>NC_057800.1:206092890-206435392 GCF_018294505.1 Triticum aestivum | reverse complement strand
GATGGTAAGACCCTCAAATCGCCAAAGTACAGGCCATCGACAGAGAGCTTCCAAGTAATTGAATCGTGAACTCCGTCCATGAGAGTGAAGCCAGCGAGCCTTTCTCAAAGCATAACCACTTCCTGAATGTGTGTGAGAGAGATGCCCCGCTGAGTATTAATTTGGGTAATCCAATTGTTATCCATCAACGCCTTTCTCACCGAACAAGACTTTTTGCGCGAGAGCTAAAAAAATCTTGGGCACAATATCCATCGGTCTGAGCCCCTCCAACCACGGAGATTCCCAAAACTTGGTCGTGTTTCCGTCCCCAACAGTTACTCTTGTGGCAGTAGGAAACAAATTTGTAATGCTCACGATGCGGCTATATCTCCCACGTGTCGAAGCACGACTTAGAGGCATAACCGCATTGTAAGCAAAGTCGCAAGTGAGGTAATCTTTACACAACCCATGTAATACATAAGGGAAAGAGATACATAGTTGGCTTACAATTTCCACTTCACACAATACATGAATAAAGCATTACATCATCCAGATACAATCAAGGCCCGACTACGGAACCAAAATAAAAGAAGACTACCCCAAATGCTACACAGATCCCCGATCGTCCCAACTGGGCTCCACTACTGATCAACTGAAAACGGAACAACATAATGAACACGATCTTCAACGAGCTCCTCCTTGAGCTCGGTTGCGTCACTTGCACGGTATCATCGGCACCTGCAAACTGGTTTTTGGAAGTAATCTGTGAGTCACAGGGACTCAGCAATCTCACACCCTCGCGATCAAGACTATTTAAGCTTATAGGAAGGGTAAAAGGTATGAGGTGGAGCTGCAGCAAGCACTAGCATATATGGTGGCTAACATACGCAAATGAGAGCGAGAAGAGAAGGCAAAGGCACGATCGATAAAACTATGATCAAGAAGTGATCCTAAAACAACCTACGTCAAGCATAACTCCAACACCGTGTTCACTTCCCGGACTCCGCCGGAAAGAGACCATCACGGCTACACACGCGGTTGATGCATTTTAATTAAGTTTAGCTATCAAGTTTTTTACAACCGGACATTAATAAATTCCCATCTGCCCATAACTGCGGGCACGGCTTTCGAAAGTTCAAATCCCTGCAGGGGTGTCCCAACTTAGCCCATCACAATCTCTCACGGTCAACGAAGGATATTCCTTCTCCCAAGACAACCCGATCAGACTCGGAATCCCGGTTACAAGACATCTCGACAATGGTAAAACTAAACCAGCAAGACCACCTGTTGTGCTGACAAATCCCGATAGGAACTGCACATATCTCGTTCTCAGGGCACACCGGATAAGCTAAGTGTTGGAAATATGCCCTAGAGGCAATAATAAAAGCATTATTATTATATTTCCTTGTTCATGATAATTGTCTTTATTCATGCTATAATTGTGTTATCCGGAAATCGTAATACATGTGTGAATAATAGACACCAACATGTCCCTAGTAAGCCTCTAGTTGACTAGCTCGTTGATCAACAGATAGTCATGGTTTCCTGACTATGGACATTGGATGTCATTGATAACGGGATCACATCATTAGGAGAATGATGTGATGGACAAGACCCAATCCTAAACATAGCACAAGATCATATAGTTCGTTTGCTAGAGTTTTCCAATGTCAAGTATCCTTTCCTTAGACCATGAGATCGTGTAACTCCCGGATACCGTAGGAGTGCTTTGGGTGTACCAAACGTCACAACGTAACTGGGTGACTATAAAGGTATACTACGGGTATCTCCGAAAGTGTCTGTTGGGTTGACACGGATCGAGACTGGGATTTGTCACTCCGTATGACGGAGAGGTATCACTGGGCCCACTCGGTAATGCATCATCATAATGAGCTCAAAGTGACCAAGTGTCTAGTCACGGGATCATGCATTACGGTACGAGTAAAGTGACTTACCGGTAACGAGATTGAACGAGGTATTGGGATACCGACGATCGGATCTCGGGCAAGTAACATACCGATTGACAAAGGGAATTGTATACGGGGTTGCTTGAATCCTCGACATCGTGGTTCATCCGATGAGATCATCGTGGAGTATGTGGGAGCCAACATGGGTATCCAGATCCCGCTGTTGGTTATTGACCGGAGAGCGATCTCGGTCATGTCTGCATGTCTCCCGAACCCATAGGGTCTACACACTTAAGGTTCGGTGATGCTAGGGTTGTAGGGATATGTATATGCAGTAACCCGAATGTTGTTCGGAGTCCCGGATGAGATCCCAGATGTCACGAGGAGTTCCGGAATGGTCCGGAGGAAAAGATTTATATATGGGAAGTCCTATTTCGGCCATCAGGACAAGTTTCGGGGTCATCGGTATTGTACCGGGACCACCGAAAGGGTCCCGGGGGTCCACCGGGTGGGGCCACCTGTCCTGGGGAGCCACATGGGCTGTAGGGGGTGCGCCTTGGCCTTCATGGGCCAAGGGCACCAGCCCCAAGAGGCCAATGCGCCTAGGGTTTCAAGGAGGAAGAGTCCTAGGAGGGGAAGGCACCTCCTAGGTGCCTTGGGGAGGAGGGATTCCTCCCCCTTGGCCGCACCCCCTAGGAGATTAGATCTCCTAGGGCCGGCGCCCCCCTTGGCCCTCCTATATATAGTGGGGAGATGGAGGACTTCTTACCTTGATCTTTGGTGCCTCCCTCTCCCTCTCCAACTCCTCCTCCTCCTCCATAGTGCTTGGCGAAGCCTTGCCGGAGTACTGCAGCTCCATCATCACCACGCCGTCGTGCTGCTGCTGGAGCCATCTCCCTCAACCTCTCCTTCCCCCTTGTTGGATCAAGAAGGAGGAGACGTGGCTGTTCCGTACGTGTGTTGAACGCGGAGGTGCCGTCCATTCGGTGCTAGGATCTTCGGTGATTCGAATCACGTCGAGTACGACTCCCTCATCCCCGTTCTTTGAACGCTTCCGCTCGCGATCTACAAGGTACGTAGATGCATCTAATCACTCGTTGCTAGATGAACTCCTAGATGGATCTTGGTGAAACCGTAGGAAATTTTTTGTTTTCTGCTACGTTCCCCAACACTAAGCGTATGGGAGCCAACGCAACCCAAGTTGCCAAGGGACGGCCCCGCACGGTGCTCTGGGTTGGACCAACACTTAGAGGAGCACTGGCCCGGGGGTTTATATAAAGATGACTCTTGGGCAGGCCTACCCAAGGGAAAGAAAAGGCTAGGTGGCGAATGGTAAAACCAATGTTGGGCCTTGCTGGAGGAGTTTTATTCAAGGCGAACTGTCAAGGGGTTCCCATTATAACCCAACCGTGTAAGGAACGCAAAATCAAGGAACATAACACCGGTATGACGGAGACTAGGGCGGCAAGAGTGGAACAAAACACCAGGCATAAGGCCGAGCCTTCCACCCTTTACCAAGTATATAGATGCATTAATTAAATAAGAGATATTGTGATATCCCAACAAAATATCCATGTTCCAACAAGGAAGAAACTCCAATCTTCACCTGCAACTAGCAGCGCTGTAAGAGGGGCTGAGCAAAGCGGTAACATAGCCAAACAACGGTTTGCTAGGACAAGGTGGGTTAGAGGCTTGGCTTAACAATATGGGAGGCATGATATAGCAAGTGGTAGGTATCGTAGCATAGGCATAGCAATAGAGCGAGCATCTAGCAAGCAAAGATAGAAGTGATTTTGAGGGTATGGTCATCTTGCCTGAGATCCCACAAGGAAGAAGAACGAGTCCATGAAGAAGACAAACGGACGTAGCCAACGTATCCTCACAAATGCAACGTTACCAGAATACCGAGAAGAAGTACACTGGAAAGAAAGCAAACAACATAGTGAACAAACATCACATAAGCATGGCACGATGCGCAAACAATTATGATGCATGTCCGGTTTAATATGCATGGCATGGCAAAGTGCACAAGCAATCCTACAAATTAAGTGGAGCTCAATATGCAACGAGTTGCATATTGACGAAACACCACATTCGTTTATTGCTAAACGCGTTAGCCTTAGTAGTAGAAGTAATAGTTGGCGAGCAACTTCATGGAGACACAATGATGGAGATCATGATGATGGAGATCATGGTGTCATGCCGGTGACAAGATGATCATGGAGCCCCAAGATGGAGATCAAAGGAGCTATGTGATATTGGCCATATCATGTCACTATTATTATTTGATTGCATGTGATGTTTATCATGTTTTGCATCTTGTTTGCTTAGAACAACGGTAGTAAATAAGATGATCCCTCATAATAATTTCAAGAAAGTGTTCCCCCTAACTGTGCACCGTTGCGACAGTTCATTGTTTCGAAGCACCACGTGATGATCGGGTGTGATAGATTCTAACGTTCACATACAACGGGTGTAAGACAGATTTACACACGCAATACACTTAGGTTGACTTGACGAGCCTAGCATGTGCATAGACATGGCCTCGGAACACAGAAGACCGAAAGGTCGAGCATGAGTCGTATAGAAGATACGATCAACATGAAGATGTTCACCGACGTTGACTAGTCCGTCTCACGTGATGATCGGACACGGCCTAGTTAACTCAGATCATGTTATACTTAGATGACTAGAAGAGGGATGTCTATCTAAGTGGGAGTTCATTATAATTTGATTAGATGAACTTAATTATCATGAACTTAGTCTAAAATCTTTACAATATGTCTTGTAGATCAAATGGCCAACGTAGTCCTCAACTTCAACGCATTCCTAGAGAAAACCAAGATGAAAGACGATGGCAACAACTACACGGACTGGGTCCGGAACCTGAGGATCATCCTCATAGCTGCCAAGAAAGATTATGTCCTACAAGCACCGCTAGGTGATGCACCTGTTCTCCCTGCAGAACAAGACGTTATGAACGCTTGGCAGGCATGTACCGATGACTACTCCCTCGTTCAGTGCGGCATGCTTTACAGCTTAGAGCCGGGGCTCCAAAAGCGTTTTGAGAGACATGGAGCATATGAGATGTTCGAAGAGCTGAAAATGGTTTTTCAAGCTCATGCCCGGGTCGAGAGATATGAAGTCTCCGACAAATTCTTCAGCTGTAAGATGGAGGAAAATAGTTCTGTCAGTGAGCACATACTCACTATGTCTGGGTTACATAACTGCTTGACTCAGCTGGAAGTTAATCTCCCAGATGACGCGGTCATTGACAGAATCCTTCAGTCGCTTCCACCGAGCTACAAGAGCTTTGTGATGAACTTCAATATGCAGGGGATGGAAAAGACCATTCCTGAAGTATTTGCTATGCTGAAATCAGCAGAGGTAGAAGTCAAGAAGGAACATCAAGTGTTGATGGTCAATAAAACCACTAAGTTCAAGAAGGGAAAGGGTAAAAAGAACTTCAAGAAGGACGGCAAGGGAGTTGCCGCGCCCGGCAAGCAAGCTGCCGGGAAGAAGCCAAAGAATGGACCCAAGCCCGAGACTGAGTGCTTTTATTGCAAGGAAAGTGGTCACTGGAAGCGAAACTGCCCCAAATACTTAGCGAACAAGAAGGCCGGCAAAACGAAAGGATATGTGATATACATGTAATTGATGTGTACCTTACCAGTACTCGTAGTAGCTCCTGGGTATTTGATACCGGTGCGGTTGCTCACATTTGTAACTCAAAACAGGAGCTGCGGAATAAACGGAGACTGGCGAGGGACGAGGTGACGATGCGCGTCGGGAATGGTTCCAAGGTCGATGTGATCGCCGTCGGCACGCTACCTCTACATTTACCTACGGGATTAGTTTTGAACCTCAATAATTGTTATTTAGTGCCAAGTTTGAGCATGAACATTGTATCAGGATCTCGTTTAATTCGAGATGGCTACTCATTTAAATCCGAGAATAATGGTTGTTCTATTTATATGAGAGATATGTTTTATGGTCATGCTCCGATGGTGAATGGTTTATTCTTTATGAATCTCGAGCGTAATGCTACACATATTCATAGTGTAAGTACCAAAAGATGTAAGATTGATAATGATAGTCCCACATACTTGTGGCACTGCCGCCTTGGTCACATAGGTGTCAAACGCATGAAGAAGCTCCATGCTGATGGACTTTTAGAGTCTCTTGATTATGAATCATTTGACACGTGCGAACCATGCCTCATGGGTAAAATGACCAAGACTCCGTTCTCAGGAACAATGGAGCGAGCAACCAACTTATTGGAAATCATACATACTGATGTGTGCGGTCCAATGAGTGTTGAGGCTCGCGGTGGCTATCGTTATGTTCTCACCCTCACTGATGACTTGAGTAGATATGGGTATGTCTACTTAATGAAACACAAGTCTGAGACCTTTGAAAAGTTCAAGGAATTTCAGAGTGAGGTTGAAAGTCAACGTGACAGGAAAATCAAGTTCCTACGATCAGATCGTGGAGGAGAATACTTGAATCACGAGTTTGGCACACACTTAAGAAAATGTGGAATAGTTTCACAACTCACGCCGCCTGGAACACCTCAGCGTAATGGTGTGTCCGAACGTCGTCGCACTCTATTGGATATGGTGCGATCTATGATGTCTCTTGCCGATTTACCGTTATCTTTTTGGGGGTATGCTTTAGAGACTGCCGCATTCACTTTAAATAGGGCACCATCGAAATCCGTTGAGATGACACCGTTTGAATTATGGTTTGGGAAGAAACCTAAGCTGTCATTTCTAAAAGTTTGGGGATGCGATGCTTATGTCAGGAAACTTCAACCTGAAAAGCTCGAACCCAAATCGGAAAAATGCGTCTTCATAGGATACCCTAAAGAAACTATTGGGTATATCTTCTACCTCAGATCCGAAGGCAAGATCTTTGTTGCCAAGAATGGGTCCTTTCTAGAGAAAGAGTTTCTCTCGAAAGAAGTAAGTGGGAGGAAAGTAGAACTTGATGAAGTATTACCTCTTGAACCGGAAAATGGCGCAACTCAAGAAAATGTTCCTGAGGTGCCTGCACCGACTAGAGAGGAAGTTAATGATGATGATCAAGATACTTCTGATCAAGCTCCTACTGAAATTCGAAGGTCCACAAGGACACGTTCCGCACCAGAGTGGTACGGCAACCCTGTCTTGGAAATCATGTTGTTAGACAACGGTGAACCTTCGAACTATGAAGAAGCGATGGCGGGCCCAGATTCCGACAAATGGCTAGAAGCCATGAAATCCGAGATAGGATCCATGTATGAAAACGAAGTATGGACTTTGACTGACTTGCCCATAGAGCGGCGAGCCATAGAAAATAAATGGATCTTTAAGAAGAAGACAGACGCGGATGGTAATGTGACCATCTATAAAGCTCGGCTTGTCGCTACGGGTTATCGACAAGTTCAAGGGGTTGACTACGATGAGACTTTCTCACCGGTAGCGAAGCTAAAGTCCGTCCGAATCATGTTAGCAATTGCCGCGTTCTACGATTATGAAATATGGCAAATGGACGTCAAAACGGCATTCCTTAATGGTTTCCTTAAGGAAGAATTGTATATGATGCAGCCAGAAGGTTTTGTCGATCCTAAGTATGCTGACAAGGTGTGCAAGCTCCAACGCTCGATTTATGGGCTGGTGCAAGCATCTCGGAGTTGGAACATTCGCTTTGATGAGATGATCAAAGCGTTTAGGTTTACACAGACTTATGGAGAAGCCTGTGTTTACAAGAAAGTGAGTGGGAGCTCTGTAGCATTTCTCATATTATATGTAGATGACATACTTTTGATGGGAAATGATATAGAACTCTTGGAAATATTAGGCATCAAGATCTACAGAGATAGATCAAGACGCATCATAGGTCTTTCACAAAGCACATACCTTGATAAGATATTGAAGAAGTTCAATATGGATCATTCTAAGAAGGGGTTCTTGCCTGTGTTACAAGGTGTGAAATTGAGCTCAGCTCAATGTCCGACCACGGCAGAAGATATAGAAGAGATGAGTGTCATCCCATATGCCTCAGCCATAGGTTCTATTATGTATGCCATGCTGTGTACCAGACCTGATGTAAACCTTGCCGTAAGTTTGGTAGGAACGTACCAAAGTAATCCCGGCAAGGAACACTGGACAGCGGTCAAGAATATCCTGAAGTACCTGAAAAGGACTAAGGAAATGTTTCTCGTTTATGGAGGTGACGAAGAGCTCGTCGTAAAAGGTTACGTCGACGCTAGCTTCGACACAGATCTGGATGACTCTAAGTCACAAACCGGATACGTGTATATTTTGAATGGTGGGGCAGTAAGCTGGTGCAGTTGCAAGCAGAGCGTCGTGGCGGGATCTACATGTGAAGCGGAGTACATGGCAGCCTCGGAGGCAGCGCATGAAGCAATTTGGGTGAAGGAGTTCATCACCGACCTAGGAGTCATACCCAATGCGTCGGGGCCGATCAAGCTCTTCTGTGACAGCACTGGAGCTATTGCACTTGCCAAGGAGCCCAGGTTTCACAAGAAGACAAGGCACATCAAGCGTCGCTTCAACTCCATTCGTGAAAATGTTCAAGATGGAGACATAGAGATTTGTAAAGTACATACGGACCTGAATGTAGCAGATCCGTTGACTAAACCTCTCCCTAGAGCAAAACATGATCAACACCAAAATTCCATGGGTGTTCGATTCATCACAATGTAACTAGATTATTGACTCTAGTGCAAGTGGGAGACTGTTGGAAATATGCCCTAGAGGCAATAATAAAAGCATTATTATTATATTTCCTTGTTCATGATAATTGTCTTTATTCATGCTATAATTGTGTTATCCGGAAATCGTAATACATGTGTGAATAATAGACACCAACATGTCCCTAGTAAGCCTCTAGTTGACTAGCTCGTTGATCAACAGGTAGTCATGGTTTCCTGACTATGGACATTGGATGTCATTGATAACGGGATCACATCATTAGGAGAATGATGTGATGGACAAGACCCAATCCTAAACATAGCACAAGATCGTATAGTTCGTTTGCTAGAGTTTTCCAATGTCAAGTATCCTTTCCTTAGACCATGAGATCGTGTAACTCCCGGATACCGTAGGAGTGCTTTGGGTGTACGAAACGTCACAACGTAACTGGGTGACTATAAAGGTATACTACGGGTATCTCCGAAAGTGTCTGTTGGGTTGACACGGATCGAGACTGGGATTTGTCACTCCGTATGACGGAGAGGTATCACTGGGCCCACTCGGTAATGCATCATCATAATGAGCTCAAAGTGACCAAGTGTCTGGTCACGGGATCATGCATTACGGTACGAGTAAAGTGACTTGCCGGTAACGAGATTGAACGAGGTATTGGGAAACCGATGATCGGATCTCGGGCAAGTAACATACCGATTGACAAAGGGAATTGTATACGGGGTTGCTTGAATCCTCGACATCGTGGTTCATCCGATGAGATCATCATGGAGTATGTGGGAGCCAACATGGGTATCCAGATCCCGCTGTTGGTTATTGACCGGAGAGCGATCTCGGTCATGTCTGCATGTCTCCCGAACCCGTAGGGTCTACACACTTAAGGTTCGGTGACGCTAGGGTTGTAGGGATATGTATATGCAGTAACCCGAATGTTGTTCGGAGTCCCGTATGAGATCCCGGACGTTACGAGGAGTTCCAGAATGGTCCGGAGGTAAAGATTTATATATGGGAAGTCCTATTTCGGCCATCGGGACAAGTTTCGAGTTCATCGGTATTGTACCGGGACCACCGGAAGGGTCCCGGGGGTCCACCGGGTGGGGCCACCTGTCCCGGGGGGCCACATGGGCTGTAGGGGGTGTGCCTTGGCCTTCATGGGCCAAGGGCACCAGCCCCAAGAGGCCCA
This sequence comes from Triticum aestivum, assembly GCF_018294505.1. NCBI lineage: Eukaryota > Viridiplantae > Streptophyta > Magnoliopsida > Poales > Poaceae > Triticum > Triticum aestivum. Next base: position 206,425,613 of record NC_057800.1, on the reverse strand, counting down.
TGCGCCTAGGGTTTCAAGGAGGAAGAGTCCTAGGAGGGGAAGGCACCTCCTAGGTGCCTTGGGGAGGAGGGATTCCTCCCCCTTGGCTGCACCCCCTAGGAGATTAGATCTCCTAGGGTCGGCGCCCCCCCTTGGCCCTCCTATATATAGTGGGGAGATGGAGGACTTCTTACCTTGATCTTTGGTGCCTCCCTCTCCCTCTCCAACTCCTCCTCCTCCTCCATAGTGCTTGGCGAAGCCCTGCCGGAGTACTGCAGCTCCATCATCACCACGCCGTCTTGCTGCTGCTGGAGCCATCTCCCTCAACCTCTCCTTCCCCCTTGCTAGATCAAGAAGGAGGAGACGTGGCTGTTCCGTACGTGTGTTGAACGCGGAGGTGCCGTCCGTTCGGTGCTAGGATCTTCGGTGATTCGAATCACGTCGAGTACGACTCCCTCATCCCCGTTCTTTGAACGCTTCCGCTCGTGATCTAGAAGGTACGTAGATGCATCTAATCACTCATTTCTAGATGAACTCCTAGATGGATCTTGGTGAAACTGTAGGAAAATTTTTGTTTTCTGCTACGTTCCCCAACACTAAGCGTACGGGAGCCAACGCAACCCAAGTTGCCAAGGGACGACCCCGCACGGTGCTCTGGGTTGGACCAACACTCAGAGGAGCACTGGCCCGGGGGTTTATATAAAGATGATCCTTGGGCAGGCCTACCCAAGGGAAAGAAAAGGCTAGGTGGAGAATGGTAAAACCAATGTTGGGCCTTGCTGGAGGAGTTTTATTCAAGGCGAACTGTCAAGGGGTTCCCATTATAACCCAACCGTGTAAGGAACGCAAAATCAAGGAACATAACACCGGTATGACGGAGACTAGGGCGGCAAGAGTGGAACAAAACACCAGGCATAAGGCCGAGCCTTCCACCCTTTACCAAGTATATAGATGCATTAATTAAATAAGAGATATTGTGATATCCCAACAAAATATCCATGTTCCAACAAGGAAGAAACTCCAATCTTCACCTGCAACTAGCAGCGCTGTAAGAGGGACTGAGCAAAGTGGTAACATAGCCAAACAACGGTTTGCTAGGACAAGGTGGGTTAGAGGCTTGGCTTAACAATATGGGAGGCATGATATAGTAAGTGGTAGGTATCGTAGCATAGGCATAGCAATAGAGCGAGCATCTAGCAAGCAAAGATAGAAGTGATTTTGAGGGTATGGTCATCTTGCCTGAGATCCCACAAGGAAGAAGAACGAGTCCATGAAGAAGACAAACAGACGTAGCCAACGTATCCTCACAAACGCAACGTTACCAGAATACCGAGAAGAAGTACACTGGAAAGAAAGCAAACAACATAGTGAACAAACATCACATAAGCATGGCACGATGCGCAAACAATTATGATGCATGTCCGGTTTAATATGCATGGCATGGCAAAGTGCACAAGCAATCCTACAAATTAAGTGGAGCTCAATATGCAACGAGTTGCATATTGACGAAACACCACATTCGTTTATTTAGTTCGATCTCGTTTATGTACCCGACAATATTAAATGTTGATAAACATGGCAAGAGATGAAGCATAATGAAACTATCTATCTAGGCAAGTTTAAAGGAGGCTGGAACAACAAAACAACAAGTCCGGAGACTCCTCATATGCATATATTAGGTTTGGTATTGTTCTGCCCTAAACACAATTTTAGAGTTGTTAAACATGCAAAGAAAGGTCACCAAGTTAAACTAGGGAGGCTGTTCTGGCGAGGGACTCCGGCGGGACGCCACAGCAGACTCCAACGACTTGGTGGGGCGACGGACTTGGACGGTGGAGCCTGGGCGCGGCGGCGTGTATGGAGAGGCGGCCACGACGAGGCTTGACAACGCAAGCACGGGAAACCGAGGTCGAGCAGGGGTCCATAGTGCGCGCGGGGTCCCTGGTGTTCCTGTTACAGAGAGCGGAAGAATGAGAGATGGAGAGGGAGTGGAATCTCAGGGAGGTAGAGAAGATCGAGGAAGAGTGCCAGGAGGCGAGGCGACCTGGACGTGGCCTTCGCCGGCGACGGCGGCGTGCTACTGGAGATCGGGCACCGGGCAAGACAGGGAGGAGGAGGAACATGACACAGGGCATGGCGCTGGTTGGCTGGAGGATCGGGGTGGATCCCGATGGGGATTTGGGAGATAAGTGCGGTGGCGGCGGCAGGGACAAGTCCCTAGATTTTAGGGTTAGGTTGTTTCGGTAGGTGGTGGTCTTATATAAAACAAGTAGATTTGTGATAGGGGCATTTGGTCCTTTCGATTTTAATCGGATGGACCCGGATAAAAAGGTTAGGGAGCCCAAATAAGAAAACGGAGACGTTTTGTAGATGTTTGAGGATGATCCGGACACAACGGTAGCGACAGTCCGAGTCGGGTCCGAGACAGCTTTCGGACGCGCGCGGGAGGAGGTCCGATGCACTGTGCAAAGAGGGGTAGGCATGGGCCTTGGTGGACTATGAGGAAGGGCTTGGACTGAGAGGAGAGAAGAGAAAACGGCCCGGCAACAACTTTCGAAGACCGAAAACGTCCGACATTTTGACCGGCTATAATGCCGCTATAGTTATCCGTTGGGGCATCAAACGGACTCCAAATGCGATGAAACTTGACATGCGGTCTATCGACACTATAATAAGACCACACGCCAACTTTCAACCCATTCCGAGAACATTTTTTAGCCGCTTATAAAATAATATTTCGGACATGCCGCGGGCGCGTACAAGTGTGTCTGGGCTCAGAACGGACAACGGAAGGAATGGGGAGACCGGGACGGATGCAAGTTTTGAAAACATGATGATGCAATGCACATGATGACATGACAAGATGCAACATGCAAGCGAATGACATGACAACGCCAGCGAATAACTGGAAGACACCTGGCACATCGGTCTCGGGGCGTCACAAAATTCAAGTCCGCGGAGAAGAAAATTGCTACTCGGGTTGTACCTTGGTGTGGTAGGCATCCCTCCTCGGCTGTGAAGGCGGTCCTCATCAATTCGAGCTTATCGAGTCTACCTACGTTCATTATGGGCTTTTACTGTCTATTTGCATCTAACCATAAGGCTTTTGACAAAAACGGGGTGCTTTTAATTTAAACTTGGCGGATAATAAGTAAAAATAAAGGATGGTTAGATGGAAACGCATGTACAAACCCAAAAATCCTTGTGGGGTTGGGGATTACTAACATGCCCATCATGAACAAGTGGCCCAAAAGAAATGGTGGTGATGTACCTTTCGTGAGCCACCTGAGACCCTTTGAGTCAATATTCTGAAAGCAAAGTACTTCCCAACTTCCTCTCCGTTTTTCGCTTCCACTAGAAGTGGCTCCCAGTTCTGGCGGGCTCTTGGACTGGTCCGCGATGAATTTAGAAGCTTGGTCAAATTTGTGGTGGGTGACCGACAAGTCTATCAGATTTTGGCTTGATTGGTGGGTTGGCGATGGCCCTCTAACTAGTTATTTTCCCATCCTCTTCTCTTACATATGTTGCCGATCCCTCAGGCTTCATTACGGAGCTAGCTTCTCATAACTAGGATCTAGGTTTTAGACGGGCCCTGTCTCCCGTAGAGTTGGATCTCACGACCCGTTTCCCTGTGCTTTCGGAGACTCCCAATTCTATCACCTGGCCCCATTCCCCCTCTGGCCATTTCTTAGTTAAGTCTCTTTATTCCCGCCTCTATGCTGGGCGTCAGGACAGTCGTTTCAAGGCTATTTGGCGTTCCCGGATCCCATTGAAAATTAGGATATTCCTTTGGCAAGATATCAAACGTAAACTTCCTGCTAGTGACCTTAAGAGGCATGGTAATGCCAATGTGCCTTACGCTCTTTATGAAGAGACCGAAGACCCGGAACATATCATGTTTAATTGCGTTATGGCTAGGTTTGCTTGGAGTTGTGTTCGCTCCTAGCTTAACTATAATTGGGCCACCGGGAGTTGTGTGGATCTATTGAATATTGCAAATTCTCTAGTTGGACGAACGACCAGTGTCTTTTGGTTCGCCCTGGCTACTTTTGCCTGGTGTTTGTGGAGCACTAGAAACAAGTTTATTATTGAACATATTTTTTCTAACTGTTCGGCTGATTGTCTTTTCAAAATGGCTGCCCTTTTACAGCAATGGGATCTAGGTTGTCAGCATGGTCGAGATGGTAAGACCCTCAAATCGCGCAGAGTACACGCCATCGACAGAGAGCTTTGAAGTAATTGAATCGTGAACACCGTCCATGAGAGTGATGTCAGCGAGCATTTCCCAAAGCATAACCACTTCCTGAATGTGTGTGAGAGAGATGCCCTGCTGCGTATTAATTTGGGTAATCGAATTGTTGTCCGTCAACGCCTTTCTCACCGAACAAGACTTCTTGCGGGAGCTAAAAAAATCTTGGGCACAATATCCATCGGTCTGAGCCCCTCCAACCATGGAGATTCCCAAAACTTGGTCGTGTTTCCGTCCCCAACAGTTACTCTTGTGGCAGCAACAAACAAATTCAAGTCCACGGAGAAGAAAATTGCTACTCGGGTTGTGCCTTGGTGTGGTAGGCATTGCTCCTCGGCTGTGAAGGAGGTCCTCATCAATTCGAGCTTATCGAGTCTACCTACATTCATTATGGGATTTTACCGTCTTTTTGCATCTAACCATAAGGCTTTTGACAAAAACGGGGTGCTTTTTTATTTGAACTTGGCGGATAATAAGTAAAAATAAAGGATGGTTAGATTGAAATGCGTGTACAAACCCAAAAATCCTTGGGGGTTGGGGATTACTAACATGCCTATCATGAACAAGTGGCCCAAAAGAAATGGTGGTGATGTACCTTTCGTGAGCCACCTGAGACCCTTTGAGTCAATATTCTGAAAGCAAAGTACTTCCCAACTTCCTCTCCGTTTTTCGCTTCCACTAGAAGTGGCTCCCAGTTCTGGCGGGCTCTTGGGCTGGTCCGCGATGAATTTAGAAGCTTGGTCAAATTTGTGGTGGGTGACGACAAGTCTATCAGATTTTGGCTTGATTGGTGGGTTGGCGATGGCCCTCTAGCTAGTTATTTTCCCGTCCTCTTCTCTTATATATGTTGCCGATCCCTTAGGCTTCATTACAGAGATGGCTTCTCATAACTGGGATCTAGGTTTTAGACGGGCCTTGTCTCCCGTAGAGTTGGATCTCACGGCCCGTTTCCCCGTGATTTAGGAGGCTCCCAATTCTATCACCTGGCCCCGTTCCCCCTCTGGCTGTTTCTTAGTTAAGTCTCTTTATTCCCGCCTCTATGCTGGGCGTCAGGACAGTCGTTTCAAGGCTATTTGGCATTCCTGGATCCCATTGAAAATTAAGATATTCCTTTGGCAAGAGATCAAACGTAAACTTCCTGCTAGTGACCTTAAGAGGCATGGTAATGCCAATGTGCCTTACGCTCTTTGTGAAGAGATCGAAGACCCGGAACATATCATGTTTAATTGCGTTCTGGCCAGGTTTGCCTAGAGTTGTGTTCGCTCCTAGCTTAACTGTAATTGCCCCCCCGGGAGTTGTGTGGATCTATTGAATATTGCAAATTCTCTAGTTGGACGAATGGCCAATGTCGTTTGGTTCGCCTTTGCTGCTTTTGCTTGGTGTTTGTGAAGCACTAGAAACAAGTTTATTATTGAACATATTTTTTCAAACTGTTCGGCTGATTGTATTTTCAAAGTGGCTGCCCTTTTACAACAATGGGAGCTGTTGTCTAAACTGACAGACACCGACGTTCTCACCGACTTCATTTCCAAGATCCATGCATCTGCCCTGCAACCTTCGTCCTGCCGTCCAATTTAGCCAACCCCTGGAGTGTGAACCCCCTGGTTATGTTATCTTTCTTTTCCGTTAGGCCTACGTGCCTTTTGCCATGATGGTTGTATTAAATCTTGGTGCTGGTGATTTGCTTCTACTGTTGCTACTCTCTAATTTGGCTTGTTGGGCTTTATCTATAAAGTCGGGTGATACGCCTCTTCTCTAAAAAACGTATTAGTCTATCATGAAGATTGAATTATTTAGCTGCCCTGTCATGGCAAAATTCCTCCATGGCACCCTTGGATAGATTAGTGCCATTATCACTTATAATACTGTGGGGAAAACCAAAACGGAAAAACCATCTTTTTCATGAATTGAACCGCCATCACCGCGCCACATTTATTGTCCAGCTCTGCTTCAACCCACTTAGTAAACTTCTCAACCGCCACCAGGAGGTGTGTCTTTTTGTCCTTGGACCTTTTGAAAGGCCCAACCATGTCCAACCCCCAGACTGCAAACGGCCAAGTAATTGGAATCATCCTCAATTCTTGAGCCGACACATGAGCGCGCCACGAAAACTTTTGACAACCATCACATCTACTGACAGGTCCTCCACATCGGCGTGCGCCGTCAGCCAATAGAAACCATTACGGAAAGCCTTGGCTACGAGAGATTTAGACCCGGCATGATGACCACAATCCACTTCATGAATCTCTCGTAGAATCTCATAGCCTTTTTCAAGAGAAACAAAACGTTGGAATGCCCCTGTAACACTACGATGATGCAATTCCCCATTGATAATAGTCAGTCATATAAGCCAAATAGGGAACTGTCCAATCAGGAATAGCATGAAGAGCCGCCACTAGCTGTGCCTCCGGGTCAGGAATAGCAAGATCCTCCTCTGTAGGCAATTTGACAGAAGGGTCATGCCGAATATCTAGGAAAGTGTTAGGTGGCACCGGCTTACGCTGAGACCCTAACCGGCTCAAAGCATCAGGCGCCTCATTTTTCCTACGATCAGCATGTTCGACTTGATAACCCTTGAAGTGACCTGCAATAGTATCGACCTCTCGATGATAAGCCGCCATGAGTGGATCTTTAGAATCCCAAGTGCCAGAAATTTGCCGAGCTACCAGACCCGAGTCACCAAAGCACCTCACCCGGCTTAAATTCATCTTCTTAGCCATCCGAAGACCGTGGAGCAAGGCCTCATATTCAGCTGCATTGTTAGTACAGGGGAACAACAACCAGAGAACATAAGAAGATTTATCACCTCATGGGGAAGTCAATACAACTCCAGCCCCCGAGCCTTCCAACTGTCTGGACCCATCAAAGTGAATAGTCCAATATGTGTTATCTGGCTTCTCTTCAGGCATCTGCAACTCTGTCCAATCATTGGTGAAATCCACAAGTGCTTGATATTTGATGGCTGTACAAGGCACATACTTTAAACCATGAGGTCCAAGCTCAATGGCCCACTTGGCTACCCGACCTATGGCTTCTCTGTTTTGGATGATATCCCCTAAAGGGGCAGAACTAACCACAATGATAGGATGACTCAGAAAATATTGTTTAAGCTTCCGGCTAGCCATAAAAACCCCATACACAAGCTTCTGCCAATGTGGATACCTCTGTTTGGACTCAATAAGGACCTCACTGATATAGTAAACCGGTCATTGAACCGGATATTCTTTACATGTTTCCTTTCTTTCCACCACAATGGCAACACTAACAGCTCGGCTATTGGCAGCCACATATAACAGCAAGGGCTCCTTGTCAATGGGAGCAGCAAGAACCGGCGGCTCAGCCAATTGTTTCTTCAAGGCCTCGAATGCCTGATCAGCAGCATCACTCCAGAAAAATTGATCCTTCTTCTTTATCATCTGGTATAGAGGGATAGCCTTCTCACCCAACAGGCTTACGAACCAACTTAAGGCCGCAATACGACCTGCCACATGCTAAACATCATTGATACACGCCGGCTTAGGCAAAGAGGTGATAGCTTTTATCTTCTCCGGGTTAGCCTCGATAGCCCCTTCTGAAACTAGAAAACCCAAAATCTTGCCAGCTAGCACACCAAAAACACACTTGGCCAGGTTAAGCATCATCTTATAAACCCAGAGATTGTCAAAGGTTTCCTTCAAATCACCAATCAGGGTCTCCTTCCTAGACTTCACCACAATATCATCCACATAGGCATGAACGTTGCGCCCGGTCTGATTATGAAGACAATTCTGCACACATCGCTGGTAAGTCGCCTGGGCGCTCTTGAGCCCAAACGGCATAGACACATAGCAGAAGGCTCCAAACGGAGTGATGAAAGCTGTCTTCTCCTGGTCCTTAACTGCCATCTTGATCTGATGATAACAAGAATAAGCATCCAAAAAGCTCAAACGACCACAACCCGTCGTAGCATCAATAATCTGATCAATACGAGGGAGAGCAAAGGGATGAGCCAGACAAGCCTTATTTAAGTCTGTGTAATCCACACACATATGCCAAGTGCCGTTCTTCTTAAGCACCAGCACTGGGTTAGCCAACCACTTAGGATGAAAAACTTCAACAATGAACCCAGCCGCCAAGAGCCGGGCCACCTCTTCACCAATGGCCTTACGCCTCTCTTCATTAAAACGACGAAGAAACTGCTTGACCGGCTTAAACTTTGGATCAATATTAAGAGTGTGCTCAACGAGCTCCATCGGTAGACCTGGCATGTCAGAAGGTTTCCATGCAAAGATGTCCTAGTTCTCATGGATGAACTCGATGAGTGTGCTTTCCTATTTCGGATCCAGATTAGCACTGATGCTGAACTGCTTGGATGAATCGCCAGGAACGAAATCAACCAGCTTAGTGTCATCTACCGACTTAAACTTCAAGACCGAATCATGCTTCGTAGTTGGCTTTTTCAAAGACGTCATATCTGCCGGGTCAACATTGTCTTTATAGAACTTCAAATCCTCTGCTGCACAGACGGACTCAGCGTAAGCAGCGTCACCTTCTTCACACTCAAGGCTATCTTTCGACTCCCATGCACTGTTATAGTGCCCTTGTGACCCGGCATATTTAGTTGCAAGTAAACATAACAAGGCCTTGCCATAAACTTAGCATAAGCCAGCCGTCCAAACAAAGCATGATAAGGGCTCTTGATCTTCACCACTTCAAAGGTCAATGTCTCAGATCTGGAATCATAATCATCTCCAAAAGCAACCTCCAAGGCTATCTTACCAACTGGGTATGCTGACTTACCAGGCACCACCCCGTGAAATACAATGTTCGACAGTTTAAGATTTTTATCAGTCAATCCCATGCGACAGAAAGTTTCATAATAAAGGATATTGATGCTGCTACCTCCGTCCATGAGTACCTTAGTGAATTTATATCCTCCAACCTGAGGCACCACCACCAAAGCCAAGTGACCCGGATTATCAACCCGGGGCGGATGATCCTCACGACTCCACACGATGGGTGGCTCAGACCAGCGCAAATAACGGGGAACTGCCGGCTCAACGGCATTCACAACCCTTTTATGGAGCTTATGATCCCGCTTGCATAAAATTGTGGTGAAGACGTGGTACTGCCCACTATTCAACTGCTTCGGGTTACTCTGATACCCAGATTGCTGTTGCTGATTCCCCTGACAGGACTGTTGATGATAACCACTCTGATTGCCTTGATTACTTGGGTGACCCTGGAAACCGGAATTAGAACCGCCACCACTGTAACCCGGACCATGAGAGTCGGAACCCGAGCCACCGCCCGACCCATGATTGTTCTAGAATTTTTTGAATTTTTGAACTCCTTCATAATTTGGCAGCCTTTCCAGAGGTGACTGGATGGTCTTTCCCACGTACCATGCTTTGGGCAAGGCTCATTCATCATCTTCTCAAGATTGATAGCTGTGCCTCCTTCCCGAGGAGGTGGCTTTCCCTTACGACATTGCCCATTATTCTGTGTGTTGGTGTTGGCCACAAAATTTGAATTACCATCTGCCTTGCGCTTACCACTGCCCCCCGACTCATCGGGTTATGATGCTGGCCCTTGGTGTTGCCACTCTTCTTTCCCTTTCCCGTCTTTTCATCATCAGACTCGGGGTCCTTGATACTATTAGAGTCGGCATATTTAATCAGAGCTGCCATCAGCTCCCCCATGTCATTGCAGTGGTGCTTGAGTTGTAACGCCCTCGATGCGGCTATATCTCCCACGCGTCGAAGCACGACTTAGAGGCATAACCGCATTGAAAGCAATGTCGCGAGTGAGGTAATCTTCGCAAACAACAAATGTAATACAATAAAGGGAAATGTACATAGTTGGCTTACACTCGCCACATCACACAATGCATAAATAAGTCATTACATTCATCCAAATACACTCAAGGTCCGACTACGGAACCAAAATGAAGATAAACCCAAAATGCAACATAGTCCACGATCGCCCCAACTGGGCACCACTACTGATCATCTGGGAAAGACACGTAGTAACGACGAGAGTCTTCATCGAACTCCCACTTGAGCTCGGTCATATCATCTGGAGCGGTATCATCGGTCCCTGCATCTGGTTTTGGAAGGAATCTGTGAGTCACGGGGACTCAGCAATCTCACACCCTCGCGATCAAGACTATTTAAGCTTATAGGCAAGGTAAAGGTATGATGTGGAGCTGTAGCAAGCGACTAGCATATATGGTGGCTAACATACGCAACTGAGAGCGAGAAGAGAAGGCAACAGCACAGTTGAACAACTATGATCAAGAAGTGATCCTAGAACAACCTACGTCAAACATTACTCCAACACCGTGTTCACTTCCCGGACTCCACCGAGAAGAGACCATTACGGTTACACACGCAGTTGGTGCATTTTATTTAAGTTAAGTTTCAGGTTTTCTACAACCGGACATTAACAAATTCCCATCTGCCCATAACCATGGGCACGACTTTCGAAAGATCAAATCCCTGCAGGGGAGTCCCAACTTAGCCCATCACAAGCTCTCACGGTCAACGAAGGATATTCCTTCTCCCAAGACAATCCGATTAGACTCAGCATCCCGGTGACAAGACATCCTCGACAATGGTAAAACAAGTCCAACAACACCACCCGAATGTGCCGACAAATCCCGATAGGAGCTGCACATATCTCATTCTCAGGGCACACTCAGATGAACACTACATACAACTAAAACCAACCCTCAAGTTTCCCCGAGGTGGCGCTGCAAGTGGCTCTGTTTTGGACCAACACTCAGAGGAGCACTGGCCCGGGGGGTTTAATAAAGATGACCCTTAGGCTCCGGAAACCCAAGGGAAAAAGAGGCTAGGTGGCAAATGGTAAAACCAAGATTGGGCATTGCTGGAGGATTTTTATTCAAGGCGAACTGTCAAGGGGTTCCCATTATAACCCAACCATGTAAGGAACGCAAAATCCGGGAACATAACACCGATATGACGAAAAACTAGGGCGACAAGAGTGGAACAAAACACCAGGCATAAGGCCGAGCCTTCCACCCTTTACCAAGTATATATGTGCATTAAGATAAACAAGATAATATGGTGATATCCCAACAATAAACATGTTCCAACAAGGAACGATCTCCAATCTTCACCTGCAACTAGCAACGCTATAAGAGGGGCTGAGCAAAGCGGTAACATAGCCACACAACGGTTTGCTAGGACAAGGTGGGTTAGAGGTTTGACATGGCAGTTTGGGAGGCATGATAAGAAAGTGGTAGGTATCGTAGCATAGGCATAGCAAAAGAGCGCATCTAGCAAGCAAAGATAGAAGTGATTTCGAGGGTATGGTCACCTTGCCTCCAAAGTTCTCATAGTTGCCTTGATCCTCGTAAGCGTACTCAACGGGCTCCTCGTTCACGTACTCTTCTCCCGGCTCTACCCAAACAAGAACAACAAGCAAAAGGGAACAAAATCAACCACGTGCAATGCTCAAGCAACATGATGCAAACATGGTATGATATGCGGGATGCGATATGTGATGCATATGCAAGATTTGGAAAGGAGTAATTGAACCTGGCCTCAACTTGGAAATCCAAGAGTGCCACTGGAAAGGGGAGGTGATTTCGGTCGAAAACGATATAAAGATCACCGGAATCGGATGCACGGTTTGGAAATGGCAAGCAAAACAAATATGGCATCGGTCTGCGATTAACAGCAAGTGGCCATCTAAATGCATCAATATAAATAAGCTGCTGCATGCAAACATGACAACAAAATACATGGCAGGGATCCACTCATGATGCTTGAGAAAAGATGAACACTGAGCTATGGCTAAATCACTCATTAACAGGTTCAAACAAGCATGACAAAAGAGCAAAAGGTAATAGGTTTCAGACTTGGTGAAATTAACATGTCAGGAATTTATCATCAGGAAGCAATGTTTAGAGCACGAAAACAATAAGCTACAGGAACATATCATGGCAAAGCAAGGCATGGCATTGAGATACTCAAAGCATAAAACAAAAGTCCCTTAGTGGACATGAGCCAAAAGGGATCAGAAAATACAATTGCAAGCATGTGAACATAGCAAAAACATAAACAAATTCAGACTTAGTGAAAAACTGGAACATGCAAAACAGATAACGAGTAGGCATGTTTACGAGCTCAATGCACTCACTACAAGGCATTGCATGACAAACTAAGCATACACCCAGCAAATAGACATGGAATAGAAGATATACATGGCAAGAACAACAACATATCATGCATGGATCAACAATAACAAGCTCGGCAAAATTGCTAAACATGTTAACAATCTGCCAGGAACATTTTATAGCAAAAGTAGAGCTCGATTGACTCAAGCTAGGGTGCTCCATAAATGCCAACAAAGACATGTATGGATAGAGCACAACATTATCTACAAAACATCCTTACTGATCATTCTCAAAAGAGGCATGGATCACTAGGAACAACATGAACATATGGCATAAAAATAATGACAGGGCAAGGACTTAGTGAAATTCTAAGTCCCTGAAATCAACATCATTGAGTAAGCTACTTTGCATGCTTGTGCTAGTCACCACGAAGATCACAAAAATACATGGCATACACCCCTGTAGAGATGGCATGGCATATTTCAAAACACATGTAGAGCTCAGCATCATAGCATGCACACATTAATCATGGCAAAAATGACAAAAGTGCATTTGCTGAAACAGATCTGGAACTATCATCACATAGCCCTCTTCCAACAGCATTTCAGGCATCAAGATGAGCTCAAATGAAAATGATGCAATGAGATGAAATGATGTACTCATCGAGACGAACATTTTGATATGCTACACGCACGAATCAGAGCCACGATGAGGAAGTTATGGCATATCAAAGAATGCAAAAATGATAGGGTTTAGGGACGAAAAAGTCAACCCAAACGAGTCCAGATCTGGATCCGGTGTGCACGCGGACCGAGGACGACCGGAGATCGCTGTAGCTGCCGGAGTTACTGTTCACCGGCGACGAAGCTCGAGGCGACCGGAGGTGTTCACGCGGTGGCCGGAGCGGGAGGGAGCTCACCGGAGCTGCGGGTCGCCGGACTTGGCGGCTCGGCGAGGCTTCGCGGAGTCGGGCGGCAGGGGCGCTGCAGGCGCGGTCGCCGGACTGAGGCGACGCCGGTGATGGCGCGCGGCGGCCGGAGCAGGTGCGGGCGGTGGCGCGGGTGCGGAGGAGAGGCGCGGCCTCTGGCCCGGTCGGCGGCGTGAGGGCCTGAGATGGGCCTGGCAGGCCCGCTCGGCGGCGCCGAAGTGGGCACCGGACTTAGTGAATCCCAGCGCGACACGTGGCGGCGAACGGGCATAGCGGACGTGTCCGCTGGCGCGTGAAGAGGGAGGGGTCTAGGGTTTGCTCGAAAATTTCGGGGGTGATCTATTTATAGAGGTAGGAGGAGCTAGGAGGCTCCAAATGAGGTGCGGTTTGCGGCCACGCGATCGTGATCGAACGATCTAGATGATGGAGGAGATTTAGGTGGGTTTTGAGCCACTTTTGAGGGGTGTTGGGCTGCAACACACACGAGGCCTTTTCGGTCCTCGGTTAACCGTTGGAGTATCAAATGAAGTCCAAATGGCATGAAACTTGACAGGCGGTCTACCGGTAGTAAACCAAGGCCGCATGACAAGTCTCGGTCCAATCCGAAAATTTTTAACACTCGCACATGAAAATAGGTAGAAAGGGACACCGGAGGACATAGGAGCACCGAAATGCAAAACGGACAACGGGGAAAATGCTCGAATGCATGAGACGAACACGTATGCAAATGCAATGCACATGATGACATGATATGAGATGCATGAAAAAGACAAAAACACATGAAAGCAAAAACCTGACAATGATGAAATAAAATAACTTAGTGCCGGAAACAGCAAGAGTTGGAATACAAGTAAGGTAAATTACATCCGGGGTGTTACAACACTCCACCACTACGAAAGGATCTCATCCCGAGATCTAGGACTGGAAAAACTCCGGGTACTTAGAACAGATGTGATCCTCGCGTTCCCAGGTGGCTTCACGGTCGGAATGATGTGACCACTTGACTTTCAGGAATTTGATTGACTTGTTGTGAGTCTTGTGCTCAATTACTTCAAGAATAGCGACTGGGTGCTCATGATAAGACCGATCTTCTTGGAGATCAATGTCTTCGAAGTTGATGGTGCGGTTAGGAGTCTTGAAACACTTGCGGAGCTGAGAGACATGAAACACGTCATGCACGTTTGCAAAGTTGGAGGGAAGCTTAAGTTGATAGGCGAGATCGCCTCTCTTGCTTAAGATCTTGAAAGGACCCACGTATCTAGGGGCAAGCTTCCCTTTGAATCCGAAGCGACGAGTACCTTTCATTGGAGAGACGCGGATGTAGACATGGTCTCCGATCTCGAAAGCCAAGTCAGGATGCTTGCTATCATAGTAACTCTTGTGGCGCGATTGCGCGGCTTTGAGATTATCACGAATGACTTTGCACATCTCTTCTGCCTCTGTGATCAAGTCATTGCCATGAAGTTGACATTCACCAGTCTCTGACCAGTTAAGAGGAGTACGACACTTCCTGCCATAGAGAATTTCAAATGGGGCCTTGCCCAAACTCGCTTGGAAGCTGTTGTTGTAGGAGAACTCGGCATATGGAAGACAATCTTCTCACTTCATACCGCAAGAGATGACGCAAGCCCTGAGCATATCTTCAAGAATCTGATTTACTCGCTCGACTTGGCCACTAGTTTGAGGATGAAAAGCTGTGCTGAAACGGATGTTGGTGCCCATGGCCTTCTGAAAAGAATCCCAGAACTTGGAGGTGAAGATGCTGCCACGATCTGAAGAAATCAACTGCGGAATGCCGTGCAGAGAGATAATCCGGGAGGTATATAGCTCTGCCAACTGAGCTGCTGTGATAGATTCTTTGATAGGAAGGAAATGAGCCACTTTAGTGAGTTTGTCGATGACAACGAAGATAGCATCATTGCCACGCTTGGACTTTGGAAATCCAGTCACGAAGTCCATCTCAATGTGGTCAAACTTCCATTCTGGAATGGCAAGAGGTTGGAGGATACTAGCTGGTCGTTGGTGTTCTACTTTCACTCTTCTGTAGACATCACATTCATTCACGAACTGAGCAATCTCGCGCTTCATTCGAGTCCACCAATACGACTGCTTGAGGTCATGGTACATCTTTGTACTTCCAGGGTGAACAGAGAGAAGTGAATTGTGAGCCTCGTTCATAATGACTTTACGAAGGTCACCTTTAGGCACAACAATGCGATCCTCGAAGAATAGAGTATCCTTGTCATCAAGACGATAGCACTTGTACTTGGGTTGACTCTTGGCAATCCCAATCTTCACCTTCTTCACCATAGCATCAAGAAGTTGAGCCTCACGAATCTGATCTTCCAAAGTAGGAGAGACTTGGAGGTTGGCGAGGAAACCTTGAGGAACAACTTGAAGATTGAGTTTGCGGAAAGCTTCACAAAGCTCGGGTTGGTAAGGCTTGAGAATCAAACTGTTGCAGTAAGCCTTCCTGCTCAATGCGTCAGCAATTACATTGGCCTTGCCTGGAGTATATTCGATACTCGGATTATACTCTTGAATCATTTCGACCCAACGAGTCTGCCTGAGGTTGAGATTAGGCTGAGTGAAGATGTACTTGAGACTCTTATGATCAGTGAAGATGTCCACTTTTCTTCCCAATAAGAGATGTCTCCAAGTTAAAAGAGCATGCACAACTGCCGCCAACTCGAGGTCATGAGTGGGGTAGTTCTTTTCGTTGGGCTTCAACTGGCGAGAGGTATAGGCCACAACTTTCTTCTCTTGCATCAACACTGCACCAAGACCTTGAATGGAAGTATCACAGAAGACCTCAAACGGTTTGGATTCATCAGGAGGAGTCAGAACTGGAGCAGTGACTAACTTCTCTTTCAGGGTGTTGAAAGCGATGTCGCATTCAGGAGACCAGACATACTTCACATGCTTCTGGAGAAGGTTGGAAAGAGGCTTCGCGATCTTAGAGAAGTTCTCGACGAACCTTCGACAATAGCTTGCGAGCCCAAGGAAGCTACGGAGTTGCTTCACGTTCTGAGGTGGTTCCCAATTCACAATTGCAGACACCTTCTCTGGATTAACTGCTATGCCCTTGGCGGAATGATATGCCCAAGGTAGAGAACCTCATCGAGCCAAAACTCGCACTTTGAAAACTTGGCATAGAACTGATGTTCTCTGAGTATCCAGCACCAAACACAAGTGCTTGGCATGATCTTCCTTGTTCTTGGAAAAGACCAAAATGTCATCGAGGTAGACCAAGACGAAGTCATTTGTGTAGGCGTTGAAGATGAAATTCATCATGCGAGAGAATGTCGAAGGAGCGTTGACGAGGCCGAAAGACATGACAGTGTATTCATATGAACCATGGCTTGTTCTGAATGCTGTCTTGGGGATATCTTCTTCACAAATGCGAATCTTATGATAGCCCATACAGAGATCAAGCTTGGAGAATACTTGAGCACCTTTGTGTTGTTCAAACAGCTTGTTGATGTTGGGAAGTGGGTACTTGTTCTTTATAGTCTTCTTGTTCAATGGACGGTAGCCGACACAGAGTCGGTCCGTTCCATCCTTCTTCTTCACAAAAAGAACACCACAACCCCATGGAGAAGAACTTGGTCGGATGAGACCCATACGCTCTTAAATATCGAGTTGCTTCTTCAGCTCTTTCAACTCTTCAGGTCCAAGCTTGTAAGGACGTTTGCAAACAGGTTCCGTGCCAGGCTCAAGACCGATGACGAATTCAACTGGCCAGTGCAGAGGCATTCCTGGAAGCTCTTCCGGAAATACATCTTGATATTCGCAAACGACTGGAATTTGAGAGATGGCATCCAGCCCACCCTTCTCATTGAGAGAAAACAGATGGATGGTATCATCACGAGCGGCAAATATGATTACATCCTCAGACGAATGTGTTAATTGAATCTGCCTGGCAGCACAATCAAGATGAGCCTTGTGCTTAGAAAGCCAGTCCATTCCAAGAATAAGATCAATATCCGAGTTACTAAGGATCACTGGAGAGGATAGAAACTTATAGTCGCCCAACGTCATAGTAACATCCGGGACGCAATTGTTAGATGTCATTTGCTTGCCCGGGGACACAATCTTCAACGGGAAAGGAATCCTTTCGGTCACAAATGCATGCTTTTCAAAAAATGGTGTAGAAATAAAAGAAAGTGATGCACCAGTGTCAAAGAGAACTTTTGCAGGAACATTGTTAACAAGAAGGTTACCCATAATCACATTTGGCGAGTCCTCTGCCTGAGCTGCATTCAACAAGTTGACCTTGGCGTGCTTGGGGTTATGCTTGACCACTGCATTGCTAGCAGATCTCATAGGAGGAGGAGGAAGACGCCTCTGATTGAAGCATTTGTTGGCATAGTGACCCTTCTGCTGACACTTGTTGCACGTGACCTCCGAGAGCGGACGGTGATATGGAGCACTTAGTCTTGGAGCTTGGGACGAAGTCTTGTTCTGAAAGCCTGGGTTGGGTGGGTGGGAAGATCCATTGCCACCTTTGCTCTTCTACTGATAAGGCTGACGGAACGGAGGAGGAGGCAGCCAATACTTTTGCCGCTTAGCCACTTGAGTTGAGGAAGAAGGAGTTGCATCTCTGACTTGCTTCTTGGAAGCATCGCACTTGAGTTGAGCAGTTTCTTGCTTCATTGCCATATTGTAGAACTCATCGTACTTCTTCGGCTCAAAAAGGACGAGAGCTAGTTGAAGATCTTCTCTGAGGCCACCCCTGAACTGATAAATCATGCTCTTCTCGTCAGGGACGTCTTGCTTGGCGAAACGAGCGAGCCTCTGGAACAGAATGTTATACTGGTAAACAGACAAGCTGCCTTGCTTCAGGTTGCGAAATTCCTCACGCTTGCTTTCAACAACACTCTGAGGAATGTGATGAGGTTTGAAGTCTTGACGGAATTCATCCCAGGTAATCACACGGCCTCCTCTGGAATCTTTGTAGTGCTGAAAGCATTCTGCAGCTTGGTCTTTGAGTTGGAAGGAGGCAAACTTGACAAAGTCCTCAGGCCTAACGTTGCTGCACTCGAAATGCTTGCAGATATCCACGAGTCAATCATCAGCGTCTGAGGCCTCAACACAGTTGCTGAAGGTCTTTGGCTGGTTAGCGAGGAACTGGTTGAGTGTAGCAAACTTATTCTGATTGTTGCCATAGCCATGATTCCCTTGGTTGCGCTCTTGCAGAATTTGCATGATCAGCTGCGTGTTTGCATTGGTAGCGGCCATCACAGCTTGCCATGCCTCCGGAGGTGGAGGTGGTGGTGGCAGATCCTGATTGTGATTCTGACCCTTAGCAGGAGCCATCCTGAAGAGGGTGACATCCGTTAGCATCTTGACAGACAAATATTTAAGCTGAATCACATGGATTGAAATTGCAACATAAAGTCTTCACATCCGAACAAAATGAACGAATGCATTCCAATTGAAATGGTCACATTTCCATAAATTGAGAAGCCACTTAGATAGAGGTAGAAGAATAAAACAACAAGGTACAGACAAGAACAAATACTTGGTGAGGTTTACCCAATCACAAACCAAATATCCGCGGAAGAAGAACTAGAGCTACATGAATTCCCACCTATGAAACTCCCGAACCTTTTCGGTTATGCAATCAGGTGTTGGGGATACAGGGGAAGCATAATATCTCACCCAAAGCTAGCAAATCCTACATCCAGCTGTACCCATCCTTCAACACATAACCAAGAAACCTTCGGAAATCATTTACCTCAACCTTCGAAAAGCATCCGTTATACGAGTTATGGCAATACTCCCGAACTCCCGCCCCAGTACTGGGTGGCGTCGAGGTTATCTCACCAACAACTGCATAAAAGAGATTTTCGATGTCGGCGAAACTCAGGTATTCCAGAATCTCAACGATAAAATTGTGACGACAACACCTCGGAGCTCAACTCCCCGGGACACTGCCACAACCCCTAAATGTCAGGAGGCACCAAGAACAATGTTCTCGTCACAAAACCATCGGAACGATTCCAAGATACCCGCGTGATCCTAAATTTTTTTAGTGAAATTTGAGAAGAGAAGAGTCAAAACTCTACGTCAGGATGCCTCACCTGAGCGACGAAGGGACTGAGGAGTAAAAAGAAGTCATACTCTCCGATATATATAATCCTAAATGACTCAAAACATTTTTCTAGACTCAACAACGCCAACGATTCGATCAAGCAGGGGGCTCCTAAGGTCGGGGAAGGCTCTGATTACCAACTTGTAACGCCCTCGATGCGGCTATATCTCCCACGTGTCGAAGCACGACTTAGAGGCATAACCGCATTGAAAGCAATGTCGCAAGTGAGGTAATCTTCACAACAACCCATGTAATACAATAAAGGGAAAGGTACATAGTTGGCTTACACTCGCCACGTCACACAAATACATAAATAAGTCATTACATTCATCCAATACACTCAAGGTCCGACTACGGAACCAAAATGAAGATAAACCCCAAATGCAACATAGTCCCCGATCGCCCGAACTGGTCACCACTACTGATCATCTAGGAAAGACACATAGTAACGACGAGAGTCTTCATCGAACTCCCACTTGAGCTCGGTCATATCATCTCGAGCGGTATCATCGGTCCCTGCATATGGTTTTGGAAGGAATCTGTGAGTCACGGGGACTCAGCAATCTCACACCCTCGCGATCAAGACTATTTAAGCTTATAGGTAAGGTAAAGGTATGATGTGGAGCTGCAGCAAGCGACTAGCATATATAGTGGCTAACATACGCAATTGAGAGCGAGAAGAGAAGGCAACAGCACGGTCGAACAACTATGATCAAGAAGTGATCCTAGAACAACCTACGTC
Source organism: Triticum aestivum (assembly GCF_018294505.1). Taxonomy (NCBI): domain Eukaryota; kingdom Viridiplantae; phylum Streptophyta; class Magnoliopsida; order Poales; family Poaceae; genus Triticum; species Triticum aestivum. Next base: position 206,405,493 of record NC_057800.1, on the reverse strand, counting down.
AAACATTACTCCAACACCGTGTTCACTTCCCGGACTCCGCCGAGAAGAGACCATTACGGTTACACACGCGGTTGGTGCATTTTAATTAAGTTAAGTTTCAGGTTTTCTACAACCGGACATTAACAAATTCCCATCTGCCCATAACCGCAGGCACGACTTTCGAAAGATCAAATCCCTGCAGGGGAGTCCCAACTTAGCCCATCACAAGCTCTCACGGTCAACGAAGGATATTCCTTCTCCCAAGACAATCCGATCAGACTCGGCATCCCGGTTACAAGACATCCTCGACAATGGTAAAATAAGTGCAGCAACACCGCCCGAATGTGCCGACAAATCCCGATAGGAGCTGCACATATCTCGTTCTCAGGGCACACTCTGATGAACACTACATACAACTAAAACCAACCCTCAAGTTTCCCCGAGGTGACACTGCAAGTGGCTCTGTTGTGGACCAACACTCAGAGGAGCACTGGCCCGGGGGGTTTAATAAAGATGACCCTTGGGCTCCGGAAACCCAAGGGAAAAAGAGGCTAGGTGGCAAATGGTAAAACCAAGGTTGGTCATTGCTAGAGGAGTTTTAGTCAAGGCGAACTGTCAAGGGGTTCCCATTATAACCCAACCGTGTAAGGAACGCAAAATCCGGGAACATAACACCGATATGACGGAAAACTAGGGCGGCAATAGTGGAACAAAACACCAGGCATAAGGCCGAGCCTTCCATCCTTTACCAAGTATATAGGTGCATTAAGATAAACAAGATAATATGGTGATATCCCAACAATAAACATGTTCCAACAAGGAACGATCTCCAATCTTCACCTGCAACTAGCAACGCTATAAGAGGGGCTGAGCAAAGCGGTAACATAGCCACACAACGGTTTGCTAGGACAAGGTGGGTTAGAGGTTTGACATGGCACTTTGGGAGGCATGATAAGCAAGTGGTAGGTATCATAGCATAGGCATAGCAAAAGAGCGAACATCTAGCAAGCAAAGATAGAAGTGATTTCGAGGGTATGGTCATCTTGCCTGCAAAGTTCTCAGAGTTGCCTTGATCCTCGTAAGCGTACTCAATGGGCTCCTCGTTCACGTACTCGTCTCCCGGCTCTATCCAAACAAGAACAACAAGCAAAAGGGAACACAATCAACCACATGCAATGCTCAAGCAACATGATGCAAACATGGTATGATATGCATGGTGCGATATGTGATGCATATGCAAGATTTGGAAAGAAATGATTGAACCTGGCCTAAACTTGGAAATCCAAGAGTGACACTGGAAAGGGGAGATGATTTCGGTCGAAAACGATATAAAGATCACCGGAATCGGATGCACGGTTTGGAAATGGCAAACAAAACAAATATGGCACTGGTCTATGATTAACAGCAAGTGGCCATCTAAATGCATCAATATAAATAAGCTGCTGCACGCAAACATGACAACAAAATACATGGCAGGGATCCAATCATGATTCTTGACAAAAGATGAACACTGAGCTACGGCTAAATCACTCATTAACAGGTTCAAACAAGCATGGCAAAAGAGCAAAAGATAACAAGTTTCAGACTTGGTGAAATTAACAGCATGTCAGAAATTTATCATCAGGAAGCAATATTTAGAGCACGAAAACTCTAAGCTACAAGAACATATCATGGCAAAGCAAGGCATGGCATGAAGCTATTCAAAGAATAAAACAAAAGTCCCTTAGTGGCCATGAGCCAAAAGGGATCAGAAAATACAATTGTAAGCATGTGAACATAGCAAAAACATAAACAGATTCGGACTTAGTGAAAAACTGGAACATGCAAAACAGATAACGAGTAGGCATGTTTACGAGCTCGATGCACTCACTACGAGGCATTGCATGACAAACTAAGCATACACCCAACAAATAGACATGGCATAGAGCTAGAAATGGCAAGAACAATAACATAGCATGCATGGATCAACAACAACAAGCTCGGCAAAATTGCTAAACATGTTAACAATCTGCCAGGAACATTTTATAGCAAAAGTAGAGCTCGATTGACCCAAGCTAGGATTCTCCATAAATGCAAACAAAGACATGGATGGATATAACACAACATTATGTACAAAACATCCTTACTGATCATGCTCAAAAGAGGCACGGATCACTAGGAAACAACATGAACATATGGCATAAAAATAATGACAGGGCAAGGACTTAGTGAAATTCTAAGTCCCTGAAATCAGCATCATTGAGTAAGCTACTTTGCATGCTTGTGCTAGTCACCACGAAGATCAAAGAAATACATGGCATACACCCCTGTAGAGATGGCATGGCATATTTCAAAACACATGTAGAGCTCAGGATCATAGCATGCACACATTAATCATGGCAAAAATGACAAAAGTGCATTTGCTGAAACAGATCTGGAACTATCATCACATAGCCCTCTTCCAACAGCATTTCAGGCATCAAGATGAGCTCAAAAGAAAATGATGCAATGAGATGAAATGATGTACTCATCGAGACGAACATTTTGGTATGCTACACGCATGAATCGGAGCCACGATGAGAAAGTTATGGCATGTCAAAGAATGCAAAAATGCTAGGGTTTAGGGACGAAAAAGTCAACCCAAACGAGTCCAGATCTGGATCCGGTGTGCACGCGGCCCGAGGACGGCCGGAGATCGCTGTAGCTGCCGGAATTACTGTTCACCGGTGACGAAGCTCAAGGCCGCCGAAGGTGTTCACGCGGTGGCCGGAGCGGGAGGGAGCTCGCCGGAGCTGCGGGTCGCCGGACTTGGCGGCTCGGCGAGGCTTGGCGGCGTCGGGTGGCAGGGGCGGCGCGGGCGCAGTCGCCGGACTGAGGCGGCGCCGGTGATGGCGCGCGGCGGCCGGAGCAGGTGGCGGGCAGCGGCGCGGGTGTGGAGAGAGGCGCGGGCGCGGGCGGAGGAGAGGCGGGGCCTCTGGCCCGGTCGGTGGCGGGAGGGCCCGAGCTGGGCCTGGCGGGCCCGCTCGGCGGCGGCGAAGTGGGCATTGGACTTAGCGAATCCCAGTGCGACACGTGGCGGTGGACGGGCGGAGCAGACGTGTCCGCCGGCGAGGCTTTTGTCCAGCGGCACGTGGAGAGGGAGGGGTCTAGGGTTTGCCCGAAAATTTCAGGGGTGATCTATTTATAGAGGTAGGAGGAGCTAGGAGGCTCCAAATGAGGTGCAGTTTGCGGCCACGCGATCGTGATCGAACGATCTAGACGATGGAGGAGGTTTAGGTGGGTTTTGAGCCACTTTGGAGGTGTGTTGGGCTGCAACACACACGAGGTCTTTTCGGTCCCTCGGTTAACCGTTGGAGTATCAAACGAAGTCCAAATGGCACGAAACTTGACATGCGGTCTATCGGTAGTAAACCAAGGCCGCATGACAAGTCTCGGTCCAATCCGAAAATGTTTAACACCCACACACGAAAAGAGGTAGAAAGAGACACCGGAGGACATAGGAGCGCTGGAATGCAAAACGGACAACGGGGAAAATGCTCGGATGCATGAGACGAACACGTATGCAAATGCAATGCACATGATGACATGATATGAGATGCATGACAAAGACAAAAACACATGAAAGAAAAAACCCGACAATGATGAAATAAAATAACTTAGTGCCGGAAATGGCAAGAGTTGGAATACAAATAAGGTAAATTACATCCGGGGTGTTACAAGAGTCGCCCTAGCTTCTGTTTAAGAGGCAAAAATGGCAATTTTTCTCCAACATTAGGACCGCTGAGCCGGCATTAATGTTATCCGACGAGTGCAGGATGGCTTTGACCCGGCTCACCCAATAAGTCATTGACTCGCCCTCTTCTTGGGCACAAGCATCCAAATCCACAATCTACATGGACTATTTGCACGTGTCCTTAAAATTCTGGATGAACTGGGATTTTAACTCCTCCCACGACCCAATGGAGTTGGCAGGCAGTCCCTTTAGCCAAGTACGGGCCGCCCCCTCTAGCATCATGGTGAAGTACTTGGCACACGCAGCATTGCTGACCTCCAACATCTCCATAGACATCTCGTAACACTCAATCCACGCCTCATGGGGTAAGTCGGCTGTATAGTTAGGCACCTTACGAGGTCCTTTGAAATCCCTAGGCAAACGCTCATTCCGCAGAGCCGGTACTAAACATGGTACGCCCGTGGCTCTAGAGTTCATGCCTGCCTCCGCCGAAGTTGTTGTGTAAACCGGAGGAGGCGGATGAGTCGTTTGCCGAACCGCCTATTCAGCCTCACGACGTGCTCCGTCCTGGCCCACCAAATTCTGAGCATCGTCACACGCCGGGTCATGCCCACGAGGCTGGTTACGGTGCCTGTCACTGCTTGAAATGGCCGGGGAGTCCATGTGTCTACTGTAACTCCGGCTTGGGCAAGGGGTTGAGTGAATCCTTTCACGACTGTAAGAATAAGCCTCCTTCAACACCAATGTTGTCTGAAGAAGCTCTCTAGCCCTCCTTGTTTCAACCACAGCCAGAGACTCGCCTTCAACTAGGAGAGCTGCTAGTCATGTCGCCGCCGCAATCATATTATCCAATGGGTTAGAATAATGACCCGGTGGCGTCGATACATACTGTGGCAGGGTATTATTCAGACAAGGTGGATCTGCCGTGCGCGGTTGAGCCGGCGCTCCAGTCCTGGGTATGGCCACCGCCCGGTTTACCTCCAGCGGGTTACTGGTCCTTGCACCAGGTGTGTTAAAGAGGTTTCGCGCCTTGTAAACCAGAGGTAGACGACTCCGGTGCCTTCTTTTCATAACTTCGTTCGAAGCGTTCTGATCCAACAAGAGCTGGAAGGAATCGACCTGGATCCGTTGTGCCTAAGCATCCAGAGCGGCTCGCTCCATAGTCATCCTCGCGTTCTCAGCTGCCAGATCTTCCTTGACTTGAGCTATCTCATCTCTCAGTTTTGTGACTTCCGCGTTATTCTGAACTTGATTTGCCGGATTAACTTCTGATGTCAACAATGTTGTCAAAGTGTCCAATAAGTCATACAAGACCTGAGCTGGAGGGCGCACAGGGCCTCCTGCCCCGGCCACCATCGCCGCTGCTGACTCGGAAGTCATTGCCGCAGCAGTCGAAGAATTCTGCACTGGTTGTGTACCAGCCATGAAAATTGCAACCCGGTTTGGCGGCTCGTAGGGGTCCGGAATACTATCGCCATCGGAACAGCCCCCAAGCCTGCCGTCTTGCAGTTGATACAATGAAGTAGTCTCGCCCGTGGACGACTCACCATCAAAATAGATGGCCGTCTCACCGCCAGGCACGGATCCTTCCTCAAATTCCGCCCCATGGATGAATCCAACGAAGGCATGCTTCACGGCGGGTTGAACCCGGGCGGGTTGTTCACGCTGAGCCATCTCAATGATGTCGGTGCAGATGTCCTGCTCAGGGCCTGGTCCACCGATCTTGCCGATGAAAACATGAATTCCGCCGAAGGGGACCTGGTACTCGTACTCAATTGAGCCGGCCTCGGGGCCCCAGCCTGCATCGTCGATGTAGAGTTTGCCACGACGACTCTTGGTGATCCGGCCCACAACGTATCCCTCGATCCCTTCGAAGTTGCCCTTTAAGAACTCGAAACCACCGTGCGTTGGCCCCATGGTGGGGCCAACTGCCATGGAATTGTCACGGCAGATGTCCTAGCAAAAGGACTTAGTCATGGAGCCATCGCGATAGGGTTAACTTAAAGGGGTTAAACGGGACAAAGGACACAAGGAGTTTATACTGGTTCGGCCCCTTGCGGTGAAGGTTAAGGCCTAATCCAGTTTGAGGTGGTATTGCTTATGTCTCGATTACCAGGGAGCGAATTCGCTTGACCTAGTTTTTGATTTGTTGTATCTTGCCCTAAACTGCCACTGGGTCGTCCCTTTATATACCCAGGTTGACGCCTGCGGCTTACAGAGTCCCGAGCCGGTTCATAACATCGTGTCCGGCTCGATGACCAAATACACATGCCTTACAATACAAGTCATACATATATGGCGGTTTACACCTATGGGCCTTAAGCCGCCTTTGGGCCCTGGGATCTTAGTAAGTCATCTTCATGAACCACCATCTTCGATACCTTCATGGGCTTCGTGATAATGAACCGCCGTTGGTATAACCCGGCCCCTCCTGGGTGAGTCATACCTAATAGCTATATACCCAACATGCCTAGTGACATATCTACTCCCATGTAATATTACCTATCACAGTCTCTTCGGGGACATCAGATAATATTACTTGTCACTCACGAGTCTTTCATCGACGACTAGTCGACCAACAACAATATAATTACCGAACACCGCTACAATAGAAAATTGCATGTTTCAGCATCAGCATAAGACGACACATACGCTGCTTCATGGCCGATAAATGGAAAGAATGCGCGCTCACAGGGGGACACTAGCTGGAAGCTAGCTGGCCAATTCGTTCGTGGCTAGAAATCAATTTGGAGAGACATATTTGATGATGTACTGAGCTAGTCTGATGAGTGAGATATGCAAGTCCAGTAATTCTAATGGAAGCAAGGTAATCCTTCTGTTCACTAATGTAGACCTTTTTCACAGTTTAAATACATTAGTGAACATAAGTAGTACGATACCGGTTTCAGTATAATATACATATCTTTTCTTCTCAAAAAGGGTTCCCCGCTTTGTATTACTCCCTCCGTTCCTAAATATAAGTATTTGGAGAGATTTCACTATGGACTACATACGGAGCAAAATGAGTGAATCATACTCTAAAACGCATCTATATACATCCGTATGTGGTCCATAGTGGAATCTCTACAAAGACTTATATTTAGGACCGGAGGGAGTACAAAGCAACCAACTCTGATACATCCAACGATAGATGCTGGGACGGAAACAACACATGCACACCCAAAAGAAACAATAGAAAAAGCGTAAAAGAAACAAATGCCAACAAAGGCGGATCAACGAAAACGGAAAAGCCTCGCGACCGCTACACCCATCGAAGAACACCCACCAACCTCCTAGACTCTGAGGCGACGGTACCAATCAACACCTCCAAGAAGGGACACGACGATGACTGACACTGCTGCTAATGGTTTCCCTCGGTACGCGGCGAGCGAAAAGAAAGGGTAGCTCCGGCACCCTCCAGGAAGGTCTAGTGGCACTCGCAGGCGCCACCGTGACGGTGTCGACCAGGCCGACAGGGATTTCTCCCGATCCTAACCTCCACCTCAGGTGCATCAGAGCCCGCCATCAAACCGACCACCACCCTGCTGTTGGGGAATGTAGCATGCAATTTCAAAAATTTCCTACGCTCACGCAAGATCTATCTAGGAGATGCATAGCAATGAGAGGGGGAGAGTGTGTCCACGTACCCTTGTAGACCAAAAGCAAAAGCGTTTGACAACGCGGTTGATTTAGCCGAACTTCTTCTCGTTCTAACCGATCAAGCACCGAACGTACGTCACCTCCGAGTCCTGCACACGTTCAGCTCGATGTGTTCCTCGAACTCTTGATCTAGCAAAGTGTCGAGGGAGAGTTCCGTCAGCAGGACGGCGTGGTGACGGTGATGGTGAAGTGATCCGCGTAGGGCTTCGCCTAAGCACTACGTGAATATGACTGGAGGCGTAAACTGTGGAGGGGGCACCGCACACGGCTAACAATGTTTGTTGTTTTGTTCTAGCGCTGCCCCCTTCGTATATATAGGTTGGAGGGGAGGAGAGGCAACCAAGGGGGCACCCCAAGTAGGAGGAATCCTATTCCTATTCCTATTCGGCCTCCCCCCTTTCCTATTCCTATTCAGAGTAGGAAGGGAAGAGGGGGAAGGGGGAATCCTATTCCATTTTTTCTTTCTGTTGGGGATATTACTACCAGTATGACCCGCCCAGGAGGGGCCGGGTCAGCCCTAATGGCGGGTTACATAAGAAGCCCAATATACATTCAAGATGATAGTTTATGAAACATATAGAAGGCCCAAGGGCCTGGGGCCGGCTTAAGGCCCGATATTGTAAACCGCCGTATGTAAGGAAAGACTTGTGAAGAAAGGCATGTAAAGGAAGTCACCGAGCCAGACACAATTATGAGCCGGCAGGGACTTTTTGTAGGCCACCAGGCATCAACCCGTGTATATAAGGGGACGACCCGGTGGCGGTTTAGGGCGAAAAAACAACCAAGTCGATAGCCAAGCCGGCGAGTTGAGCCTCTTGGAGATTGAAACCTCAGCAATACCAATCCCAACTAGACGTAGGCTTTTACCTTCATCGTAAGGGGCCGAACTAGTATAAAAACTCTCTCGTGTGTCCTTTGTCCCGATCAACCCCTTTAAGCTTCCTAGTGCGATGGCCCTACGACTAAGTCCTTGCACTAGGACATCTGCCATGTCAACTCCACGATAGTTGGCGCCCACTGTGGGGCCAACACACGGTGGATTTGAGTTCTTGAAGGGCAACTTCGAAGGGCTCAAGGGATACGCTATGGGCCGGATGACCAAGAGTCGTCGCGGCAAACTCTACATCGACAACGAAGGCTAGGGCCCCGAGGCCGGCTCGATCGAGTACGGGTACCGGGTCCCCTTCGGCGGAATTCACGTCTTCATCAGCCGAATCGGCGAGTCAGGCCCTGAGCCGGACGTCCACACCAACCTCATCGAAATAGGTCAGCGCGCCGGGTCCGCCCCTGTTCAATATGTTGTGAAGCATGCCTTTGTAGGCTGCATCCATGGCGGTGAATACTCCAAAGGATCGATGGAAGGCGGGAAGACGGCCATCTGCTCTGATACTGCATCATCAACAGGTGAGACGGACTCGTTGTACCAACTGCAAGACGACATGCTCGGGGGCTGTTCCGATGGCAGTAGTATTCCGGACCCCCTTGGGCCGGCGAATTGGGCCGGAGTCTTCATGGCAGGGACGCAGCCCGGGCAGAACTCCACCGCAGCGACAGCAGCAGCCACCGGATCGGCAGCTGCCGGGTCAGGAGACCCCGCGCGCCCCCAACTCAGGTTCTAATGGACCTCATAGATAAACTGACGGCTCTGTTAATCGCTGTGGTAGAACCGACGGATAAAGCCCAGCATGATGCAGAAGTGGCACGCGTGCGGGAGGAGATGGTGCAAGCAAAGGAAAATCTAGCCGCGGAGGAAACCCGGATGGCAGCAGAACGAGCAGCTCTGGATGCTCGTGCCCAGCAGCTTCAAGCAGAAACTTTCCGGCTCTCGGTGGATCTTAATGCATCGAACGAGGTCATGAGGAGGAGGCATCAGAAAACTCAGTCGCGTCTGCCTCTAACGCTGGATCCGAGGAACTTGTTCCATACACCCGGAGCTGGGGGGAGCAACCCGCCGGAAGAAAACCGGGTCGCGACACCCGGTGCATCGGTTCAGCCACGGACCATGGAGCCGCCTCGCATAAATACAGCTCCTCCTCGTTATGTAACAACACCTCCGGGTCACTTCTCCAACCCCATGGAAAACCTCACCGCACTGTCGGCTCGTTTGGCAGCTCTCCCAATGGAAGGCGACTCGCCAGCAGCCATTGAAACCCGGAGCATAAGAGAACTACTTCAGACAGCTTTGGCCCAGCAGGATGCATACTCTTACAGCGAGACAGGATTCATTCAACCCCTCGCCCAAGCCAGAGCCCGAGCTACAGTAGGCACATGGAGTCCACAGAAATGTCAAGTAACACTCAACGCCACAACCGGCCGTATAGGCATGAGCCGGTGCGGGATGGAGCCCTTAACTTGGCAGATCAGGAGAGGATTCGTCAAGAGGCAGAACGGGCGGCTCAGATAGCAGTAGAGCATGCAGCTCACCAAACCTTTCCGGCTTATCCAGCAACCTCGATTGAGGCAGGAGTGGTCACAAGAACCGGAGGCATACCTTGCTTGGTCCCAGCCATACGCAATGAGCGGTTGCCCAAGGATTTCAAGGGGCCTCGTAAGGTGCCTAACTACATGGCTGACTTACAACCGGGGGCTTGGATTGAGAGTTATGAGATGGCTATGGAGCCGTTGGAGGTTAGCGATGCGGCAATGGCCAAGTATTTTACCATGATGTTGGATGGAATGGCTCAGACCTGGTTGAAAGGATTGCCACCCAATTCTATCGGCTCATGGGCAGAGTTAAAGGCACGGTTCATCCAGAACTTTAAGGATACATGTAAGCAACCAATGTCGATTGTGGACCTGACCAATTGCAAGCAAGAGGATGGAGAATCTACAACCCATTGGGTGCGCCGGGTCAAGGAGATAATACATTCATCTGATAAGATGGATGCCGGCTCAGCAGTTTTGATGTTGGAGAAAAATTGCCATTTTGAACCTCTGAAGCAGAAGTTGGGGCGGCTTAAACGTGACTGTAATGACATGGGAACATTGATGGCGGCTCTTGTCAAGTATGCTGATTCTGATACCACCAAAGACCCGGTGTCTGACAAAGAAAAGGCAACGAAGGGAAAGAAGAACGGCAATGGCAAGGGTCACCAGCATAACCCGGTGAATCAAGGAGGTAATAAATGTAAGGCTGATGAATTTGTTGCCAATACCAATGCGCAGGGTGGTAATCAGCGGCGCAAGGGCAGACAACCCCCTCGATCGTGCGGGTCAGGCCCCACCCTTGAGCAGTTGTTAAATGAACCTTGTCCAAAACACGGCACCCGGGAGAAACCAGCCACCCACTTGTGGAAAGATTGCATGATCATGAAGTCATTTAAAAATTCAAATGCATTTGATGGGGGTCACGGCCCAGGTGGCGGCTCAGGTGGAGGCGGCTTTCAGGGCCCGGGCGCCGGGTCAAACGGAGGAGGTTTTCACGGTCAGGGTTATCCTGGTCACCAAGGAGGATATAATCAGCAACACGAAGTAGTTGAGTAGCGGACAGTATCATGTCTTTACTACCAGTTTATGTAAGAGGGACCAGAAGCTCCACAAGAGGGCCGTCAATGCCGTTGAGCCGACAATTCCACGTTATTTACGTTGGTCGGAGCAGCCTATTGTGTGGAGCAGAGAGGATCACCCGCCCCGGGTTGATAATCTGGGTCACTTGGCTTTGGTAGTGGCACCTCAGGTTGGTGGGTATAAGTTTACTAAGGTACTCATGGATGGAGGCAGCAACATCAATATCCTTTACTATGAGACGTTCCGCCGGATGGGATTGACGGACAAAAATCTTAAACAATCCAACACTATTTTTCATGGTGTGGTATCTGGTAAGTCGGCATACCCAGTTGGTAAGATCAAGCTGGAAGTAGCCTTTGGGGATGAGTATGACTCCAGAGCAGAAAAATTAACCTTTGAAGTGGTTAAAATCAAAAGCCCATATCATGCTCTGTTTGGGCGGCCGGCTTATGCCAAGTTCATGGCTCGACCGTGTTACGTATATTTGCAGCTCAAGATGCCGGGTCACGAGGGCACCATTACAGTCCATGGGAGCCGGAAGATAGCCTTGGAATGTGAAGAAGGGGATGCTGCCTATGCTGAATCTGTTTGTGCAACAGAGGAGTTGAAATTCTACAAGGACCATGTTGACCCGGCGGACATGACGTCATTAAAGAAACCAACAACAGAGCATGAGCCGAAGTTAAAATTCAAATCAGCCGATGACACTAAGATGGTTGACTTTGTGCCTGGCGATTCATCCAAACAGTTCATCATCAACGCAAACTTGGATCCAAAATATGAAAGCGCGCTCATCGAGTTCATCTGTGAGAACCGGGACATCTTTGCATGGAAACCTTCAGACATGCCGGGTGTCCCGAGGGAACTCGCTGAGCACAGTCTTAATATTGATCCAAAGTTTAAACCTGTTAGACAGTTTCTCCGGTGGTTCAATGAAGAAAGGCGCAAGGCCATCGGAGAAGAGGTGGCCCGGCTCCTTGCAGCCGGGTTCATTGTGGAGGTCTTTCACCCAGAATGGTTAGCTAACCCGGTGCTTGTACTAAAAAAGAATGGCACCTGGCGTATGTGTGTGGATTACACAGATTTGAACAAAGCTTGTCCGGCTGATCCTTTTGCTCTTCCCCGTATTGATCAGATCATTGATGCTACGGCGGGTTGCGCACTATTAAGTTTCTTAGATACTTACTCCGGTTATCATCAGATTAAGATGGCAGTCAAGGATCAAGACAAGACATCGTTCATAACTCCTTTTGAGGCTTTCTGCTATGTGTCTATGCCTTTTGGGCTTAAGAGTGCCCAGGCGACTTACCAGCGGTGTGTGCAGAATTGTCTTCACAATCAGATTGGGCGCAATGTTCATGCCTATGTGGATGACATAGTGGTGAAATCCAGGGAAGAGGAAACCTTGGTCATAGACCTGAAAGAGACTTTCGATAATCTTCAGGTTTACAAGATGATGCTTAACCCGGCCAAGTGTGTTTTTGGAGTGCCAGCCGGCAAGCTCTTGGGTTTTCTGGTGTCTAACCGAGGTATTGAAGCTAACCCGGAGAAAATCAAGGCAATTACATCTCTAGCCAAACCAACCTGCGTCAATGATGTTCAACGACTGGTGGGTCGTGTGGCTGCTTTGAGCCGGTTCATAAGCCGGTTAGGGGAAAAGGCTATGCCTCTGTATCAGTTGATGAAGAAAACGGATGTTTTTGTTTGGAGCGATGATGCGAACGCCGCTTTTGAGGATCTGAAGGCACAACTGGCTGAGCCGCCGGTCCTAGCTGCTCCAATTGAGAAAGAGCCGCTATTGTTATACGTGGCTGCCAACTCACGGGCTGTTAGTGTGGCTATGGTGGTAGAGCGCAAGGAGGCTGGCAAAGAGCATCCGATTCAGCGGCCGGTTTATTATGTCAGTGAAGTGCTAATTGAATCTAGGCAACGATATCCACATTGATAGAAGCTTGTGTATGGGGTGTTCATGGCAAGCCGGAAGCTTAAGCATTACTTTCAGGGACATCCAATCACTATGGTCAGCTTTGCTCCTTTGGGGGACATTATTCAAAACAGAGAAGCCACGGGGCGAGTTGCCAAGTGGGCAATTGAGCTTGGGTCTCATGGGCTGAAGTATGTTCCACGTACTGCAATTAAGTCTCAAGCCTTGGTTGACTTCATCAATGACTGGAAGAGATGCAGATGCCATAAGAAAAGCCGGACAACACATATTGGACTATTCATTTTGATGGATCCAGGCAATTGGAAGGCTCGGGGGCTAGAGTCGTATTAACTTCCCCACGAGGTGATAAATTTTGTTATGTGTTACGGTTGATGTTTTCATGCACTAACAACGCAGCAGAGTATGAAGCATTGCTCCATGGTCTTCGAGTGGCAAAGTAGATGAGCTTGGGCCGGGTCAGATGTCTTGGTGACTCAGATCTAGTGGCTCAGCAAGTATCTGGCAAGTGGGATTCCAAAGACCCTCTCATGGCGGCTTATCGCCGAGAGGTCGATGCTGTTGCAGGATATTTTAAAGGTTATCAGGTGAAACACATTGACCATCGAAAGAATGAAGCAGCTGATGCTTTAAGCCAGCTGGGGTCTCAGCGTAAGCCGGTACCACCCAACACCTTTTTCGATGTTTTGTATAACCCCTCTGTCAAGTTGCCCACAGAAGAAGATTTAGCTGTTCCTGACCCGGAGGCGCAGTTGGTGGCGGCTCTTCATGTCATCCCAGATTGGATAGTGCCATTCTTGGCTTACATGACCCGGGGAGAGTTGCTAGCGGATGAGACTCTGGCTCGGCAGATAAACCGGCGATCTAAATCCATGACGATTTCGCATGGAGAGTTATTTCATCGCAGTGTTTCTGGAGCGTTCCAACGATGTGTTTCCCCTGAAGAAGGTCAAGAAATTCTTTGTGAGATCCATGAAGGCGATTGTGGTCATCATGCTGGGTCCAAATCTTTAGTAGCCAAAGCGTTTCGTCACGGTTTTTACTGGTTGACGGCTCACGCTGATGTAGAGGATCTGGTTAGTAGATGTGATGGATGTCAAAAATTTGCACGACAAGCGCATGTGCCGGCTCAAGAGCTCTAGATGATTCCAATCACTTGGCCGTTTGCGGTTTGGGGGCTTGACATGCTGGGACCTTTCAAAAGGTCTAAGGATAAAAAGACACATCTCTTAGTGGCAGTTGATAAATTTACGAAGTGGGTTGAGGCAGAGCCTGTGAGTAAGTGTGATGCAGCCACGGTGGTTCAGTTCATGAAAAAAGTAATCTTCTGTTTTGGTTTTCCACACAGTATTATCACAGACAATGGCACTAATCTGTCTCAAGGGGCTATGGAAGAGTTTTGTCAGCGAGAGCACATCTGGCTTGATGTTTCTTCTGTAGCTCATCCTCAATCCAATGGTCAAGCCGAGAGAGCCAATCAGGAAATTCTGAAAGGGCTAAAACCCCGGCTTATGGTTCCTTTACAGCGAACGCCGGGTTGTTGGGTAGAGGAGTTACCCTCAGTGTTATGGAGCATCAATACTATGCCCAACAGGTCTACGGGTTACACACCCTTCTTCATGGTTTATGGAGCAGAAGCAGTATTTCCCAGTGACATCCGTCATGACTCACCCCGTGTGGCGGCTTATGTTGAAGCTAACAATGAAAAAGCTAGACATGATGCACTTGACTTATTAGACGAAGAAAGAGACCTAGCGGCAGAGCGGTCAGCAATTTATCAACAAGACCTGCGTCGTTATCACAGCCGCCGGGTTAAGTCCAGGACTTTTCAGGAAGGCGACTTGGTGCTCCGGCTCATCCAGGATCTGTCAGATGCGCACAAGCTATCCCCGCCTTGGGAAGGACCTTTTGTGGTCAGTAAGAATTTAAACAACGGGTCATATTACCTCATTGACGTTCGAGAGCACAAAGACTCACATAAGTCGGAGGAAGAGACCCGCCGGCCGTGGAACGTCGGCCGTACTACACCTGAGCTACCGGCTCTCATCATGTACATATGTTCACATTGTATATACAATGATAAGAAATAAAGTAAGACCATCGATCTCTTTTCTTTTTCAAAGATTATGCATCTTTATTATTTTTTATTCGCAACTGACTATTAAGGAGCTGATCATATTTGAATCAAGTTTAACCTTTTCAGTCCGGCTTATGATCTTATTCGAATCTAGCTGCAAATCTCAAGGTCACTTGGGGGCTTCCTATTCAAACATAGGTCGTATTCAAACCAAAGAGAACATAGCTGTCGTAACCCTCTTGATCGGCTTAAGGCCAAACTCACTTGGGGGCTTCTTGATCGTATCTGAATCATAGCTTAACCCTTTTTGAGTCCGACTTGGATCGTATTCGAATCAGGGTCATTAAAAACCTCTCAAGGTCATTTGGGGGCTTCCTGTTCAAACATAGGTCGTATTCGAACCAAAGAGAACATAGCTGCCGGTACCCTCTTGATCGGCACAACGCCAAAGCCACTGGGGGCTATATGGTCGTATTCGAACCTTAGCTTAACCCCTTTGGTCCAGTTTACTGATTGTATTCGAATCAGAAACCCCCAACCTTTTGAATACAGAGTTAAAATTATGTTTATTATCTGTTGCTTGCCTTTGAGTTTTTGTTGTTTTCAATATTACTAATAAGATAGCCTGGTTTCCTTCGCCGGCTCAATTATTGGACAACACAGCCGCCGGGCTATTCAAGGCGGTGGTTCAAGGATCCAAAGGTATGAGCTACTAAGATATGATGATCTTTGAGTATTCAAGGAGTATTAACTTTTCATACATATTGAATTGTCAACTCATCACCCATGTTATTTAAACCGGCGATCTAAGGATCAACAAGGATAAGGTATGGTTTTTACTTATACGCGCTTACCTGCTACGTTAACTCAAGAGTTAGTATTAAACCTTATCCTTTATTTACATTTGTCTCTGTTTTTCTTATTGAGGTAAATTTATGAGTTGTACATTAGGTGTTTAATACTTCGGTTTAATAAATTTATGAGTTGTACATTAGGTGTTTAAGGATCAACAAGGATAAGGTATGGTTCTAAACTGCCTTGCCAGTCTTTTCCTTGTATTCATAGGAACAGAGTTCAACCATTGCAGAGACAAACATTAAATAATGCATACATTGACATCTGAAGCACAGATTCACATAAGAAGTATTTTTTGCACGATGGCATAAGCAAACATGCAGTGTTTTAACTAAAGTTATTACAAGGCTTTATAAGCCTAGGAAGATGATCATCGTCCCTCTCTCGCCGGTTCACCACCTTCTGTTTGCTGGAAGTTGGATTTTGACCAATCAAAGCCGTTCATGGCGACAAATTCGGCTTCATCATCAATCAGGCCGACCGGGTCAATTTCCGGGGCAAAGGTATCTTCTCTCACAGGTGGGATCAGATCTACTACTTTCTATGAAGGAGTGGCCATCTTCTTATTTTCACTATCAAAACCCGGCTGGTACTTGTCAACATTGGTGTCATCTCCAAGACTAGTCGCCTGGGGCCGGACTTTGCGGACACAGGCTATAAAATCATCCTGACTAAAAGGAGACCCGTCCTCCTTCACGGTAGGATAGCCCCTTGCTACGTCCGCCGGGTCTAGGTCTGGCACCCAAGCCTTGGAGCGGCTTAGAGCAGTCAAAGCTCCGGCTCGTGCACAGGAGCGTTTTACTTCTTGGAACCGGGCAGGAAGGATGGACAGCTTCTTCAGGACATCCCTGAGCCGGTTGGGTCCTTGATTAGCAGGAGATATGGCAGCCAGAGCCCGTTGTGCGCCGATATATAATTGTTCAACCAGAGTATATACTGCTTTCAGTTTGATCAGCGGATCTTGGCTTAGATTCTTACTTCGTGGGCCAGCATATATTTTTAACAGTCAGTTGGCGGATTATACTCCGGTTTGGCATAAAATACACGAAAGGTCAAAACAAGGCAACTTACCAAAGATAGCAGCGACCATCTAAGACACCCGACCCTTTAAACCGTTCAGCTCAGTTGGTATTTCTTTCAGGGCTGTTTCGGCTGTCTCAGCTCGCCGGGTCAGAAGTATTTTCTCATCTTCCCAAGTTTTCTCTTTGGCAGCAAAGCTGGTCTTCAAATTCTTCGTTTCAGAAAGGTTTATTTGCAGTTTGGAGGTGGAAGACTTGATTTCTGACTCCTGACTCGCTAGCCGGGTCTTTGCGTCAGTCAGTTGAGAGTTTAGTTCAGACAATGCATTCTATGAAACATTCAGATAAGTCAAGACTTGGTTTTAAATTCCAGTATCCAAATTCAAGATTCAAGTCCCAAGTACTTTATGAATAAACCACTTGGCACTTGGGGGATAATGTATGCCAAATCAAATTTTTACGACTCTACCAACATTTTGAAGTCCCAAGTCCTTTACAAAGTAACAACACTTGGCACTTGGGGGCTAATGTACATAGTTCAGCAAGTTTATCAAGGATAAACCGGAATGTTAAGTACTTTGTAGATGGTTTTAAATTCTGAAGTACCGATTCATTAATGATCAAAATAAACCGGTCCTTGGGGACTATGTGTGAAGTCTTGTTCTATCAATATCAGGCAAAGATTCAGAGGTAAAGGTCTCGGCCTATATTTTAAGTCTACAGGTTATTCCATTTCTCTCATAATCTACAGACTTGGGGGCTGAAGGAATATTGGTAAACCGGAAGCAACGTACCTCATATTTCAACTGAACCTGCTTGACCATCTCGATCTCAGACTCACGACTGGAGTGTACATGACTGAGATAGCCGGATAAGATATCACTGGCATTAAGACGGTCGTAGTTGGCAACATCAAAGCGAACCTTCTGCCTCTCCAATGCTTCTTGCTTAGCTGTGCACCGAGCCAACACTGTTGGGTTCCCCGGCTCAACAAAGCGGCTCCCAGTAATTTGAACATCTTGAACACGTGGAGACGGTGGGCCAGTTGAGCTTGACGGTCCAACTGCGGAAGGATTCATAGTGGCTTTGTCAAGGGACGGCTCCGAAGGATTTGCTTCGTTGATAATAGGCGGGTCTTCTAGGGCGGCAGTTAATGGAGAAGGTGGCCTAGCCAGCTCAGATGCTAGTACTAGCGGGTCTTCCGCCGGTTTTGTTACCTTTGCCTTCTTGGATTTAGCCTGGCCGCTAAAGAAAAAATATATATTATAGGACAGTCAGCATCAAGATACAATTGATCAACCCGGAAGAAAAAAGGATTTCTGATTACCCAGGAGCAGTCTTGAAAGCCGGAAATTGTGTTTGTGATGAGTTGCCTGAAGAACGAGACACCTCCTGAACAGGTAAAAGAAAGGAGTTAAAAGGAATACAATGAGCAGGATTCATTAAAACAAGTTAAGGGCAGTAAAAGTAAACCTCGTTCGGGCATTTCCGAGGGGTCTGTTGAAGGTCAACAGCCGGTTCATCTTCAATCTCAGCTTCACGGCGGCTTTCATGTTGCTGCTTTTTCAAATGATAGTTGGGATCCAAGTGAGATAAGGGGTTAGAAAACCTTACTTTACGGATCACTCGTCGAACTTTTTGTCTTGGTAAGGGCTCTGAGTCGGAGGAAATGATAGTTACCTCTGCTTCCCCGGCCTGACTGGCCCCAGTGTCATCCTGGTAAGGATCAGTGTCAATAAGATTGTTAAAAAAGTGGCCAAGGAAATCAAGGGCTACCTCCGAGTGAGACGTATCATCAAGCTTCATTAAATCTTCAACAGTGTTTTTCTTCTTCTTCTTCTTCGATTTCCGGGTTGTCTTCTTGGTGTTCATGGCAGCGGCTTTCGCCTTCTTGGCAGCTTCGTGGTCATATTTCACCTTCCAAAAGTCAGAATTGACCTGCAAAGACAAGAAGAAAGATCAATGTTAAAATAGTATAGCTGGGAAAAATACAAAGGAAAGGAGATCAGAATGTACTTACTTCTGGCACCGGGTTAAGCTTGCAGAAGGGATTTAACCCAACAATACTGCAATCTTCATATTTCCCATTTACCAAAAGGGTTGACATTGAAACAATGTCTTCTTCGGTGAGTTCAACTGGGCTGTGACGAAGAGAGTTATCCGGGCTTCCGTCATATTCATAGATCAGTTTGGATCGACGGCCTAATGGAATAACTCGCCATGAGATCCAGCAGCGGGTCAGATCTACTCCGGTTAAACCATTGCCCAACAAAGCGTTGATTCTTCTGATGGAGGGAAGTAGCCTCTTGCATTCAGCAACGGCGAGCTTATCGGGAAGGGTAAACTTGGAGTCAAGACGACCGGGGCGGTAACCCGGCAGAGGCTTCTCATTTGCTGGAGAAATATCCTGACAATAAAACCAAGTTTGGTTCCAGTCCTTTGGGTGACTTGGTAAGATGATGAGAGGGAAGACAGCGCCCCGACGGTGCTGAATTGAGATGCCTCCAAGTTCTAAGCTAGGACCGTTGGTGCATTCATTCTGCCGGTTCAGATAAAAGTACTCCCTAAAAAGCTCTACGGTGGGCTCTTGCTGAAGATACACCTCACAGAGTACTTGGAAGTTACAAATGTTGGAAATGGAATTGGGTCCAAGGTCCTGAGGATGGAGTTTGAAAAAAATGAAGGACCTCTTTGAAGAATTTTGAGCCGGGTGGTGAGAAGCCACGGTTCATGTGGTGAGTGAAGACAATCACTTCTCCATCTTTTGGATTGGGGCGTTCTTCCTCCGGGTCAGGAGCATGATAAGACATGACATTCTTTGAAGGTAGAAACCCAACGATGAAAAACTCTTTTAACCGTTCCTCAGTTATGGATGAAGGGACCCAGTTACAGACCGTGGGTGTCTTTGATGGCATGATGTGCGGAGAACTGAAAAATAAATAACAACATGCCGGTTTAGTCTACGGTCAATTATAAAACAAGTAATGGCGGTTTAACTAAGGGCTAATGACATATAGGGAAAAGAAAGCCGGAGGGGTAAGCCGCCATGACTATAGATTTTCTCAGAAAGCAGATTCAGCTAAGTGTTGGCATAAACACGTTTTACCAAGCTGTCATGGTTATTTTGGATCAAATGGCTGTTCTGAAAAGAAAAATAATCCAAACGTAAATATCTAGTACAGATGAGTTCATCAGCGATAACGAAGCATGTGTACAGAGAAAAAGGGATCTACGGGTATCAAAATGGATGCCAAACAAATACCGCACAAGTTATATCTCCTTTTTGGATCCCTAGAGGTTGCGGAGGAAGAACTACCAAGAAAGTTCATGAAGAACGATGAAGAACATCGACAAACTCGCAAAGCCCTAATGCAGATCTAAAAAGATTGAGAAGGCGAGACTTACGGGTGCGGATTCGCTGCGGAGGTTCGTCGCGTTTCTCTGGACAAGTCAGGTGGATGCAGCGGCCTGAGGTGGAGACGAGGAGATCTACGGCGGTGGCGGCAGAGCTCGAGCGGCAGTGAAGTAGTGGGAGGAGGAAGACGACCGAAGGAGGAGAATGAAAAAGACCTAAGTGGTACCTATTTATAAGGGAGTAAGCGAACAGGCGGGCGTGAAAGTCAAGGAGACCCGAATAATGATTATCCAAAATAAACAGACGCCTCAATTCTCGGAAGGCATTAAAAAATGAAAGATCCGTTGAAAGATGAGTCATGAAGGTTTTTTGTGTTTTTAAAAGATGACGTCACGGCGGGTTACAGAAGTTTTCAGACAGAGGATGGATTCCACCTAAGTATTGAAGATTGACAGAGAATAAAGTTCAAAGTCAACCTTGGGCCTAATGTTGGGGATATTACTACCAGTATGACCCACCCAGGAGGGGCCGGGTCAACCCTAATGGCGGGTTACATAAGAATCCCAATATACATTCAAGATGATAGTTTATGAAACATATAGAAGGCCCAAGGGCCTGGGGCCGGCTTAAGGCCCGATATTGTAAACCGCCGTATGTAAGGAAAGACTTGTGAAGAAAGGCATGTAAAGGAAGTCACCGAATCGGACACGATTATGAGCCGGTCGGGACTCTGTAGGCCACCAGGCGTCAATCCGTGTATATAAGGGGATGACCTGGTGGCGGTTTAGGGCGAAAAAACAACCAAGTCGATAGCCAAGCCAGCGAGTTGAGTCTCTTGGAGATCGAAACCTCAGCAATACCAATCCCAACTAGATGTAGGTGTTTACCTTCATCGTAAGGGGCCGAACTAGTATAAAACTCTCTCGTGTGTCCTTTGTCCCGATCAACCCCTTTAAGCTTCCTAGTGCGATGGCCCTATGACTAAGTCCTTGCTCTAGGACATCTACCGTGTCAACTCCACGACACTTTCCTCCTTCCCCTTTTCTACTCCAATTTGGCTAGCCCATATGGGAGGGGTGCACCAGCCCCTTAGGGGCTGGTTTGTCTCCCTCTTGGCCCAATAAGGCCCATGTAGTTGCCGGGGGATGCCCGAAACCCCTTTCGGTGACCCGATATGCACTCGGTACCCCCGGAACACTTCCGGTGTTCGAATATCATCGTCCAATATATGAATCTTTACCTCTCGATCATTTTGAGACTCCTTGTCATGTCCTTAATCTCATCCGGGACTCCGAACGACATTCGATCACCAAATCACATAACTCATATAATACAAAATCGTCATCGAACGTTAAGCGTGCAAACCCTATGGGTTTGAGAACTATGTAGACATGACCGAGACACCTCTCCGGTCAATAACCAACAGTGGAACCTGGATGCTCATATTGGTTCCCACATATTCTATGAAGATCTTTATCGGTCGTACCGTAATGACAACATAGTTATTCCCTTTGTCATCGGTATGTTACTTGCCCGAGATTTGATCGTCGGTATCTCCATACCTAGTTCAATCTTGTTACCGGCAAGTCTCTTTACTCGTTTCGTAATGCATCATCCCACAACTAACTCATTAGTCACATTGCTTGCAAGTCTTATCATGATGTGCATTACCGAGAGGGCCCAGAGATACCTCCCCGATACTCGGAGTGACAAATCCTAATCTCGATCTATGCCAACCCAACAAACACCTTCATAGATACGTGTAGAGCATATTTATAATCACCTAGTTACATTGTGATGTTTGATAGCACACAAGGTATTCCTTCGGTATTTGGGAGTTGCATAATCTCATAGTCGAAGGACTATGTATTTGACATGAAGAAAGCAATAGCAATGAAACTTAACGATCATTATGCCATGCTAACAGATGGGTCTTGATCATCACACCATTCTCCTAATGATGTGATCCTGTTCATCAAATGACAACATGTCTATGGTTAGGAAACTTAACCATCTTTGATTAACGAGCTAGTCTAGTAGAGGCTTACTAGGGACACGGTGTTTTGTCTATGTATCCACACATGTATCAAGTTTCTGGTTAATACAATTCTAGCATGAATAATAAACATTTATCATGATATAAGGAAATATAAATAACAACTTTATTATTGCCTCTAGGGTATATTTCCTTCATTCTCCCACTTGCACCAGAGTCAATAATCTAGTTCACATCGCATGTGATTTAACACCAATTCACATCGTCATGTGATTAAAACCCATAGTTCACATCGCCATGTGACCAACACCAAAAGGTTTTACTAGAGTCAATGATCTTGTTCATATCACCATGTGATTAACACCCAAAGAGTACTTCAGGCGTGATCATGTTTTGCTTGTGAGAGAAGTTTAGTCAACGGATCTGTCACATTCAGATTCATATGTATTTTGCAAATTTTCTATGTCTACAATGCTCTGCATGGAGCTACTTTAGCTAATTGCTGCCACTTTCAATATGTATCCAGATCGAGACTCTGAGTCATCTGGATTAGTGTCAAAGCTAGCATCGACGTAACTCTTTATGATGAACTCTTTATCTTTATCACCTCCATAACCGAGAAATATTTCCTTAGTCCTCTAAGTATAATTTTGACCATTGTCAGTGATCTACTCTCGGATCACTATTGTACACCCTTGCCAAACCCATGGCAAGGTACACAATAGGCCTGGTACACAGCATGACATACTTTATAGAACCTATGGCTGAGGCATAGGGAATGACTTTCATTCTCTCTCTATCTTATGCCGTGGTCGGGCTTTGAGTCTTACTCAACTTCACACCTTACAATACAGGCAAGAACTCCTTCTTTGACTGATCCATTTTGAACTCTTCAAAATCTTGTCAAGGCATGTTCTTTGTGAAAATCCTATTAAGCGTCTTGATCTATCCTTATAGATCTTGATGCCCAATATATAAGTAGCTTCACTGAGGTCTTTCATTGAAAAATTCTTATTCAAATATCCTTTTATGCTATCCAGAAATTCTATATCATTTCCAATTAATAATATATCATCCACATATAATATTAGAAATGCTACAGAGCTCCCACACACTTTCTTGTAAATACATGCTTCACCGTAAGTCTGTATAAAACCATATGCTTTGATCATCTCATCAAAGCGTATATTCCAACTCCGAGATGCTTGCACCAGTCCATAGATGGATCGCTGCAGCTTGCACACTTTGTCAACACCTTTAGGATTGACAAAACCTTTTGGTTGTATCATATACAAGTCTTCTTTAAGAAATCTATTAAGGAATGCAGTTTTGACATCCATTTGCCAGATTACATAAAATGTTGCAATTGCTAACATGATTCGGACAGACTTAAGCATCGCTACGAGTGGGAAAATCTCATCATAGTCAACACCTTAAACTTGTCAAAAACCCTTTTCGACAAGTCGAGTGTCGGTGTCAAAACCGGCGGATCTCGGGTAGGGGGTCCCGAACTGTGCATCTAGGCGGATGGTAACAGGAGGCAGGGGACACAATGTTTTACCCAGGTTCGGGCCCTCTTGATGGAGGTAAAACCCTACGTCCTGCTTGATTAATATTGATGATATGGGTAGTATAAGAGTAGATCTACCACGAGATCAAGGAGGCTAAACCCTAGAAGCTAGCCTATGGTATGATTGTTGTTCGTCCTACGGACTAAAACCCTCCGGTTTATATAGACATCGGAGAGGGCTAGGGTTACACAGAGTCGGTTACAATGGTAGGAGATCTACATATCCGTATCGCCAAGCTTGCCTTCCACGCCAAGGAAAGTCCCTTCCGGACACGGGACGAAGTCTTCAATCTTGTATCTTCATAGTCCAGGAGTCCGGCCGAAGGTATAGTCCGGCTATCCGGACACCCCCTAATCCAGGACTCCCTCAGTAGCCCCTGAACCAGGCTTCAATGACGACGAGTCCGGCGCGCAGATTGTCTTCGGCATTGCAAGGCGGGTTCCTCCTCCAAGTACTTCATAGAAGATTTTGAACACAAAGGTAGTGTCCGGCTCTGCAAAATAAGTTTCCACATATTGCCATAGAGAGAATAATATTTACACAAATCTAATCTGCTGACGTATTCCGTAGCGTGACATCACACCACGGCCAAGTCTTTATTCGAATCGTTTTACTGTCCCACCTCAGCGCGTTTAGCGAGGCGGTTTCCTTGGCACGTCTTGTCAAAGCAGAGATCGTGTCCCCTTATTCCGGGATTCTCATCAATACGGGCGTGGGTAACCCAACCGCGCCATTGATTACGGCGCTTGGGAGATAAGCGAGTTTTACCAGGCTGGTGGGGACGCATAGTCGCGTCCGCCCATATAAGGGGATAAGGATCCACCTTTTCATCCACGCCTTCTTCCTCCTTTGCCTATCCATTTCCGCGCACTCGAGCTCCAGCGCCCAAGTCCGCACACCCCACCTCAACCTTCTCCAGCCATGTCCGGAGCGGGAGGCAAGTGGATGGTCTCCTCCGTCACGGAGGGACACATCAAAAAACTGAGGAAGGCCGGATACTTGTCTAACGACATTGCGCACCGGCTTCCCGAAGAGGGGCAGCTCATCCCCACCCCTAGGCCCCATGAGAGGGTGGTGTTCCTCCCCCATTTCCTCCGCGGACTGGGCTTCCCTCTCCACCCATTTGTCCGGGGGCTCATGTTCTACTATGGCCTGGATTTCCACGATCTGGCCCCGAACTTTGTCCTCAACATCTCGGCGTTTATCGTCGTGTGCGAGGCTTTCTTCTGCATCCGCCCCCATTTCGGCCTATGGCTCAAGACTTTCAATGTCAAGCCGAAGGTGGTGCACGGCACCCAGGCGGAGTGCGGAGGCGCCATGGTGGGCAAGATATCCAACGTCATATGGCTCGAGGGCTCCTTCGTGGAGTCCCTAAAGGGGTGGCAATTGGGGTGGTTTTACATCACCGAGCCGCGCGACCCTGAATGGGTCGTAGCCCCCGAGTTCCGATCCGGACCCCCTACGCGGCTCACCTCCTGGAAAGAGACGGGCCTGTCGTGGGGTAAAAAAGGAGAGCTGACCGGACTCCAAACATGCGTCCAAACCCTGGTGGACAAGAAGCTCAAACTTGTCAACGTAGTCCAGGTTATGCTCATCTGCCGGATCCTCCCGTGTCAACAACGGGCTTTCAACCTGTGGGAGTTCGACCCGGCACGGCACCGAACTCTGAGCAGGCTCTTCGACACGACGTATGAAGATGCCTGGAAGGTGCTTTTCAAGGGCGCCGAGGCCCCCGCATCCGCTACCGAGGATCGCGGATTCAGCACGCAGCGTCACGCTCGTGCGGTAAGCTGTTTTTACCTTTTACAGGGTATTAGTTTTTCATAGTTTGACTCCATGCGGGATCTAAGCTCCCTTACCTTTGACAGGATTGGCAGGAGACGTCCGGACAGATCAACTGTCCGGCTCCTTTGCCCGAAGGCCCAGCGGATGCTCGCTTGGCGAAGCTGCTGGTTCCGGCACCCTATGTGGTGCCGGAGAAGAAGGCCAAGAAGGCCACGGGGACTCGAAAGAGTGCCCGGCGCCAGGAGGTGTCGGATTCATCATCCGACGACTCCAAGACGCACTCCTCCCATGAAGACGAGGAGGAGGAAGAAGAGACCTCTCCCCCTCCAGCGGGGGAGGGAAGAAAAGGAAGGCCGCCCCAACTGGGGAGGCCGAAGGGTCCAAGAAGGGGAAAACCCTTCCTCCGGACTACTCCACCAACGCCGACGACGGCGAAGAGGAGTGGCCGCTCAGGGCCAAGCCCCTGGCGAAATCGTAAGTATCCGGATACCAGAGTGATTCATAGTATTCCTCCATTGCACAACTTTTCCTTACGTCGAACATGTTTATGCAGTCCACCCAAAGACCGGCTCGACGTGTCGTCGAGCGGTTCCCTGGATTCGTCGGATGTGAATTCGCTTCCGACGGCTACCTCCCCCCACCTACGGACGACGCCGAGGTGGCGTCCCAACAGGTTCCAAGCCAGGAGGAGGTGGTCCTGGAGGCGCCGCAAGGCGACCTCCCGGACTCCAGGCGTAAAGGGGATAGAACCCCCAAGGGCTCCAAGTCCGGCCTTGAGCCGGACACCGTGCCGGAACCTTCAACGGTTCCGGACTCCGGTAGGCAGCCTCCTTCCAAGAGGAGCAAGCCTACCGAGCCGGTGACCTCCGTCCAACCGGAGGCACCGGACAATTTGCTGGAGGTGCTTAACGGCGCCTCCATCGACGAGGAGCACCGCACTATTATGAGTGCGGTGATCCAGAAGGTTCAGTCCGCCAAGAGCGGACTGACTGAAGCCTGTGCCAGCCTTCTAACAGGCTTTGAGGTAAGTAAAGAATATGTAAAAATATTACCGCATAGACAGTAGCCCCTGATGCTCTGTTCGGCGTTCGGAAAGAAAAGCCGAATAGAGGATCTAATAACATTCGCAGGAGTCTAACATAATCAAGTCAATATGCGTATGCAGGCTTCGCTGCTGGCCTCCGCCGCACTGACTGCGGAGGTGGATACGCTGAAGCAAAACCTCGCGCGGTCCGAGAACGAGCTCGGCCATGCCAAGAGGCAACTCGAGGAGAAGGAAGGTAAGTAATACCTTGCGCAAGTATATAGAGAAGATGTGGTTGCAAAAAATGACAGGATCAACGTGCTATTATAGGGGCCACGACCGAGGTGGCAACCCTTAAGAAAGCGCTGTCCGAGGCCGAAAACAGAGCGGCCGCGGAGCGCACAGAGAGAGGGAAGCAGGAGGCGCGGGTGGAGGAGGTGCAGAAAGAGCTCCAGGCTCTCGTGAAAAAACACGAGAGTTTGGAGCTTGACTCAAAGACGCAAGCGTCCGAGCTTGCGGCAGCCCTCGAAAGCGCGAAGTCTGCCAAGGCCGAAGCCCAGAAAGCCCTCCAAGAAATTGAAGCGATGAAGAAGATAGCGGCGGGTAAGGCATTCATTATGCAAAGCAAGCACGTGAAAGTGAATTACTTGTTACTTACCCGAGTCCGGAGCTCTCCAGGAGCATTCGCAGATTTGCCCCGCAGTGCGTCTGATGCCGCCGCCTACTACCGATCCGAGGAGGGGAGCTCGACGGAGAAGGTGTTCTGGTCTCAGTATGCTGAGGCCGGACACCTGGTGCCTTTGAGCGACCAGCTGAAGCAAATGGTCGAGCTCCACAAGGTGGCCGAACAGGCCATAAAGGGCCTCATAGTTCGGCTTTGGCCTGGAGAGGCTCTGCCTGGGAGCTACTTCGGGCTGGTGAGGCGGCTGGTGGATGCCTGTCCACGGCTTGAAGTAATCAAGCGCTCCGTCTGCATCGAAGGTGCCCGTAGGGCGCTTGCCCGTGCTAAAGTGCACTGGGGCAAGATGGATGCGGAGAAGCTGGTGAAGGACGGGCCGCCGCCGGGCAAGGAGCATCGCGTCCCGGAAGCGTATTATGAGGGCGTCCTGAAGGGTGCCCGCCTTATAGCGGATGAATGCTCCAAAGATGTAATTTTTGAGTAAACTCGCATTTGTGATCCTGTACGCTGAAAACTTGTTCATATGCGCTAAGCAACGCTTTTGAATTTAAAATATTACCTTCTGTGCGGCCGTTTATCAAATTTGAGAGATGGCGAGTCGTCGGCTTCTGCCCCCATGCCACGAGTGCTGGGGTGTTCGGGATAAACATGAGCGCTCTTTTTCCCATTCTTGGGTCCTTCGAGGGAGGCGCTCAACACAACGAACAAGGCAATCGGACTATAATGCTTGAACACTCTCACTTAGCCATAGAATTCTATAATTTTAAATTTCGGCGAAGCCCCTAGTGTTCGGAAGACCGAGTTCGGGGCGCTATCCACGCCTAGGCCGGACAAAGCCGACTCCTCGCTCTAAGCGGCATAAGTCTTTAGGGACTCGAAAACCTCTCGAACAGCGACCAGCTCTCGCCTCATCATGACGGTCAGTTTTAGCTTTCTCTACTGAGGTGCTTAGCCCAGCTCAACTGGGGCACAATCGCAGTAGTTCTCCTAGTGCTACCTTAGCCGATATAACGGAACGTAAGGTACCAAAACATAGGAGCCGGGCAAACCCAACTATTGACCCAAGACATGATTCGGAGCCGATGCATATAATGCTATAAGTTCGGGGTGCCGCACTTGTGAAAGTGTTCGGACTTCTCACACCGTATTGTGGGGTACTTAAGCCCCTGGCGTATTGGCCGTACCAAAGTGTACGGGTGCAACATGTCATTAATGAACATATATTCGTAAAAAAGAGTAATGCAATAATAGACGGAAGCTATGCATTGTTTATTTAAAAAAGCTGCGATCAAAGCAGAACGATACAAATAGTGCAATAAGCAAAAGATGGGACTATTTAACATGTCCTTTCCAGGGGCGAGCTGCGGAATGTTATGTGAAACAGGTATACTGCTCGTTATAGAGACCACCTTAGAGTTCCATAGTGCGGCGTAGCTTTCTGCTTCCCTGGTTGTATCGTTTGTGCGGCAATTGTACTGCCGGACAAGCCTTCCGAAGAATGGAGTCCTGAAAATAAGAGAAAATTAAGAAATCGGCAGCCCCTAGTGCGGTTTAAGCCGCGTTTCGGGCGTGCCGTGATGGTGCCCCTCCCCCTGTGCCCATGGTATTTCCAGAGCGTAGTTATGTACGCGCAACACTGGTTTCGCAAGTTCGCGAGGGCTGGGGTTGGGGCCGCATTGCTACGCTTGCTCGGAACGTGCCAGGCGGTCTTGTTGTAGGTTACTCCGGGCGCGCTTGACGGTGTCCAGACGTTTAATGGCCGGACTGGAGAATTGCCTTGAGAGGCTGCTTTGTACTTCCGCTGCGATAGCCGCCGTATGCTCCTCCGTTCGGAGAGAGCGTTCGGTGTTTCCATTGACCGTGATGACTCCTCGAGGGCCTGGCATCTTGAGCTTGAGGTATGCGTAGTGCGGCACCGCATTGAACTTGGCAAATGCGGTTCGCCCGAGCAGTGCGTGATAGCCACTGCGGAACGGGACTATGTCGAAGATTAACTCCTCGCTTCGGAAATTATCCGGAGATCCGAAGACCACTTCAAGTGTAACTGAGCCTGTACAGTTGGCCTCTACACCTGGTATGACGCCTTTAAAGGTCGTTTTAGTGGGTTTAATCCTCGAGGGATCGATGCCCATTTTCCGCACTGTATCCTGGTAAAGCAGGTTCAGGCTGCTGCCGCCGTCCATAAGGACTCTAGTGAGGTGAAATCCGTCAATAATTGGGTCTAGAACCAATGCGGCGAATCCGCCATGACGGATGCTAGTGGGGTGGTCCCTTCGATCAAAAGTGATCGGGCAGGAAGACCATGGGTTGAACTTTGGGGCGACTGGCTCCATCGCGTATACGTCCCTTAGCGCACGCTTCCGCTCCCTCTTGGGGACGTGGGTTGCGTATATCATGTTCACCGTCCGCACTTGTGGGGGAAAACCTTTCTGTCCACTGTTGTTCGGCGGCCGGGGCTCCTCCTCGTCATCGCTATGCAGCCCCTTGTCTCTGCTTTCGGCATTTAACTTGCCTGCCTGCTTGAACACCCAACAATCCCTGTTGGTGTGATTGGCTGGTTTTTCGGGGGTGCCATGTATCTGGCATGAGCGGTCGAGTATTCGGTCCAAACTGGACGGGCCCGGAGTATTTCTTTTGAATGGCTTTTTCCGCTGACCGGGTTTAGAGCCTCTGAATCCGGCATTAACTGTCGTATCCTCAGCATTGTCGCCGTTAATGCGGCGCTTTTGCTTGTTGCGACGCGACCTGCCACTGCTGTCCTTGGTATCCGAATTACCAGGGCTCTTGGTCATGTTATTGCTGCGAGCTAGCCAGCTGTCTTCTCCCGCGCAAAAGCGGGTCATAAGTGTCGTGAGGGCTGCCATAGATTTCGGCTTTTCCTGTCCTAGGTGCCGTGCAAGCCACTCGTCGCGGATGTTATGCTTGAAGGCTGCTAGGGCCTCTGCGTCCGGACAGTCGACGATTTGATTTTTCTTGGTTAGGAACCGTGTCCAGAATTGTCTGGCCGATTCCTCTGGCTGCTGAATTATGTGGCTAAGGTCATCGGCGTCTGGTGGTCGCACATAAGTGCCCTGGAAATTGTCGAGGAATGCGGTTTCCAGGTCCTCCCAACAACCAATTGATTCTGCTGGCAAGCTGTTAAGCCAATGCCGAGCTGGTCCTTTAAGCTTGAGTGGGAGGTATTTGATGGCGTGTAGGTCATCACCGCGGGCCATGTGGATATGAAGGAGATAGTCCTCGATCCATACCGCAGGATCTGTTGTGCCATCGTATGATTCGATGTTCACGGGTTTGAAACCCTCGGGGATTTGATGATCCATTACTTCATCTGTGAAGCATAGTGGGTGTGCGGCGCCTCTGTATTGGGCTATATCACGACGCAGCTCAAACGAGCTTTGTCTACTGTGTTCGGCCCGGCCGGATTTACTGTATCCGGAGTGACGATTACCGTCTCGTGCCGTGGGGCGCCCACGCGATCCGTAGATCGATCTTGTTTGCCTTGCCTTGTCCTCCAATATATCTCGCAGGTCTGGCGCATTTTCCCGTGCCTTGGTATTTTTTGAGCGGCGCCGGGGTGCGGCTTGAGTGGAGGGCCAGAGGCCTCTCTGTCGCGGCCACGGGGTGGCCGGTCGGCCGCATCATGCGCTGGTGATGTAGGTTTAGGTGCTTCCTCCTCTAATCGGGGTAGCAACCTGCGCTTTGGGTAGCTCTTGGAGGGGCGTTCGAGTTCATACTCTTCGGCCGCAAGGACTTCAGTCCATCTGTCGGCTAGCAAATCTTGATCAGCTCTAAGCTGTTGCTGTTTTTTCTTGAGGCTGCTCGCCGTGGCCATAAGCCTGCGTTTGAAACGCTCTTGTTCGACGGGATCCTCCGGCACGACAAATTCGTCGTCGTCGAGGCTTGCCTCGTCTTCGGAGGGAGGCATATAATTATCGTCCTCGACCTCTCTGTCTGCCGCTCTCTCATGAGGGCTGGCTTCTCCATCCTCCTGTGCTGAATCTTGCTGGAGGTGGTTGTCTTCGGCACTGTCCGGGGTGTTATTATCTCTCGTGCCGGAATCACCGTTTTTGCTTTGGCGGGATTTAGAGCGGCGCCGCTGACGCTGGCGCTTAGGCTGCTTCTTGGAGGGGCCATCCTCCGCTGTTCCATCGCCATTGCCTTCTTTTGGGGTGTCCACCATGTATATATCATACGACGAGGTGGCTTTCCAGTGCCCTGTAGGCGCTGGTTCTTGATCGTCTCCTGCATCGACGTCCATACCGTTGATGTCTTCGGAGTCGAAGTCGAGCATGTCGGTTAAATCATCGACAGTGGCTACGAAGTGGGTGGTGGGTGGGCTTTGAATTTCTTCATCGTCCGCATCCCATCCTTGCTGACCATAGTCCGGCCAGGGCTCTCCTGATAAAGAGAGAGACTTTAGTGAATTCAGAATATCACCG
The DNA here is from genome assembly GCF_018294505.1 of Triticum aestivum. Taxonomy (NCBI): domain Eukaryota; kingdom Viridiplantae; phylum Streptophyta; class Magnoliopsida; order Poales; family Poaceae; genus Triticum; species Triticum aestivum. Next base: position 206,373,893 of record NC_057800.1, on the reverse strand, counting down.
AAGGGCGAGTGCTGAAAGATGTCCGCGGCGGTGAACTCCATGATCGGCGCCCAATCGGGTTCGATCGGTAGGGGCGCGGAGGGAACGGAGTCTGGAGAGGAGTCCGGCTCCTTGGAGTCACGGGCTTCGCAGAGAATAGGGCTGGTGTTCGGCTCGATCGCCGTAGAGATTGCAGCCCTCGAGGCGGTGTCCAACCACCCATCCTCGATTGGCGCAGTTGGCTCCGAATTAAGGGTCGAAGCTGATGCGGGTGCGGCCTCCAGGGCACTGTTCGACGACAAATCTAGATCATGCCCATCGTGACAGTGCAGCGCGATCGGCTGCGGCTCGAATCCGTCGAAGATCAAGTCTCTGCGGAGGTCGGCCATGTAGCTCAAACTTCCAAATCTGACCAGATGGCCAGGGGCGTAGCTTTCGATCTGCTCCAGATGGCCAAGCGAATTGGCCCGTAGTGCAAAGCCGCCAAATATGAAGATCTGTCCGGGGAGAAAAGTCTCACCCTGGATCGCATCGCTGTTGATGATCGGAGAAGCCATCGGGCCTAAAAGTGACGACACAGAGGAACTCTCAATGAAAGCACCAATGTCGGTGTCAAAACTAGCGGATCTCGGGTAGGGGGTCCCGAACTGTGCGTCTAGGCGGATGGTAACAGGAAGCAGGGGACACAATGTTTTACCCAGGTTCGGGCCCTCTTGATGGAGGTAAAACCCTACGTCCTGCTTGATTAGTATTGATGATATGGGTAGTACAAGAGTAGATCTACCACGAGATCAAGGAGGCTAAACCCTAGAAGCTAGCCTATGGTATGATTGTTGTTCGTCCTACGGACTAAAACCCTCCGGTTTATATAGACAACGGAGAGGGCTAGGGTTACACAGAGTCGGTTACAATGGTAGGAGATCTACATATCTGTATCGCCAAGCTTGCCTTCCACGCCAAGGAAAGTCCCATCCGGACACGGGACGAAGTCTTCAATCTTGTATCTTCATAGTCCAGGAGTTCGGCCGAAGGTATAGTCCGGCTATCCGGACACCCCCTAATCCAGGACTCCCTCATCGAGCTTTGTAGATAGTAAAACTACTATCAGCGTTCGTCTTCCTCTGGAAGATCCATTTATTCTCAATGGCTTGCCGATCATCGGGAAAGTCCACCAAAGTCCACATTTTGTTCTCATACATGGATTCTATCTCAGATTTCATGGTCTCAAGCCATATGTCAGAATCTGGGCTCATCATCGCTTCCTCATAGTTCGTAGGTTCATCATGGTCTAGTAACATGACTTCCAGAACAGGATTACCGTACCACTCTGGTGCGGATCGTACTCTAGTTGACCTACGAGGTTCGGTAGTAACTTGATCTGAAGTTTCATGATCATCATCATTAACTTCCTCACTAATCGGTGTAGGCATCACTGGAACTGATTTCTGTGATGAACCATTTTCCAATTCGAGAGAAGGTACAACTACCTCATCAAGTTCTACTTTCCTCCCACTCACTTATTTCGAGAGAAACTCCTTCTCTAGGAAGGATCCATTCTTAGCAATGAATATCTTGCCTTTGGATCTGTGATAGAAGGTGTACCCAACAGTCTCCTTTGGGTATCCTATGAAGACACATTTCTCCTATTTGGGTTTGAGCTTATCAGGTTGAAGCTTTTTCACATAAGCATCGCAGCCCCAAACTTTAAGAAACGACAACTTAGGTTTCTTGCCAAACCACAATTCATATGGTGTCATCTCAACAGATTTAGATGGTGCCCTATTTAATGTGAATGCAGCCGTCTCTAATGCATAACCCCAGAACGATAGTGGTAAATCGGTAAGAGACATCATAGATCGCATCATATCCAATATAGTACGGTTACGACATTCGGACACACCATTACGCTATGGTGTTCCAGGTGGCGTGAGTTGTGAAACCATTCCACATTGTTTTAAATGAAGGCCAAAACTCGTAACTCAAATATTCACCTCTGCAATCAGATCACAGAGACTTTATTTTCTTGTTACGATGATTCTCCACTTCACTCTGAAATTCTTTGAACTTTTCAAAATGTTTCAGACTTATGTTTCATTGAGTAGATATACCCATATCTGCTCAAATCATCTGTGAAGGTCAGAAAATAATGATACCCACCGCGAGCCTCAACACTCATCGGACCGCATACATCGACATGTATTATTTCCAATAAGTTAGTGGCTCCTTCCATTGTTCTGGAGAACGGAGTCTTAGTCATCTTGCCCATGAGGCATGGTTCGCAAGCATCAAAATGATTCATAATCAAGTGATTCCAAAAGTCTATCCGCATGGAGTTTCTTCATGCACTTTACACCAATATGACCTAAACGGCAGTGCCACAAGTATGTTGCACTATCATTATCAACTTTGCGTCTTTTGGCATCAATATTTTGAATATGTGTATCACTATGACCGAGATTCAATAAACCATTTATATTAAGTGTATGACCATAGAAGGTTTTATTCATGTAAACATAACAACAATTATTCTTTGATTTAAATGAATAACTGTATTGCAATAAACATGATCCAATCATATTCTTGCTCAACGCAAACATCAAATAACATTTATTTTAGGTTCAACACTTAACCCCGAAGGTAAAAGGAGTGTGCGACGGTGATCTTATCAACCTTGGAATCATTTCCAACACACATCGTCACCTTGCGTTTAACTAGTCTCTGTTCATTTTGCAACTCCTGTTTCGAGTTACTAATCTTAGCAATTGAACAGGTATCAAATACCCTGGGGTTACTATGAACACTAGTAAAGTATACATCAATAACATGTATATCAAATATACTTTTGTTCACTTTGCTATCCTTCTTATCCGCCAAGTATTTGGGGTAGTTCCGCTTCCAGTGACCATTCCCTTTGCAGTAGAAGCACTCAGTTTCAGGCTTAGGTCTAGCTTTGGGCTTCTTCATGGGAGTGGCAACTTGCTTGCCATTCTTATTGAAGTTCCCTTTCTTTCCCTTGCCCGTTTACTTGAAACTAGTGGTCTTTTCAACCATCAACACTTTTCGCTGATTTCAGCATCGCGAAGAGCTTGGGAATCATTTCCATTATCCATTGCATATTATAGTTCATCACGAAGTTCTAATAACTTGGTGATAGTGACTAGAGAACTCTGTCAATCACTATCTTATCTGCAAGATTAACTCCCACTTGATTCAAGTGATTGTATACTCAGACATTCTGAGCACATGCTCACTAGCTGAGCTATTCTCCTCCATCTTGTTGGTAGAGTACTTCTTAGAGGTCTCATACCTCTTAACACAGGCATGAGTCTGAAATACCAATTTCAGCTCTTGGAACATCTCATATGCTCCGTGGCGTTGAAAACATTTTTGAAGTCCTTGTTCTAAGCTGTAAAGTATGATACACTAAACTATTAAGTAGTTATCATACCGAGCTTGTGAAACGTTCATAACATCTGCATCAGCTCCTGCAACAGGTCTGTCACCTAGCGGTGCATCAAGGACATAATTCTTTTGTGCAGCAATGAGGATAATCCTCAGATCACGGATCTAGTCCGCATCATTGCTACTATCATCTTTCAACTTATTTTTTCTCTAGGAACATATCAAAAATAAATGGTGAGCTATAACGTGAGTTATTGATCTACAACATAATTTGCAAATACTATCAGGACTAAGTTCATGATAAATTAAAGTTCAATTAATCATATTACTTAAGAACTCCCACTTATATAGACATACCTCTAGTCATCTAAATGATCACGTCATCCATATCAACTAAACCATGTCTGATCATCACGCGAGATGGAGTAGTTTTCAATGGTGAACATCTCTATGTTGTTCATATCTACTATATGATTCACGTTCGACCTTTCGGTCTCAGTGTTCCGAGGCCATATCTGCATATGCTAGGCTCGTCAAGTTTAACCCGAGTATTCCGTGTGTGCAAAACTGACTTGCACCCATTGTATGTGAACGTAGAGCCTATCACACCCGATCATCACGTGGTGTCTCGGCACGACGAACTATAGCAACGGTGCATACTCAGGGAGAACACTTGTATCTTGAAATTTAGTGAGGGGTCATCTTATAATGCTACCACCATACTAAGCAAAATAAGATGCATAAAGGATAAACATCACATGCAATCAAAATATGTGACATGATATGGCCATCATCATCTTGTGCCTTTGATCTCCATCTCCAAAGCACCGTCATGATCTCCATTGTCACCGACATGACACCACGATCTTCATCATCTTGATCTCTATGAATGTGTCGTCACATGGTCATCTTGCCAACTATTGCTTTTGCAACTATTGCTATCGCATAGCGATAAAGTAAAGCAATTATATGGCGCTTGCATCTTATGCAATAAAGAGACAACCATAAGGCGCCTGCTAGTTGCCGATAACTTTAACAAAAAATGATCATCTCATACAACAATTTATATCTCATCACGTCTTGACCATATCACATCACAACATGCCCTGCAAAAACAAGTTAGACGTCCTCTACTTTGTTGTTGCAAGTTTTACATGACTGCTACGGGCTTCTAGCAAGAACCATTCTTACCTACGCATCAAAACCACAACGATTTTTTGTCAAGTGTGTTGTTTAAACCTTCAACAAGGACCAGCCATAGCCAAACTTGATTCAACTAAAGTTGGAGAAACAGACACCCGCCAGCCACCTGTGTGCGAAGCACGTCGGTAGAACCAGTTTCATGAATGCGGTCATGTAATGTCGGTCCGGGCCGCTTCATCCAACTAAGGATGGAAATGGGTCGGGTTTGGACCGGGTTGAACAATACCAAAACCATATCCATATCCATGAAGACAACCTTTGCCCGCCCATGAAAAAATCCATGGGTGAAAAATTGTGTCCATGTCCAAATCCAATGGATATCCATACCCACTAGATATCCATTGGGTCCTCTCAAGACATATAAATAAGGCATAAAACAATATTAACATAAACTCTTCCATTCTTCACCTCATGGCAGGCTAGGCTTCACTTATGGTAAATCAACATCCACTAACAACCTAAGATCATTTAGTAGTTTCTAACAGATGAGAATGACGAGTCATTTAAGAATGAGATAAAAATAAGGGAAGGGGTGTTGGAGTATGTTACGGAGGGGATTGAATGTTAACTCATAAAAGTTACGATGGGGATTGTGTAATTTCTTATGAATGTTTTAGATAAAAAGTGTAAAATTGTCATGGGACATGTGACCGTGGGATAGGGATAGCAGATTTTCCCCATTAAGTCATACTATCGGGTCAGGTTTGGGTATATCCATGGGTACAAGATTATATCCATGCCCTACCCATGAACAATCGGGTCGGGTTTTGGCACCGCCCATGGACACAAAAGCATATCCAAACCCTATCCATTCAGGTCAGATATCCATGGATATCCATGTCCATGGATAAAATTGCCATCCTTACATCCAACAATACCGCCTAATCAAAGTAAGATGTTGCTGGTAAGCAGTATGACTATTATCGCCAACAACTCATTGTATTTTACTCGTGCATATATCATCTATGCATAGACCAGGCTCGGATGCTACTGTTGGGGAACATAGCATGCAATTTCAAAAATTTCCTACGCTCACGCAAGATCTATCTATGATATGCATAGCAATGAGAGGGGGAGAGTGTCCACGTACCCTCGTAGACCAAAAGCGGAAGCGTTTGACAACGCGGTTGATCTAGTCGAACTTCTTCTCGTTTTGACCGATCAAGCACCGAACGTACGACACCTCCGAGTTCTGCACATGTTCATGTTGATGACGTCCCTCGAACTCTTGATCCAACAAAGTGTCGAGGGAGAGTTCCGTCAGCACGACGGCGTGGTGACAGTGACGGTGAAGTGATCCGCGCAGGGCTTCGCCTAAGCACTACGTGAATATGACCGGAGGCGTAAACTGTGGACGGGGGCGCCACACACGGCTAACAATGTTTGTTGTTTTGTTCTAGTGGTGCCCCCCTTCATAGATATAGGTTGGAGGGGAGGAGAGGTAGCCAAGGGGGCACCCCAAGTAGGAGGAATACTACTTGGGGTCCTCCCAATTCGGCCTCCCCCCTTTCCTATTCCTATTCGGAGTAGGAAGGGAAGAGGGAGGAGGGGGAATCCTATTCCCCTTTTCCTTTCCTCCTTCCTCTTTTCTACTCCAATTTGGCCAGCCCATATGGGAGGGGCGCACCAGCCCCTTAGGGGCTGGTCTGTCCCCCTCTTGGCCCATTAAGGCCCATGCAGTTGCTGGGGGATGCCCGGAACCCCTTCCGGTGACCCGATATCCACCCGGTACCCCCGGAACACTTCCGGTGTCCGAATATCATCGTCCAATATATGAATCTTTACCTCTCGACCATTTAAAGACTCCTCGTCATGTCTGTGATCTTATTCGGGACTCCGAACAACATTCGGTCACCAAATCACATAAGTCATATAATACAAAATCGTCATGGAACATTAAGCGTGCAGACCCTACGAGTTCGAGAACTATGTAGACATGACTGAGACACCTTTATACGTCTCCATCGTATCGATAATTTTTGATTGCTTCATGCCAATATTATACAAGTTTTACATACTTTTGGCAACTTTTTATATGATTTATTGGACTAACCTATTGATCCAGTTCCAAGTGTCAGTTCCTGTTTTCTGCATGTTGTTTGTATTGCAGAGTATCCATATCAAATGAAGTTCAAATGCAATAAAATTTCACGAAGAATTATTTTGGAATATATGTGATTTTTGGGAGTCGGAGTCACCACAAACGGAGGCCTGTGGTGGGCACAACCCACCAGGGCGCGCCAGAGGAGCCAGACGTGCCGTGGTGGGTTGTGCTGACCTCGTACGTCAGGGGGCTCTACTTCAGGCGCAAGGAAGCTTATATCCAAAAAAAATCATATTAAAATCTTAGCACAATAAGAGTTACGGATCTCTGGGAATATAAGAAACGGTTTTCGGCCAGATCTGAGGAATGCGAAACAGAAGAGAACAGAGAGGGATATCCAATCTTGGAGGGGCTTCCGCCTGTCCGCCGCCATGGAGACCAAGGACTAGAGGGGAAACTCTGCTCCCATCTAGGGGGAGGCCAAGGAAGAAGAAGGAGGGGGATCTCTCCCCCTCGCTTTCGGTGGCGCCGGAGTGCCACCGGGGCAATGATCGGGACGATGATCTACATCAACAATCTCGCTACTGTCAACACCAACTTTCTCCCCCTCTATGCAGCGGTGTAACACTTCTTCTCCCCACTGTAATCTCTACTTAAACATGGTGCTCAACTCCATATATTATTTGCCAATGATCTATGGTTATCCTATGATGTTTGAGTAGATCTGTTTTGTCCTGTGGGTTAATCATGATCTTGGTTGGTATGATTGTATATTTTATTTATGGTGCTGTCCTACGGTGCCCTCCGTTCTTGCGCAAGCGTGAGGGGCCCCCGCTGTAGGGTGTTGCAATATTTTCATGATTTGCTTACGATGGGTTGCGAGAGTGACAGAAACTTAAACCTGAGTAGGTGGGTTATGGCGTATGGGAGTAAAGAGGACTTGATACTTAATGCAATGGTTGGGTTTCACGGACCTTAATGATCTTTAGTAGTTGCGGATGCTTGCTAGAGTTCCAATCATAAGTGCATGTGATCCAAGTAGAGAAAGTATGTTAGCTCATGCCTCTCCCTCATATAAAGTTGCAACAATGATTACCGGTACTTGTTATCGATTGCCTAGGGACAAATAACTTTCTTGTTGATACAAACCCTTTTACTAAACACCTAACTTTTATTATCTTGCAAAGTACTTCTAGTTTTATTCTTGCAAAGTAGTTCTAGCATCACTCCTAAACTAGTTTCATACTTGTTTTCGGTAAAGCTAACGTCAAGTGTGCGCAGAGTTGTATCGGTGGTCGGTAGAACTTGAGGGAATATTTGTTCTGCCTTTAGCTCCTCGTTGGGTTCGACACTCCTATTTATCGAAGAAGGCTACAAACGATCCCCTATACTTGTGGGTTATCAAGACCTTTTTCTGGCGCCTTTGCCGGGGAGCAATAGCATGGGGTGAATATTCTCATGTGTGCTTGTTTGCTTTATCACTAAGTAATTTTTATTTTGTGCTCTTGTTTTGTATCTCTAGTTATGGGTAGGAAACGCAAAATACCAAAAAAATTAGTTGTACCTAGTAAACCAATGGTTGAAGAACCACCCAAAATATATCATACTACTGAAGCTTTCTACTTGGATCATCTTCGATCCATTTGTGCTCGTGCTGAAAACCCTACTAGCTTAGTTGAGGTAAAATCATTAGATGAGCACGCTTGTTTTGTGCGACATCGTTTATCTGAAAAGGGAAACTTTTACAGCATCAAATTAATACTATGCAATGCTATGCTTGGAATTTATGTGAATTATATGATGTTACTTGTTGTTATGAAGACCCTAAGAAACACCTTCCCTACCAATGTGAGTTTATTAATAATGGAATCGTATCTTCTTATGCCAAAGGTGATTATAATTACTTTGATATCGAACAAATTGAAGATTTTGTTGCTTTTAAGGGTCCTTATGAAATTGCTTCTTTGATTGAAAAGTATGATGCTACTCTTTACAAATCTGAAAGTTTTGCTATACTTAAATATTGTTATGATAATTATGCTTCTAATTCCTATGTTAAACCATATATTGAGGACTCCTCCGCTGTCCAAGAAGAGACTAATATTTTTCAGGAGTCTATGGAAGAAGAAGTTGATGAAACTGTGAGCTCACTGGATGAAAAAGATGATGAGGAGAGTGAAGAACAAATGGAGGTAGAGAAGATTAGCTACCCATTTCCACCTTCTAATGAGAGTAACTCTTCAACACATACATTATTTAATGCCCCTTCGTTCTTACCAAAGGATGAATGCTATGATAATTGCTATGATCCTGTTGATTCTTTTGAAATATCCCTTCTCGATGAACTTGATGATTGCTATGTTTGTGGCCAAGATGCCAATATGAATTATGCTTATGGAGATGAACTTGCTATAGTTCCTTATGTTAGTAATGAATTGTTGCTATTGCACCCACACATGATAGTCCTATTATCTTTTTGAATTCTCCCAACTACACTATATCGGAGAAGTTTGCTTTTATTAAGGATTATATTGATGGGTTGCCTTTTACTGTTGCACATGATGATTTTGATGAATATAATATGCATGTGCTTGCTGCTCCTACTTGCAATTATTATGAGAGAGGAACTACATCTCCGCCTCTCTATGGTTCCAACACAATAAAATTGCAAGAAACTGATTATGCTATGTATTGACCTTTACTTGATGTGCATGAATTGTTCTCGTATGACATGCCGATGCATAGGAAGAGAGTTAGACTTCGTCATTGCTTGATATATGTTTCTTTGTGCTCTCTACTAAATGCCAAATCATTGTTAATTAAAGTTGGCTTTGATATACCTTGGGATCAGGGTGGATTCATTACTTGAGCACTTTATGCCTAGCTTAATGGCATTAAAGAAAGCGCTGGCAGGGAGACAACCCAAAAGTTTTAGAGAGTCATTTATTTATTTTGAGTGCTATTATAAAGTTTAAAAACAAAAAATATAGAGGGGAACTTAAAAACCTTTTTTTACAAAAGAGAAGCGATTGGAAGTTATGCATTGGAGAAGTGAGGGTCGACCTTGAACACTTGTGTTCATGCTCATGGAAACAATGTAGAATTTTTCATGAAAATTCTCAAAAAATAATTATCCCATCGTACAATTACATTGTATTATAAACATAATGTGACAAGATTTGCCTTTAGGATGATTAGATTGCTTGTTGGTTTGTGCGGTGCAAAACAGAAACTTCGGCTGTAGTGCTCGATTTTACATTTTTTACCGGAATGTCAAATGGTTCCGAATATTTCTGCACAGTCTTTCTATACAAATTTTTTATTTTTCCTATTTTTTTCAGAATTTTTTTAGTAATAGAGGTATGGTGAATGTTCAGATTACTACAGACTGTCCTGTTTAAGACAGATTCTGTTTTTGATGCATTGTTTTGCTCGTTTTGATGAATCTATCGGTTTTTATCGGTAGTATAAGCTATGGAAAAGTTATATTACAGTAGCTACAATGCAAAAACAAAATATGAATTGGTTTGAAACAGTACTTAGAGTAGTGATTTGCTTTATTATACTAACGGATCTTACCGAGTTTTCTGTTGAGTTTTGTGTGGATGAAGTGTTCAAAGATCGAGGAGGTCTCGATGTGAGGCGAAGGAGGAGAGGAAAGAGCTCAAGCTTGGGATGCCCAAGGCACCCCAAGTAAATATTCAAGGAGACTCAATTGTCTAAGCTTGGGGATGCCCCGGAAGGCATCCCATCTTTCTTCAACAAGTATCGGTATGTTTTCGGTGTCGTTTCGTTCGCGTGACATGTGCAAATCTTGGAGCGTCTTTTGCTTTTATTTTTTTTCACTTCTCCTTTATGCACCATACTGGTATGAGATAGTCCATGGTTTATTTATAGAATGCTCATTGCACTTCACTTATATCTTTTGAGTGTGGCTTTATAGAATGCTTCATGTGCTTCACTTATATCATTTGAAGTTTGGATTGCCTATTTCTCTTCACATAGAAAACCGTTGTTTGAAGAATGCTCTTTTGCTTCACTTATATTTATTAGAGCATGGTCTTTTGTAGAAAGAATTAAACTCTCATGCTTCACTTATATCTATTTAGAGAGTCAACAGGAATTGGTCAATTGCATGGTTAGTCATAAAATCCTACATAAAACTTATGGATCACTGAATATGTTATGTTTGATTCTTTGAAATAGTTTTGCGATATAGAGATGGAATATGTGGGAGGTACTAGTAAATATTTGTGGTTAGTAAGTATATTGGTGTTAAGGTTCGTGATTCCCAAAGCATGCACGTATAGTCTCCCATTATGCTATGAAGTTGGAGCATGATTTATTATTGATTGTCTTCCTTATGAAGGACTATGTATTTCACATGAAGAAATCAATAGCAATAAAACTTAACAATCATTATGCTAAGCTAAAGGATGGGTATTGTCCATCACATCATTATCCTAATGATGTGATCCCGTTCATCAAATGACAACACATGTCTATGGTTAGGAAACTTAACCATCTTTGATTAACGAGCTAGTCTAGTAGAGGCTTACTAGGGACACGGTGTTTTGTCTATGTATCCACACATGTATCAAGTTTCCGGTTAATACGATTCTAGCATGAATAATAAACATTTATCATGATATAAGGAAATATAAATAACAACTTTATTATTGCCTCTAGGGTATATTTCCTTCACCTGCGCCAACACGGACTTGAAGCTTCCCACGCCGTCTCACCACAGCAATGCGAGGAGGGGCCTGCAAGGCGTAGAAGAGGAGCCGGGACTAGGGGCAACACCACCTTCGGCATGTGGAGGTCCCAACCTCCATCGTGAACGACGGTAACCAACCGGATGCAATAGTAGGAGCAAACCAGGCCCGTGGCCACACGCTCGGCCGGGACTTCAGATGCCCGTAAAGCTCCCGCCTTCGTGCTGCAGAAAGCACGCTGTCTGCGACGCCGCCCCCTGTCCAAGCCGCTCGACCTCACCTTTGCGTAGAAAGCATCATGGCCGCGTCAACACGACCAGTCCGCCCCACCGCCAAGTGGAAGCACCACCACCATGCTCACCGCTGGCCACCTCCACCAAGGCCCCGGACCGCCATCGGCCTAGCCGCACCACCGCCGCATGCCCGCGATGGAGGGGACAAATCGCAACCGCCGACAGCCCGAACCCAGACCCCAGCCACCACCCACGCTGACCGTAGCCCATGCCGCTTAGGCAGTTCCGCCGCCAAGACGCCACCGGAACCCGCCTACGCACGCCCCACCATGGCAGCCGTCGTGCCACCGACGGATCTACAGCAGAGGTCACCAGGGCAGCCACCTGACGCCACATCACCGGCAACACAGGGAGGGGCCAGGGCCGTGCTTGTAGGGCCAGATCTGGGCCGGATCCATGCCCACGCTGCCGCACGGGAGCCCCCTGCTCGGCGCCATAGCGAGCCGTTGCGCAGCCGCCGCACCGCGAGCCGACGCCCCACCACCGCGGCGCAGCACCTGCCACCACACCGCCGCCGCGCTGTCGGGCCCCGCGTCTGCTCGACGCCTCTGTGTCTCCGTCGTATCTATAATTTTTGACTATTTCATGCCAATATTATACAACTTTTACATACTTTTGGCAACTTTTTATATGATTTATTGGACTAACCTATTGATCCAGTGCCTAGTGCAAGTTCCTATTTTTTGCATGTTTTTTGTATCGCAGAATATCCATATCAAACGAAGTCCAAATGCAATAGAATTTTATGAAGAATTATTTTGTAATATATGTGATTTTTAGGAGTTGGAATCACAGCAAACGGGGGCCCACACAGGGCACAAGACACCAGCGCACCACCCATGAGCCAGGCACGTGGTGGTGGGTTGTGCTCACCTCGTACGTCGGTTGGAGCTCTACTTTGGGTGCAAGGAAGCTTATATCCGGAAAAAAACCGTGTGAAATCTCAGCGCAATCGAAGTTATGGATCTCCTGGCATATAAGAAACCGTTTTCGGCCAGATCTGGGGAACGAGAAACAGAAGAGAACAAAGAGGGAGATCCAATCTCGGAGGGGCTCCTGCCCCTCCACTGCCATGGAGACCATAGACCAGAGGGGGAACTCTCCTCCCATCTAGGGGGGAGGCCAAGGAAGAAGAATAAGGAGGGGGGCTCTCTCCCCCTCTCTCCCAGTGGTGCCGGAACGCCATCGAGGCTAGGATCATGACGACGATCTACATCAACCATCTTGCTACCATCAACACCAACTCTCTCCCCCTCTATACAACAGTGTAACCTCCCTTCTCCCCACTGTAATCTCTACTTAAACATGGTGGTCAACTCCATATATTATTTCCCAGTGACCTATGGTTATCCTATGATGTTTGAGTAGATCCATTTTGTCATGTGGGTTAATCATGATCTTGGTTGGTATAATTGTATATTTTATTTATGGTGCTGTCCTATGGTGTGCTCCATTCTCGCGCAAACGTGAGGGGCCCCCGCTATAGGGTGTTGCAATACGTTCATGATTTGCTTATGGTGGGTTGCGAGAGTGACAGAAGCTTAAACCCGAGTAGGTGGGTTGTTGCGTATGGGATAAAGAGGACTTGATACTTAATGTTATGGTTGGGTTTCATGACCTTAATGATCTTTAGTAGTTGCGGATGCTTGCTAGGGGTCCAATCATAAGTGCATATGATCCAAGTAGAGAAAGTATGTTAGCTCATGCCTCTCCCTCATATAAAATTGCAAGAATAATTATCGGTACTTGTTATCGATTGCCTAGGGAAAAATGACTTTCTTGTTGACAAAACCTATCCACTTTTATTACCTTGCAATTTATTCATAGTTTTATTCATGCAAAGTACTCGTAGTTTTATCCTTGCGAAATAGTTTCATACTTGTTTCCGGTAAAGTAAACGTCAAGTGTGCATAGAGTTGTATCGGTGGTCGATAGAACTTGAGGGAATATTTGTTCTGCCTTTACCTCCTCGTTGGGTTCGACACTCTTATTTATCGAAGAAGGATACAAACGATCCCCTATACTTGTGGGTTATCAATACCTTTTTCTGGCGCCGTTGCCGGGGAGCAATAGCGTGGGGTGAATATTCTCGTGTGTGCTTGTTTGCTTTATCACTAAGTATTTTTTATTTCCTGTTTTAAGTTGTTCTCTATCTTTAGTTATGGATATGGAACACGAAACACCAAAAAAATTAGTTGTACTTGCTACTCATGGAGATGGGGAACCTCCTAAAACCCTCAATGCTCGTTATGTAAAAGATATTATGCACTACTTTGATAATCCTAAGAAAACCCCATTCAAATATATAATGGGTGTAACGTTGGATAAACGTTAATACATTAGGGATTATCGCTTGACTCAGAAAGGGAAATTGTTATGGGATCAAATTCATATGTTGCATTCGTATGCTCGGGATTTATGCTTGAGATATGATTTTACTTGTTGCTCTAGGATGAATGCTCCACATCTTCCCTTTTCATGTGAATTTAATGATAACGAAACCTTAGCTTTCTATGCTAATGGTATATGTGATTACTATGATGTGGGATAAATAGAAGAATTTGTTGCTTTTAAGGGTGCTTATGAAATTGAATCTTTGTTTGAAAAGTTTAAAGATTGTGATGATTCAGTTTATAGACCTGAAAATTTTGCTATCCTTAAATATTGCTATGATAATTGTAAATATAATTACAATATTGATGAATTTATTGAGAAAGTCTCCGCTGTCCAAGAAGAGACTAATATTTTGCAGGAGTCTATGGAAGAAGGAATTGATGAAACTATGAGCTCATTGGATGAAAAAGATGATGAGAAGAGCGAAGAACAAAAGGAGGAAGAGCGTATTAGCTACCCATGCCCACCTTCTAATGAGAGTAACCCTCCAACTCATACATTGTTTAATGTCCCTTCATGCTTACCAAAGGATGAATGTTATGATAATTGCTATGATCCCATTGATTCTTTTGAAATATCCCTTTTTGTTGAACTTGATGCTTACTATGCTTGTGGCCAAGAAGCCAATATGAATTATTCTTATGGATATGAACTTGCTATAGTTCCTTATATTAAGAATGAAATTGTTGCTATTGCACCCACACATGATAGTCCTATTATCTTTTTGAATTCTCCCAACTACACTACATCGGAGAAGTTTGCTTTTATTAAGGATTACATTGATGGGTTGCCTTTTACCGTTGCACATGATGATTTTGATGAATATAATATTCATGTGCTTGCTGCTCCTACTTGCAATTATTATGAGATAGGAACTACATCTCCGCCTCTCTATGTTTCCAACACGATAAAATTGCAAGAAACTATTTATACTATGCATTGGCCTTTACTTGATGTGCATGAATTGTTGTTTTATGACATGCCGATGCATAGGAAGAGAGTTAGACTTCATCATTGCATGATATATGTTGCTTTGTCTCATTACTAAATGCCAAATCATTTTTAATTAAAATTGGCTTTGATATACCTTGGGATCCGGGTGGATTCATTACTTGAGCACTTTATGCCTAGCTTAATGGCTTTAAAGAAAGCGCTGCCAGGAGACAACCCGGAAGTTTTAGAGAGTCATTTGTTTCTGTTGAGTGCTTTTATAAAGTTTAAAAACAAAAAAAATATAGAGGGGAACTTAAAACTTCACAAAAAGAAAAGTCAAAGTGAGATAGATGAGCACCGTGGAAGCAAGAGCATGCCTTTAACTTTGTTCATGTCCATGGAAAATTTGTGAATCTTGAATTGCAGAAACTTTGCAACAAAAAGAATTATCCCCTTGTACAATTACATTGTATTATAAAAATAATGTGCCAAGATTTGCCTTTTGGGTGCTTAGATTACTTGTTGGTATGTGCGGTGCAGAAACACAATATTTGACTGTAGTGCGTGATTTTACATGTTTTACTGGAACGATGAAAGCTTCTGAAACTTTTTGCACAATCTTGATATACAAATTTTTTATTTTCCTTGTTTTTCAGAATTTTTGGAGTACCAGAGGTATGGTGAATGTTCAGATTACTACAGACTGTCCTGTTTAAGACAGATTCTGTTTTTGATGCATTGTTTTGCTCGTTTTGATGAAACTATCGATTTTTATCGGTGGTATAAGCCATGGAAAAGTTATATTACAGTAGCTACAGTGCAAAAACATATGAATTGGTTTGCAATAGTACTTAGAGTAGTGATTTGCTTTATTATAATAACGGATCTTACCGAGCTTTCTGTTGAGTTTTGTGTGGATGAAGTGATCAAAGATCGAGGAGGTCTCGATATGAGGAGTTGGAGGAGAGGCAAGAGCTCAAGATTGGGTATTCCCAAGGCACCACAAGTAAATATTAGAGCAGACTCAAGCGTCTAAGCTTGGGGATGCCCCGGAAGGCATCCCATCTTTCTTCAACAAGTATCAGCATGTTTTCGTTCTCGTTTCATTCATGTGATATGTTTAAATCTTGGAGCATCTTTTGCGTTTAGTTTTCATTTTTCTTTTATGCACCATGCTATTATGAGATAGTCCATGGTTGATTTATAGAATTAATTCTCATTGCACTTCACTTATATCTTTTGAGTGTGGCTTTATAGAATGCTTCATGTGCTTCACTTATATCATTTGAAGTTTGGATTGCCTGTTTCTATTCACATAGAAAAATGTTATTTGAAGAATGCTCTTTTTCTTCACTTATATTTTTTAGAGCATGGTCATTTGTAGAAAGAATTAAACTCTCATGGTTCACTTAGATCTATTTACAGAGTCAACAGGAATTGGTCAATTGAATGGTTAGTCATAAAATCCTAGATAAAACTTATGGATCACTGAATATGATATGTTTGATTCCTTGCAATAGTTTTGAGATATAAAGATGGAATATGTGGGAGGTACTAGTAAATTGCTGTGTTTAGTAAGAATATTGGTGTTAAGGTTTGTGATTCCCGAAGCATGCACGTTTAGTCTCTCGTCATGCTATGAAGTTGGAGCGTGATTTATTATTGATTGTCTTCCTTATGAGTGGCAGTCGGGGACGAGCGATGGTCTTTTCCTACCAATCTATCCCCTAGGGGAATGCGTAGTAGTACTTTGCTTCGAGGGCTAATAAACTTTTGCAATAAGTATATGAGTTCTTTATGACTAATGTGAGTCCATGGATTATACGCACACTTACCTTTCCGCAATTTGCTAGCCTCTACGGTACCGTGCATTGCCCTTTCTCACATCGAGACGTGGTGCAAACTTCGTAGGTGCATCCAAACCCCGTGATATGATACGCTCTATCACACATAAGCCTTATTATATCTTCCTCAAAACAGCCACCATACCTACCTATTATGGCTTTTGCATGGCCATTCCGAGATATATTGCCATGCAACTTCCACCGCTTCTGTTTGATGACTTGAGCATTTATTGTCATATTGCTTTGCATGATCATATAGCTGACATAGTAGTTGTGGCTCAGCCACCGTTCATCATTTTTCATATATGTTACACTAGATCATTGCACATCCTGGTACATGCCAGATGCATTCATATAGAGTCATACTTTGTCATAGGTATCGAGTTGTAATTTTTATTTCTTTTGATTTATAAGTAAATAGAAGTGTGATGATCATCATTATTCATTTTTAGAGCAGTGCCCCAGTTAGGAGAGGATGATGGAGACTATGATTCCCGCACAAGCCGGGATAAGACTCCGCACAATGAGAGAGAAAAACAAAAAGAAAAATAAAAAGGAAAAAAAAGAAAAAATAAACAAAGAGAGAAGGGGCATTGTTAGTATCCTTTACCACACTTGTGCTTCAAAGTAGCACCATGTTTTTCATTTGAAGAGTCTCCTATGTTGTCACTTTCATATACTAGTGGGAATTTTCCATTAAAGGATTAGATGCACACCCACTTAGTTTTCATATTGAGCTTTCATACACTTATAGCTCTTAGTGCATTTGTTGCATGGCAATCCCTATTCCTCGCATTGATATCAATTGATGGGCATCTCCATAGCCCGTTGGTTAGCCGCGTCGATGTGAGACTTTCTTACTTTTTTGTCTTCTTTATATTTACCCCTATCATCATACTCTATTCCACCCGTAGTGCTATATCCATGGCTTGCGCTCATGTATTGCGTGAGAGTTGAAAAAGCTAAAGCGCGTTAAAAAGTATGAACCAATTGCTCGATTGTCATCAGGGTTGTGCATGATAAATACTTTGTGTTAAGAAGATAGAGCATGACAAGACTATATGATTTTGTAGGGATAGATTTCTTTAGCATTGATATTTTGAAAGACACGATTGTTTGTTGGGATGCGTGAGTATTGATGTCTTTATGTCAAATTATAGACTATTCTTTTAAATCACTTATGTCTCAATATTCATGCCACGACTAGACATATGGTCAAGTTTATGTTAGGTAGCATTCCACATCAAAAATTATGTTTTTTTATCATTTACCTACTTGAGGACAAGCAGGAATTAAGCTTGGGGATGTTGATACGTCTCTATTGTATCTATAATTTTTGATTGCTTCATGCCAATATTATACAACTTTTACATACTTTTGGCAACTTTATATATGATTTATTGGACTAACCTATTGATCCAGTGCCTATTGCAGTTCCTATTTTTTCGCATGTTTTTGTATCACATAATATCCATATCAAATGAAGTCCAAATGCAATAAATTTTTACAAAGAATTATTTTGGAATATATGTGATTTTTGGGAGTCGGAATCACCCCAAACGGAGGCCCACACAGGGCACAAGACACCAGCGCACCACCCTTGAGCCAGGCGCGTGGTGGTGGGTTGTGCTCACCTCGTACGTCGGTTTGAGCTCTACTTCGGGTGCAAGTAAGCTTATATTCGGAAAAAATCGTGTTAAAATCTTAGTGTGATCAGAGTTACAAATCTCCCGGAATATAAGAAATGGTTTTCGGCTAGATCTCGGGAACGATAAATAGAAGAGAACAGAGAGGGAGATCCAATCTCGGAGGGGCTCCCTCCCGTACACCGCCATGGTGTCAGGACCCCGACTCAATGCCACATCGATCTAGCATGTAACACCTCATATCACTTTGCGGCCTCACGCACGGTACTCCCACGGGTGTCGCCTTACCTTTGCCCGGGACCATTTGCGTCTTTTGGCACACGTATATGATAGTGTCGCTAGCATCCATATGATAAGGAGCCCGGGCTGACATGGCTAGTCGTAAACCCAAAGTGGCACAAACTTACAGGGACATGCATCCATGACCCAACATCGAACGTGTCGGTCATCAGCGAGTGAATCCAGGCTGTAGCACTGGGCTAGCAGGACTCCGGTGAATCGGGCTGTAGCGGGCTAACAGGACTCCAGTATTCATCGCGTGACATTTCCCCGAAGGGACAGACACAGGAACGAAGAAGGACACATGCCGGCCAGCCTAAGTGTTCCGGAGCAGTAGCAAGCTACCATGGCTCGGTGGAAACACTAGGAGACATTTCCCGGTAAGAGAGGCTACTAAAGATGAACAACTAGATAGTCAGATCCCACACATACCAAGCATTTCAATAACATACACACAATATGCTCGATATGTGCAATACAACATGGCATCACAAAATGACTCTACGACTCAAGTAGTCTATTCAATAGGCTCCGAGGAGCGAGATAATACAAACATGGGTCTCATGACCCAACAATCAGAGCATACAAGTCAAAGCACAAGCGGAAGCTTAACATGTCTGAGTACATACAACTATAAATGAAAAAGGCTGAGAAGCCTGACTATCTACCAGATCCTGCCGAGGGCACCAGATCGTAGCTGAGGTAACAAGCTAAATGTCGAAGTCCACGCGGAACTACTAGTGAGACTGAAGTCTCTCTGCAAAAACATAAAGTAGGCAAAAGTGAGTACAAATGTACCCAGCAAGACTTACATCAGATCTATCTACATATGCATCATTATCAACAAGGGGATGGTGGGGTTTAACTGCAGCAAGCCAGCTTTGACTCGGTGGCTATCCTGAACTATGACTGCAAGTAACTCTTTTGAGGTGGCGCACACGAGTCCACATATTCACCATATCAATACGCCACTATGGATCCGCTCCCGTCTCCCTACGAGAACGCCATCCATAGCACTCACGCTTATCTTGCGTATTTTAGAGTATCCACTTTCACTTGTCTATGAACTATGCAAGGGGTCCAAGTTTCCATATCCGAGGAATCTGGCTATTCGAATAGATGATGTTAACCCTGCAGGGGTGTACTTCTTCACACACGCTCTCGCCACTTATCGCCCTGTACACGTCATGTACCTCGGCAACCTTCAAGCGGAAGCCGGGCGAGGGAGTCGGCCACGACCTGACTAACCGAACAAGTCTCTAGTCCAGGTTTATCGCCTATTCGGGTTCCATCCGCAAGGAGATCCGGCCGGGGTGTCGCTCACGACCCCAAACGATGTGAGCAGGGTTCCCAAGCCCACCATCCGGGTGCCACTTGGTACACCGGGCCACTGTGCCTAGTTTGTCCCAAGCCCACCTGTACCGGGTGCCACTTGGTAGACTACTAACACTACCTACAAACACCAGAAACTAGTTGCAACTCCCGGACAGAGATCAAGTTGATTAATAAGTCGAGAGGGGCACTTAAGCATTCCAATGTGTGGTAGTAGCTGGTCATGGATCACAAACATAGAACTCAGTTCCTAAGGACGGCTGCAATGAGACAACCCACCATGTACTCCTACATGGCCTCTCACCGCTACCTTTACCAAATCGTGTTCACACACTTAGCTCTCAATGGTAGGACATGTTCACACACCTCTGATTCATCCCCGATGAATCAGACCTGACTCAACTCTAAGCAGTAGCAGGCATGACAAACAAGCAAGAATGAGTAGGCACAACAGGGCTCAAACAACTCCTACTCATGCTAGTGGGTTTCATCTATTTACTGTGGCAATGACAGGTTATGCAGAGGATAAAGGGGTTCAACTACCGCAGCAAGTAACAGATGAATCGTTGTTGTCCTAATGCAGTAAAAGAGAGCAGGAGCGAGAGAGTGGGATTTTATCGGAATGAACAAGGGGGTTTTGCTTGCCTGGCACTTCTGAAGATAATATAGCTCTTCATTGGTGTCATCGATCACATCGTCGGTATCACGTCTATCGAAAGGGGGCAATCACCGGCAACTGAGGAAAAACACAATCAAATGCAATGCACAATATGATGCATGAATGTGACATGGCAATATGCTGTGTTTTGGGCTAATGCACCTAGCTATGATTTAAATGAAGTTGGTTTGAATACATGATTCAAATTCAAACTCCATATGTGATTATTTAAATGCCATTCACTTCATTTGTCCTAAACAGTAGTGATAAGTTGTTCTAACATGCATGGAAATGGTACAGATGGATTCCTTGAATTTTTCTGATAATTTTTCATATATAAATCATTTAATTTGGAGTTACGGTTAATTTTCTATGAATTTTTGAAGTTTAAATCATTTTCTGGAATTTCCTGAATTAAAATAAATCCAGAAAATGATTTATTGCGTCAGCACTAGGTCATGCTGATGTCAGCAGGTCAACTAGGCGGGTCTAGGTCAAACCTGACCAGTGGGGTCCACTGGTCAGTGACTGGGGCTGGATAGTGCCAATGACAGGTGGGGTCGGGTCAACAGACACGTCAGCACGGTCAAAGCTGACGTGTGGGCCCATGGTGGTTAGGTTAACACTTAACAGAAAATAATAAAGATTAAATAAGGGCGTGGGGCCCATACGTCAGTGGCTCTGGGGAGGGTTAGCTGGCCGTGATTAGCGCTAATCACGCGGCCACGTCGGCTAGTGACGCCGGCGACCACGGCGACGGCGAGACCTCGCCGGAGTTGCGCCAGAGACGACGGATCGACGCGCCAGGGGCACCAGAGGATAGCCCGTGCCCGCGCGCATCTAGGGGAACCAACGGCAGGTGCGGGGGTGGACGGAGTTTGCCGGAAGCGAGGTCGTGGCGGTCGCCGGAGTTCGGGCGAGGGCGGCCGCGTGGTTCCAGTGCATGGGGGAGCTAGTTAGGGGTTCCGTTGGACTCGCCGTTGCTCCAGGAGCACGCCGAAGGCTCAAGATCGAGCGGAGACGCACGGTGGCTGCGAGAGCAATGACCATGGCGGACGGCGGCGCTCGGGTACGGCGGCTGCCATATCTAGAGGATAGGAACGAGCTCGGGGAGGAGGGAGAAAGACGGAGGATCTCACAGCGCATCGGGTGGGGTCATCGACGAGCTCGGGGGCGCACGAGTGACGGCGAATCGGCGGCGACCATCGGTGGCGGTCGAGGATGAAGACGACGGCGTGGAGGCGATGCAGAGCTTCCTGAGGGGCTTTGGCTTGGTGGGGAGGAAGAGGGGGTCGAGGCGGAGCTCCTGGGCTGCTCAAGGGGACGAGGGAGGGCCATGGCCGCGGTGGTGCAAGTCGGCGGCGGCAGGCGCGTTCGGTGATGAGAGGGAGGAAGGGCAGAGGAGGGGAATGAGCTCGGTGGGAGAGGGGAGAGGCACCAGAGAGTTTGGGGGAGTGAGGGGGAAGGTGCTGGGCGTCTCCGTGGCGCGGATTAGGACGAAGGGCGGCCTCCAGCGCGAAGCAGGAGGTGGCCGGGGCTCTCGGGCGCGCGCCACGCCTCGCCTCTGCCTACTGGCAGAGGAAGACGACGAGCGGCGAGGTAGATGGGCTGGGCTGGTCAAGCTGGGCCGCAGCTGGGCTGGTCAAGCTGGGCCGCAGCTGGGCTGCCAGGTAAGTTACAGGTGAGTGCTCTGTTTTATTTTTCTGTTCTGTTTTATTTTTATTTAATCTTTTGCCACTGTTTTGAGTTTAAAATAATTCAAACAATGCCAAAAACTCCTCTGAATATTTTTATTTGGCTAGATGGACTTTCCAAAAGCTCATAAAAATATTTCAGGAGTATTTGAAATTATATTCTAGTTATATGAATATAATTCAAATTCAAATAGCTAATGATTTAAATTCAAAGTCCCAAAAATTAATCCTTTTAAAATGTTCATTTTTTTTGGTTTGGATCAAAACCCTTGCCAAAAATATTAAACATCTAAGAAGAGCATTTTCGAAGAATGAATGAGATTTTAGGGGTTTTGCCCTTCTTTTATTTAGGGTTTTGAGGCTTCCAATTTCCCTCAGTTCAAGTTTCAAAAATTTAAACATGATGCACAGATGGAAGCAAGCATAGGTCAGGCCAGAACTAGGGATGTGACACATGGAGACCATGGACCAGAGGGGGAACTCTCCTCCCATCTAGGGGGGAGGCCAATGAAGAAGAAGAAGGAGGGGGGCTCTCTCCCCCTCTCTCCCGGTGGTGCCAGAATGTCACCGGGGCTAGGATCGTGACACAGATCTACATCAACAATCTTGCTACCGTCAACACCAACTCTCTCCCCCTCTATGCAGCAGTGTAACCTCCCTTCTCCCCGCTGTAATCTCTACTTAAACATGGCGCTCAATGATATGTCTCCAACGTATCTATAATTTTTGATTGTTCCATGCTGTTATATTATCAATCTTGGATGTTTTACAATCATTTATAGTCATTTTATATCATTTTTTGGTACTAACCTATTGACATAGTGCCAAGTGCCAGTTGCTGTTTCCCCATGTTTTTTACATTGCAGAAAATCAATATCAGACGGAGTCCAAATTCCCCAAAACTTTACGGAGACTTTTTATGGGCCAGAAGGAACACAATGGGCCCTGGCTGCACCTGGGGGTGGCTCGAGGGGGGCACAACCCACCAGGGCACGCTAGGAGGGCCAAGCGCGCCTTGGTGGGGTGTGCCCACCTCAGGTGCCCCCGGACCGCCTCTTTGCTCTATAAATACCCCAATATTCCAAAACCCTAGAGGGGGCGACGAAATATCCATCTAGCCGCCGTAGAGTCCAGAACCACTAGATCCAATCTAGACACCATCTCGGATGGGGTTCACCACCTCCATTGGTGCCTCTCCGATGATGCGTGAGTAGTTCTTTGTAGACCTTCGGGTCTGTAGTTAGTAGCTAGATGGCTTCCTCTCTCTCGCTGAATTCTCAATAGAATGGTCTCTTGGAGATCCATAAGATGTAACTCTTTTTGCAGTGTGTTTGTTGGGATCTGATGAACTTTGAGTTTATGATCAGTTATGTCTTTTTATATCCATGGAAGTTATTTGAGTTTCTTTGATCTCTTATATGCATGATTTCTTATAGCCTCATATTTCTTCTCCGATATTTGGGTTTTGTTTGGCCAACTCGATCTATTTATCTTGCAGTGGGAAGATGTGCTTTGTAGTGGGTTCGATCTTACGGTACTTGATCCCAGTGACAGAAAGGGAAACGACACGTATGTATCGTTGCTACTCAGGATAAAATGGGGTCTATCTCTACATAGATAGATCTTGTCTACATCATGTCATCATTCTTATTGCATTACTCCGTTTCTCCATGAACTTACTACACTAGATGCATGCTGGATAGCGGTCAATGTGTGGAGTAATAGTAGTAGATGCAGGCATGAGTCGGTCTACTAATCTTGGACATGATGCCTATATAATGATGATTGCCTGGATATTGTCATAATTATTTGAAGTTCTATCAACTGCCCAACAGTAATTTGTTTACCCACCGTTTGCTATTTTTCTCGAGAGAGGCCACTAGTGAAACATACGCACCCCCGGGTCTTCTTTCTCATATATTTGCCTTTGCGATCTACTTTTCTCTTGTATTTATTTTCAGATCTATTAAACCAAAAACCCAAAAATACCTTGCTGCAATTTTTCTTTATTTATAGCGTTCGATCTATCAATTTACTACAAATTTATCTCACGTCCATTTGCCATTTGAGGCGTCGTACCCCGAAAGGGATTGACAACCCCTTTTACACGTCGGGTTGTGAGGATTTGTTATCTGTGTGCAGGGGCTGTTTACGTTGTGTTTCTTGGTTCTCCTACTGGTTCGATAACCTTGATTTCATATCTGAGGGAAATACCTACCGCCGCTGTGGTGCATCATCCCTTCCTCTTTGGGAAAATACCAACGTACCTTCAAGCGACATCACTCAACTCCATATATTATTTCCCAATGATCTATGGTTATCCTATGATGTTTGAGTAGATCCGTTTTGTCCTATGGGTTAATCGTGATCTTGGTTGGTATGATTGTATATTTTATTTATGGTGTTGTCCTATGGCGCCCTCTGTTCTCGCGCAAACGTGAGGGCCCCCCGCTGTAGGGTGTTGCAATACATTCATGATTTGCTTATGGTGGGTTGCGAGAGTGACAGAAGCTTAAACCCGAGTAGGTGGGTTGTTGCGTATGGGACAAAGAGGACTTGATACTTAATGCTATGGTTGGGTTTCACGACCTTAATGATCTTTAGTAGTTGCGGATGCTTGCTAGGGGTCCAGTCATAAGTGCATATGATCCAAGTAGAGAAAGTATGTTAGCTCATGCCTCTCCCTCATATAAAATTGCAAGAATGATTACCGGTACTTGTTATCGACTGCCTAGGGACAAATGAATTTCTTGTTGACGAAAGCTATCCACTTTTATTACCTTGCAATTTATTCATAGTTTTATTCCTGCAAAGTACTGGTAGTTTTATCCTTGCAAAATAGTTTCATACTTGTTTCCGATAAAGCAAACGTCAAGTGTGCGTAGAGTTGTATCGGTGGTCGATAGAACTTGAGGGAATATTTGTTATGCCTTTAGCTCCTCGTTGGGTTCGACACTCTTTATCTAAGAAGGCTACAAACAACCCCCTATACTTGTGGGTTATCAGCCTCTTGTTGGGGAATGTAGCATGCAATTTCAAAAAAAATTCCTACACTCATGCAAGATCTATCTAGGAGATGCATAGCAATGAGAGGGGGAGAGTGTGTCCACGTACCCTCGTAGATCGAAAGCAGAAGCGTTTGACAACGTGGTTGATGTAGTCGAACTTCTTCTCATTCTGGCCGATCAAGCACCGAATGTACAACACCTCCGAGTTCTGCACATGTTCAGCTTGATGACGTCCCTCGCACTCTTGATCCAGCAAAGTGTCGAGGGAGAGTTCCATCAGCACGACGGCGTGGTGACGGTGACGGTGAAGTAATCCATGCAGGGCTTCGCCTAAGCACTACGTGAATATGACCAGAGGTGTAAACTGTGGAGGGGGGCGCCACACACGGCTAACAACTATTGATGTGTGTTCTAGCGGTGCCTCCCTCATATATATAGGTTGGAGGGGAGGAGGGGCAGCCAAGGGGGCACCCCAAGAAGGAGTAATCCTACTTGGGCACCTCCCAATTCGGCCTCCCACCTTCCATATCCATCCGGAGGGGGAAGGAAGGAGGAGGGAGGAGGGAAGGAAAGGGGAGGCCATGGGGCACACCAGCCCCTTAGGGGCTGGTCTATCCCCCTCTTGGCCCATTAAGGCCCATGTAGTTGCCGGGGGGATGCCCGGAACCCCTTCCGGTGACCCGATATGCACCGGGTAACCCCGGAACACTTCCGGTGTCCGAATACCATCGTCCTATATATCAATATGTACCTCTCGACCATTTCGAGACTCCTCGTCATGTCCGTGATCTCATCCGGGACTCGGAACAATATTCGGTCACCAAATCACATAACTCATATAATACAAAATCGTCATCGAACATTAAGCGTGCGGACCCTACGGGTTCGAGAACTATGTAGACTTGACCGAGACACCTCTCCAGTTAATAACCATCAGCGGAACTTGGATGCTCATATTGGTTCCTACATATTTTACGAAGATCTTTCTCGGTCGAACCACAATGACAACATATGTTATTCCCTTTGTCATCAGTATGTTACTTGCCCGAGATTCGATCGTCGGTACCCACATACCTCGTTCAATCTCGTTACCGGAAAGTCTATTTACTCATTATGCAATACATCATCCTGCAACTAACTCATTAGTCACTTTGCTTGCAAGCCTTCTTATGATGTGCATTACAGAGAAGGCCCAGAGATACTTCTCCGATACTCGGAGTGACAAATCCTAATCTTGATCTATGCCAACTCAACAAACACCTTCAGAGATACCTGTAGAGCATCTTTATAATCACCCAGTTATGTTGTGACGTTTGGTAGCACACAAGGCATTCCTCCAGTATCCGGGAGTTGCATAATCTCATAGTCGAAGGAATATGTATTTGACATGAAGAAAGCAATAGCAATACAACTGAACGATCAATATGCTAAGCTAATGGATGGGTCATGTCCATCACATCATTCTCCTAATGATGTGATCCCGTTATCAAATGACAACTCATGTCCATGGTTAGGAAACCTTAACCATATTTGATCAACAAGCTAGTCCAGTAGAGGCTCACTAGGGACATTGTGTTTTGTCTATGTATTCATACATGTATTAAGGTTTTTGGTCAATACAATTCTAGCATGAGTAATAAACTTTTATCATGAATAAGGAAATATAAAATAACAACTTTATTATTGCCTCTAGGGCATATTTCCTTCAGTATCCCACTTGCACTAGAGTCAATAATCTAGATTACATTATAATGATTCTAACACCCATGGAGTCTTGGTGTTGATCATGTTTTGCTCATGGAAGAGGCTTAGTCAACGGGTCTGCAACATTCAGATCCGTATGAAGGAAATATGCCCTAGAGGCAATAATAAAGTTGTTATTTATATTTCCTTATTCATGATAAATGTTTATTATTCATGCTAGAATTGTATTGATCGGAAACCTAAATACATGTGTGAATACATAGACAAACATTGTGTCCCTAGTGAGCCTCTACTTGACTAGCTCGTTGATCAAAGATGGTTAAGGTTTCCTAACCATGGACATGAGTTGTCATTTGATAACGGGATGACATCATTAGGAGAATGATGTGATGGACAAGACCCATCCGTTAGTTTAGCATATTGATCGTTCAGTTTTATTGCTATTGCTTTCTTCATGTCAAATACATATTCCTTCGACTATGAGATTATGCAACTCCCGGATACTGGAGGAATACCTTGTGTGCTATCAAATGTCACAACATAACTGGGTGATTATAAAGATGCTCTACATGTATCTCCCAAGGTGTTTGTTGGGTTGGCATAGATCGAGATTAGGATTTGTCACTCCGAGTATCAGAGAGGTATCTCTGGGCCCTCTCTGTGTAGCGACCCGACCCAAAATCAGTTAAGTCTCTGTGTAGCTGTACCATCCCAAGATCATGCTGGCGCACACAATACATTGATGAAAAGATTCAAAGTTCAATCACACCTGAATTTATTACACAATTCTCGTATCGAGTCTTTATTACAATAGAATAAATTCGGCCGAAGGCTAACTCATGAGAAATAAACTAAATAAAGCTGCGGAAGCGTAGACGAATAGCGAGTCCATCCGACTCCATAGGGCAATTGCCAAGCGTAGATCGTAGCCTCACTCCTGGTCGGAAAACTCCTCTGCAACATAAGACATTGCAGCAGTGTAGGTCAGCATTTTGAATATGCCGGCAAGTCATAGATAGAACAACAATGATAATGTTAACACCATATGCAATTTGGCTGTGGGGCTCTAAGTTTTTATGTTTTTGCGAAAAAGCCAATTTTTCCCTATAACAAAGGACTTGCTTGCAATTACTACAAAATGTTGGTTGTTATTGAGATGGTTCCGCCAAACAATATCTCATTCCCAATTATTAAATAACCCCTTAATTAATTTATTAAATTCTGTGTTGAGATTTCCGAAATACTCCAATTTCCAGAGGCTCATTTGTCCGTAACCGGGGACACGGCTAATCGATTAGGTTGTTACTCTGCAGAGTCTTGTGCACTTTACCCGCAAGAATCGTTCCCTCCTTTATGTCCTCGCACTGCCTGGTGTTTGAAGACGGGATGAACGAAACAGGGTCTTCCGTAGAGTTTCTCTGAGCACTGTCGATACCCATCCATGTCCTACCGTTCTTCTACATCTGTTGGCACCGTTCGTCCAGAGTCACACCTAGGGTCAACCCAGCCAGAGCCCTTAATGGCTTGCGGTTGCACAGGGGTATCCATCCGTCTCTTCGTGGCTGGGTAAAGCTTTCCGCAAGATGTCATGGCGCTTCTCCATGCATCCCGGCCATCCGTTGGTTTCTCCAGGGTGCCCGTCAACCGTCCTCCACCCAGTAGTGAATTTCAAGTCCATCTTGAGCTTGAAGTCATGGGGTTATCATCATCTTGACTCTCACATCTCCCTTATGAATCACTCAACCAACCCTGTCTACGAGCATAGCAAAATGAACTACATCGTCCCGGGCAATGGTAACAAGGGCAACTGGGTTCATCCTACCTCATGATACTACTCAAGAACATAACTTAAAATTCTCCTACTGCATGCATGGTGGGGAGGAACAATTCTAATGCAACAAAATCATAGGTATTGCAAAACATGATCAAATGACTTGCCTGGCTGACGGTCTTCAAACGCTAGTGACTCGAGATAGCAAGATTTGCACTCCAGAAATTCTATCGAGTCAAACAATAGCACAAATAAGTATTTCACTAATGACATATCAGCAAACTGAAGGAAACACGCAAGCACTCAAACCAAAATCAAAGAAAACTTGAGGAAAACAAAATCAAGGTTTCCATCACATCAAGCAACAACAAAGAAATAGTTTTAACCTACTAACACTTTTCTTTATAGATCCAAAACAATGGTTTTACTAACCAACATAAAGGAAAACAACATACAAACTAGGTGCAAAAAGAATCAAACCAATATCTATTATAGAACTCCTGTTATACCTAAAACAAAACTAATAAGAAAATAAAATAAAACTTTTTATTTTTCTGTAAATAAATGTTCACACTCTGTAACTACAGAAACTAATCTAAAATAAATTATAACATAGGAAAAATACAAGTTGAAAATAACTAGAACAACAGAAAACAACAGCAAGCTAAATAAACTAGAAAAGCTTGTTTTCGCATAAAAACTATTTTTAATAAAGACTATAAATGCCCAAATAAATTCCTAGTGCTAGACAAGGTCAAAACAAAGCAGTGACAAAAATAATCACTAAAAAAAAATCCTAACTCAATTTATAGTAGAAAAACTAATCTGACTAAAACTAATATAAAACAATTTTTTCAAACCTAAACATGGCCGAATCTAATTCCTACAGCAACTATAGGAAATTTACAAACTAGAGCAAAAAGAATGAACTAAAAATATTAAATAACTTAAAAGATATAGATTTTACAAAACTGGAACTATTCTGTTTTTAAAACAGAAACTATAATAAAACTAAACAAAAGCTAATGCGCTAATGGGCCGAAACAGTGGGCGATCGGAAACTAAATAGCGCTCAGGCGATAAATAGACTAAACCATGCACGCGCTTAATAACAGAAAACCGACCGGTTCGATCTAACTAAACCAGGTAATTAAACCAAAATAAAACCACCTAAAACTGATCTAATCTAAATAAAACCTAACCCTTCACTACTTCTAATCTATGATGTAGATTGCAGATCGAACGGTGGAGGGGAGGTGGCGGCTTACTGCGGCGGTGGTCGACAGCGACAGAGGGTGGCGGAGGTCGGCGTCGAGCGGGGCGGGGTCTCCGGAGGTCGGCAAAGGTGGCGAAGACGTCGGGCGGATGCGGTGGAGCAAGGCGGAGGTGGTGGTGATCTCGGTGGCGAACGAGGGTGACGGTAGCGAGCGACACGAGCTCGGCAGAGCTCCTGGTGAGCTCCAACTCCGGCGACGGGCGGTGATGCTCAAGGCGGCGGCTCTGACGATCCCTGGGCGAGGAGAGGATGTCAAAGAGGTGCGGGAGGAGGTGGAGGTTCGAGTGAAGGTGCTGGGAAGGGCAGAGAGGGATCACCGGCGTCGGGAGTGGCGGCGAACCGAGGCAACGGCGGCGAGATGCGTTCGGCGAGGGCGTGGGCGGTGGTGGGTTTCGGGGTTTGGGTTTTAGGGGGATCGAGAGAGGAGAGGCAGGGCTATTTATAGGACAAAGTCTTGGGCGAGGGGATAGCCCGGACTATGGTTTTAGCGAAGGCTCGGACTCCGCCGGCGCGAGCGCGTGCGGGATACGCGTGCGTGGCTTGCGAGAGGAGGAAGACAGGGTGGGGCTGGCGCGTCGGTGAGAGAGGGAGAGGAGGGTTCGGTCGGGCGACCGAAACGGAGTGGGTTCGGGCGTCGAGCGCTGGGGCAGGCCGGCTCGGTCGCTTGTGGGCTGCGGCTCGGCGTTGCTGGGCCGGTTGGCCTGGGCGTCGGCTGGGCCGGTTGGCCTGGCTCGCGCCTGGGCCTTTTCCTTTTTTTTGAATTAAGGCAGAGAGAGAAAAAATGAAATAAGAGAAATCTATAATATTTTTATATAGGACATATATATATCAAAATTCTCAGGGGAATTAATCCTATAGCGTGGACATTTTTATAGAGGCAAAACAGAAACTAAAAAAACATTTTATGCAAACTCCAACTAAAATTCAAATTTGAATTCAAACCTTTTGGCAATATTTTCTTCTGACATTTTTGGAGTGTCATGTTAGCTCCTGTCATACTTTTTCTCAAGTATTTGTCAGGGATATTGAGGTAGATTTTCAAATGCCAAGTTGAATCAAATTCAACCAAAACTCAAAAGCCTCTGAAAATTTCCAAATGTCACTCAAATCAAACAAAATGCATAGATGCTTAGCTAATAATTGTAAAACATTCCAAATTTAAAATTTGGGATGTTACAAACCTACCCACCTTAAGATGAATCTCGCCCTCGAGATTCGGGTTGGCTAGCAAATAGGTGCGGGTGGTCTCGGCGGAGATCTTTTTCTCGCTCCTAGGTGGCTTCCTCCTCGGAATGATGACTCCACAGAACCTTGCATAACTTGATGATCTTGCTGCGGGTAACTCTGTTCGCAGTATCGAGAATCCTGACGGGTTTATCCTCATAAGTCAGATCACTGTCGAGCTGTATGGCCTCTAGGGGTGTCGGTGTACTATAGTAGGGGTACCTTAGTATCCCGAACTTGTGCACAGGCAGTCGCAGCATCCCGCGACAAGGCTTGCCGGGTGACCGCCAAGGTCCTCCGTGGTTCCTTTGGAGCCATTCAAGAACAAAGTATCCAAGCCAAGGAGACAAGACCCCGGCAAGAGGAGCTTGCCGGGAAGGCCAACCAAGGCAAGGCGCCTAAGGAGACAAGACCCCGGCAAGAGGAGCTTGCCGGGAAGGCCAACCAAGGCATCTCAAGGAACTTGCCGCGACGCGCCACACGTCCCGGCAAGGCCCGGTGAGCGATGAGCTCCCGGACGCGACAAGACAACGACCGCGGCAAGGCACTTGCCGCGGCAAGCCATCACTCTGTGCCCGCGCTCCAGCACATCCACCAACGTGTCGCTCTGGGACCCTTCCAGGCGTACGTGGCGGGAGGCTGTGCAGCCAGCGGTGCGCGGTGGCAAGCGGCGCTGACAAGATTGCCATCGTGGCGAGCGGTGGCGTCCCTAACGGTCCCTTTTGCACTATTTAGACGACGCAGACGGGCATTTAATGCCCTTGTCCCCTGCCGTCAGGGTTAGGTATGATACGCTGTAGCAGGTAGTTGTACCAACCGCAACACCTTTCCATTTTTACCCTTGTCTACATTGCCACCTGTCGGTGACCCCTTGAGCATATAGGAGGCCTATGCGCAACATAGAGGGGGGAGAAGAAGAACACTCAGGCTCGGTCTCGTTAGCTGCTGGAGTGTACTGTAGCACTCCACGCTCCCGAGCAAGAACTCAATACAAACCACAAAGCAGGAGTAGGGTTTTATGCATCCGTGCGGCCCGAACCTGGGTAAACTGCTCGTGTGCTTCGCCTCGATCCGCTCTTCGTGCGACCTCCGCCCCCGTCGAACCGAAAGGGACTCGGTCCGCCGGTCCCATAGGTGCTCGTGGATCCACCCCGACATCTTTGGCGCGCCAGGTAGGGGCGTCGAGGTTGTGTGAACCAGATCCGGCGTTCACACGAGCTAGATCTTCATCATCTTCATCGACATGCCGCCGAAGAAGAAGGCTTCGGAGGCGGCTGCTCCGTCCGCGCCGAACCCACCACCGCCGGAGCAAACGGCTGATGGGGCAGACGCCGGCGGAAGAACGGGCGTCGACGAGGGAGCTCACGGTGCTGCCAGGTCCAAGGACAAGGCTGCGCTGCCCATCGGCGGCGTAGCCAGCTCCCACAACGACCGGGCGCACTCCAAGACCTCGGCGTCCGTACATGCACCGCGCCCATCTCAGGAGGCGCGGGACCGGCAGCGTCATGGTGCTCACAGTACCATGCGTTTGCTGGACCAAGATCGAGCTGGTGGATCTCGGAGTGCTCAAGACCAGCATGCACGCCAACATGCTGGCACGAGCGAGGCACGGTCGCCTGGACGGGATACTGCTCCTTCTAACATAGTTAGAAGTCCGAGCATATCCCGCTCCTCGCACCGTTCGCCACCGCCACCCGCCACTCCAGCAGAAGCTTTGGCGCGAGCTCAACTGCTCCTGGACTACCCTCCAACGGCAGACAAGATCGACGACTGGAGGGCCACCATTCAGAGTCTCATCGGCTTCGCCAACGGCGACACTCAACGGCAGCCGAGCACGTCGCAGCCGCGGCAAGTCAGCCAGGCACGAGCCGGTGGCGACAAGACCGGTGGGGGTGCAACCACTGTGCACTCTCCGCCCCGAAGGCCAAGATCGCCGACTCGCCGGATCCACCTCGACAGCGACTCCACCGCGTCATCAGATCCACGAGCTCGTCGCGATCAGCGCCAAGTTCTTCACGAACGACAGCAAGAAGACGCTCGTACTCGCATCGAGCGCCGAAGAGAAGCGCGACGTCAATCGGACCAGCGCGCTGGGCCCTCTGTCGACATGCATGCGCCAGGGGAACCAGGCGACTTGCCGTACGCGGTAGGTTGCCCTGCGTTTACTCGTGAGCTGCGGCAAGTCCAGTGGCCCAGCACGAAGAATTTCAAGCCAGACGTACCAGAGAAGTACGACGGCAAGTCGCATCCGTCGGAGTTCCTCAGCATCTACACCATCGCGGTGCAGGCTGCCGGGGGGCGGGACGACAAGATCCTTGCCAACTACTTCCCGCTGGTGCTCAAGCCCAACGTCAGGTCCTGGCTCATGCACTTGCCGGACAACTCCATATCCTCCTGGGCAGACCTATGCCATCAGTTTGTCGGCGCCTTTACAGGCGGCCACAAACCCCATGGCCAAGAGAGTGACCTTCATCTGCTCGCCCAGAAGGAAGGAGAGCCCCTGCGCAAGTACATTCAGAGATTCAGCCGTGTACAGCACAACATCCCAGATGTCCACCCTGCCGCGGTCATCAGCGCGTTCCATCAGAACGTGCGTAACCGCAGGATGCGGGAGGAGATGGCGATGTGCAAGATCAGAGACGTCAGTGAGCTGTATGCCCTGGCCGACAAGTGTGCACGTGCTGAGGAAGGGAGGAAACTCCCCGGAGAGAATACAGGAGCAGGAGGATCTGACAGCGAGGATGCTGCCCCGGCAAAGAAAAACCGGCGGCGGAACAACAGGAAGAAGAAAGGCAAAGATGTGCTAGTCATTGAGCAGTCCGGCAATGAAGGTGGCGCCAAGAAAGCCAAAGCTGGTAGCTCCGGCAAGGAGATTGCCGCATGCACCAACTGCCAGGCTGTGGCGGTCGCCGACAAGCAGGACGGCACTGACAAGCAGTACTGCAAGATCCACCGCACCAAGGGCCATGACCTCCAGAGCTGCAAGAAGGTCGAACAGCTTGTCCAGCAGCAAAAGGCTGAATACGAGCGACGTGACAAGGAGAGGGCCCAAGGAGGCGCTGGAGAATCCGGTAAGAAGCGCGCCGGCCGGGGAGGACGCCGCGGCAAGGCCAAGCAGCGGCAAGGAGACAGACCTCCCCATGGCCGTGACAAGGATGAAGACGATGACGACGATGAAGACATGGATGATGTCGAGACCAGTGAGCAGGAGTTCCAGAAAGCCACATAGGTCTTGTGCGTTGACGGCGGTGCTTCTCTGCATACTTCGCACCGCCAACTCAAGCAGTGGGTGCGGGAAGTCAATGCGGCAGAACCGCCTGTCGAGTCACGCAAGCTTCTGAAATGGTCCAGCACGCCTATCATCTTTGATATTGAGGACCACCCTGATCGCACAACTGCGGTCGGGTGCTTGCCGATGTTGGTTTCACCAACTATCCGCAACCTCAAGGTCACTAAGATGCTAGTTGACGGCGGGGCCGGCTTGAACCTGATCTCCTCCGCTGTACTCCAGAAACTCCAGATCCCTGACAGCGAGCTTGAAGAGACCGGCACATTCCAAGGAATCAACCCGGGAAGGAGCAAGCCGAAGGGGAAGGTCACGTTGCCAGTAACATTTGGCAGCGAGGTGAACTTCAGGACTGAGAGGGTCACTTTTGACGTTGCCGATTTTCCATTGCCTTACAATGGGATACTCGGCCGTCCAGCACTCGCCAAGTTCATGGCAGCCTCTCACTACGCATACAACATGCTGAAGATGCCAGGCCCGATAAGCGTCATCTCTGTCCCTGGCGACAAGAAGGATGCTCTTATCTGCGCCGACAAGATCTACCGGGAAGCGGCAGCCGCAACAGATCGCAAGTCACTTGCCGTTGAAGCTCCCGGGGGAAGAAGAAGACCAAGTCCGGCAAGAGTTCTGATGCCCACTCCGGCAAGCGCACCTCTTCGGAGTGCTGCGCTGCCGTCGAGGACGCACCATCGAGCTCCACCGGCAAGTGTAAGAAGACAATGGCAGCTCCGCCAGAGACCAAGAAGGTGTCCGCCAAGGAGGACGGCACTGGTGGTACCTTCACCATCGGTGCCACTCTCGACCCTAAATAGGAAAGCGCGCTCATTGCTTTCCTGCGGGCGAACGTCGACGTGTTTGCGTGGCAACCGTCTGACATCCCCGGTGTTCCCAGGAAAGTAATTGAGCACCATCTTGCCGTTTGTCCTCATGCGCGGCCCGTCAAGCAGAAGGTCAGGAAGCAAGCAGTGGAGCGCCAAGAATTCATCGCAGAAGAGATCAAGAAGTTGGAAGCAGCAGGCCTTGTCAGAGGAGTGCTCCATCCTACGTGGTTGGCCAATCCTGTAGTCGTGCGCAAGGCGAACGGGAAATGGAGACTTTGTATCGACTTTACCGATGTTAACAAAGCTTGTCCCAAAGACCCATTTCCTTTGCCGCGCATTGACCAGATTGTTGACTCCACGGCCGGATGTGATTTGCTTTCATTTCTTGACGCATACTCAGGATACCATCAGATCTTCATGGCAGAAGAGGATGAGGAGAAGACCGCATTCATCACTCCATGTGGCACGTACTGTTTCATACGGATGCCTTTCGGTTTAAAAAATGCTGGTTCAACATTTGCAAGAGTAGTCCATGTCGCTCTTGAGCCACAAATACACAGAAATGTGGAAGCCTACATGGATGACATAGTGGTCAAGAGCAAGGACAAGGCAACTCTGATTCAAGATTTAGACGAGACCTTTGCAAATCTGCGCAAGATCAGCCTCAAGCTCAACCCCGAGAAGTGCGTGTTTGGAGTCCCCTCCGGCAAGCTTCTCGGGTTCTTCGTGTCTCAGCGGGGAATCGAAGCCAATCCCGACAAGATCAAGGCCATTGAGCAGATTGAAGCACCAAAGCGCGTCAAGGATGTACAAAGACTTGCCGGTTGCGTGGCTGCTCTCAGCAGGTTTATCTCTAGGTCTGTTGAGCGCGCCCTGCCATTTTTCAAAATATTGAAAAAGGCAGGTCCAATGAAATGGACTCCGGAAGCGGAGGCTGCGCTGCAAGACTTAAAGAGATACCTGTCCTCCGCTCCAATACTTGTCGCACCTAAGCCACAAGAGAAGTTGCTGCTGTATATAGCGGCAACCAATCAAGTGGTTAGTGCTGCGTTAGTAGCAGAGAGGGAGGCAGATGACGAGCCAGCAACCACGGCAGGCGCATCCAGCGACAAGCAGGGGGCTTCCCCGACAAGCTCTGGTCCCAGCAAGGATGGATCTGCGCAGACGCGCGAGGAAATACAGAAGAGAATGGTGCAGCGCCCAGTTTACTTTGTTAGTTCCCTTCTGCAGGGGGCTAGGTCAAGGTACTCTGGCGTGCAGAAATTGCTTTTCGGCCTTCTCATGGCCTCGAGAAAGCTGCGCCATTACTTCCAAGCACATGAGATCACAGTTGTCACTCGTTTTCCGCTGAAGAGGATACTACAGAATCCAGAAGCGACAGGCAGGATTGTTGAGTGGGCACTGGAACTGTCAAGCTTTGGCCTCAAGTTTGAGAGCACTTCAACTATCCAAAGCAGAGCATTGGCAGAATTCATAGCAGAATGGACGCCAACACCAGATGAAGAAATTCCAGAAACGAGCATCCCCGTCAAAGAAGCAAGCAAAGAGTGGCTGATGTACTTTGATGGTGCCTTTTCGCTACAAGGCGCCGGCGCTGGCGTGCTGCTTGTCGCACCCACCGGAGAGCACCTCAAGTACGTAGTCCAGATGCACTTTCCCAAGGAGCAAGCAACAAACAATACTGCAGAGTATGAAGGCTTGCTTGCCGGTCTCAGGATCGCGGCAGACCTTGGGATCAAGAAGCTCATTGTCAGGGGTGACTCGCAGCTTGTCGTCCGCCAAGTGAACAAGAGCTATCAGAGTCCATTGATGGAAGCCTACGTTGACGAAGTGAGAAAGCTAGAAGAGCACTTTGACTGCCTACAGATGGAGCATGTTCCAAGAGCTCGGAACGCCATTGCCGATGGCCTATCAAAGTGCGTTGCACTTAAGTTACCTGTGGAACCAGGGATCTTTGTGCTCAAGCTGACTCAACCGTCCGTAACGCCATCAACTGGACAGAGCAAGAAGAGGAAGTTGATTTCTGGTGACTATTTGCCGGCAGAGCTTCCCGAAGCCGCCACCAAGAAGGTCCCCAAGATCAACGCCAAGAGCGCTGAGGAGCAGTCTGCTCCGGCAAGCCCCAGGGTTTGTTCCGTTGAAGCAGAAGCTCCCGACAAGTTTTGCTCCGGCAAACTTGCCGGGGAACGTCAAGCTCCGGCAGAGCCGCAGGTTCTCGCCGTAGAAGCGGACGTTCCCGCAGCAACAGATTTGCCTTGCGCTGAGGAGCAGTCTGCTCCGGCAAGCCCCAGGGTTTGTCCCGTTGAAGCAGAAGCTCCCGACAAGTTTTGCTCCAGCAAACTTGCCGGGGAACGTCAAGCTCCGGCAGAGCCGCAGGTTCTCTCCGTAGAAGCGGACGTTCCCGCAGCAACAGATTTGCCTTGCGCTGAGCAGCAGTCTGCTCCGGCAAGCCCCAGGGTTTGTTCCATTGAAGCAGAAGCTCCCGACAAGTTTTGCTCTGGCAAACTTGCTGGGGAACGTCAAGCTCCGGCAGAGCCGCAGGTTCTCGCCATAAAAGCGGATGTTCCCGCAGCAGCAGATTTGCCTTTAGTCCTTGTTGTCGAGCCACAAGCTCCAGCATGGGAACAGCAGATTGTCCGTTTCCTTCAGACAGGAGAACTTCTCGAAGAGCAAGAAGAAGCGGAAAGAGTAGCCCGACAGTCAAGTATGTACCAGTTTGTCGACAACACACTGTACAGAAGAAGACTCAACGGTGTGAAATTGAAGTGTATTCACCGAGAAGACGGACAAGAGCTGTTGGCAGAGATACATGGAGGCATATGTGGACACCACATTGGCGCAAGAGCACTTGCCGGCAAAGCATTCCGACAAGGTTTCTTTTGGCCGACAGCCCTCCAGGATGCAACTGCACAAGTAACCAAGTGTGAAGCGTGCCAGTTCCATTCCAAGCAGATACACCAACCAGCTCAAGCTCTCCAGACGATCCCTTTATCCTGGCCATTTTCGGTCTGGGGGCTCGACATTCTCGGCCCCTTTCCCCGAGCAGTCGGGGGCTTTGAGTACTTGTACGTTGCAATCGACAAGTTCACAAAGTGGCCGGAAGTGGAACCAGTGAGGAAGGTGACAGCACAGTCAGCAGTCAAGTTCTTCAGGTCGATTGTTTGCCGCTTCGGGATCCCTAACAGGATAATCACCGACAACGGTACGCAATTCACGAGCCGCACCTTCATGCAGTACGTCCAAGATCTTGGCGCCAAGGTCTGCTTCGCTTCTGTTGCTCACCCGAGAAGCAACGGTCAAGCGGAGAGGGCAAATGCTGAAGTGCTGCGTGGGCTCAAGACCAGGACTTTCGACAGGCTGCACAAGTGCGGAAGAAACTGGATCGAGGAGCTGCCGGTGGTTCTTTGGTCGATCAGGACGACGCCAAATCGAGCCACTGGCCAGACACCTTTCGCTCTAGTCTATGGAGCAGAGGCAGTTCTCCCCATGGAACTCGTATACGGGTCACCTCGAGTGCTCGCTTATGATGAGCTTGAGCAAGAGCAGCTGCGACAAGATGACGCGCTGCTCCTTGAGGAAGACCGTCTTCAGGCTGCTGTACGAGCTGCTCGCTACCAGCAAGCTTTGCGCCGCTACCATAGCCGCAAAGTTAATGCCAGAAGTCTCGAGGAAGGCGACCTTGTTCTTCGGCGCATTCAGTCCGCCAAGAATTCCAACAAGTTAACGCCGAAGTGGGAAGACCCTTAACGGGTGAAACGAGTCACTAGGCCTGGCGCTGTCCGCCTTGAGACCGAAGATTGCATTCCGGTGAGCAATTCCTGGAACATTGAGCATCTTCGTAAGTTTTACCCGTAAGGCGCGGTTGCCGGAACCTGTTCCGGCAACCACCTTTTGTACAAGTCTTGCCGCTGTTGCATGTAATCCTTTGTACAAAGCCGGGCGCAGACCCCGTGCATAAGTAAAACTCATATGCTCTGCACATCTTGTCGATTTCATGCTTTCTATTTTTTGCATATGTGATCTGACACTTTGTGCAGCACCTACTCCCTGGTAAGCAATAACGAGTCGTAAGGCTCCATATCTTTATTTTCTCTTCTTTCTTTTTTCTCAAGGAAAGGAAGGTTCCCTCGCCCACAAGTTTGCCGAGGGGGGGGGGGAAAGGAGAAGATAATGGTATGGACCAGGCGTCGTTCAAGAAAGTTTCGCCTTACCGGGAAGCAAACAACAGAAAAGCTAAGTTGCGAAAGTTTGAGCAATCAGATTTTTAAATTTTTTAAGTTATCTCCCTTGAACGACCGCACTTTGTATGGAAAACCTGTGCGCGGAGGAACCAACTCGTAGCTAGTTGCGCCCTTACTTTGTTTCGAGTCCGCTCAACAACTTAAGTGAGCTGCAACTAGTTGCGACAAGGTTTCTTGTCGGTAGCGGCACCGCCAGCAGGCTGCTGACGTCCCGCACTCAGCGCTCGCGGCTCAGGTGCCTGCACCGGCAAGTTCCCTAAAAGCGTAGGGTAAAAAAACATACAAAGGGAGGAATCAAGTAAAGGGAATACCATTGCAATCATTACCCGGAATAGAGTTATAGTACAAGGTAGCTTGTCGCGGCTCTAACAGATTGTTCTCATAACATGACCAGCAGCGACAAGAAAAGAAGAAAACGGGCGGCCTAGTCTATGCGATCGCCCTCAATCCTCTTGATCCTGCTCACCTTGTCCACAATGGGTGTAACAAGGGTCTTGAGCGCCTCCAGATCAGCATCCGGCGGTAGGGTCTTGAGGACGTTGGTGAGGTTGAGGCCCGGGTTGCGGAAGGCCACCTTCATCAACACCTTTTGAAGGGCTCCCACGCAGATCTTGCGCGACTCGTCGGCCAGCTGCTTTGGGATCTTTTCTCGGAGCCACTGGAGGGCCGTCGCCACGCCTTTGAAGAACAAGATGAGCTTGGCGCTGGGTTGGAGGTTCTCGTAGGAGGGATACCCGAGATCCTCCATCCCCAGCTGCGCCAGCTCCCTGTCAATGTCTGCGGCAACATTCACGAGACCCTCCATCCAGTGCTCCACATTCTCCCTAAAAGCATTCTGGGCGGCGGCAGCACTCGCCAGCAGCGCCTTGTCGGCCTTGATTTCCTCCTTCAAGGCCACCTCCTGCTCCCTGGCGCCGTCCAGCGTCTTGGTCAAAGTGGTCAGCTTCAACTCAAGATCTGCGTTGGAGTCCTTGGCGGCGCTAAGCTCTTTGCCCTTCTCGGCGAGACGAACCTGCAGCTCTGAGTTGCTGTGGGCGTCCTTCTCCCGCTCACGCTTGAGCGCGGCAAGCTCTTCACCACTCGCCTTGAGATCGGCCTCTAGCTGCGCCACCTTCGTCTCCAGCTCCTTCCTGGCGGCCTCGCCAACAGCGGCAGCATCCTCTGCTTGCTTAAGGGCTCCGCCGAATTGTTGCTCACGCGCGGCAAGCTCCTCCTCGTGGCTGTCGAGGTTAACTTTCCGCTGCGCCAGCTCGCCCTCCTGCGTAGACAGCTTCTCAGCGGCAAACCACTGTTGCTGTTCAACTTCGGCCTTCTCGAGGAAGAAGGCCTTCTGCTCTTCGGCGAGTTGCTCCCGCTCCTCCGCCAGGGAACGGAGAGCTTCCTGGTTGAGACCCCGGAGCTCCTTCGCGCGCTTCTCGATGTCCGCTCCCGCCTTCGCGACAAGCGCCTCGCGGGATTCCAGCTTGGCTTGCCGCGCGCGGTAGAGCGATAACAGCTTCCGCAGCAACCGCTCCTCCTCAGGCTCGCCGCTGCTGCTGCTCGGCGCATCAACCAGCGTCAGCCCAGCGGAGGCGAGCACCTCTCCGTCGAAGCTCTCTCCCTCGACCGGCGCCCTGAAGCTTGACCCCCAGGGGAGGTTGATGAAGACGCCATCGCCGGCCTTCAAGTAGACGCCTGGCTGGGGCTCTTCGGAGCCTGGCGCTGCGGCAGCGGTGGACGGGTCGGCGGTCGACGTAGCGCCTGGCGCTCCTGCGGCCTCAGGGCCGTCAGTGCGATCGCCAGACCCCCCGCCTGTTTCTGCGGCGGCAGCATTGGCGGCCTCTGCGCCAGCGGGATCGTCAGCAGATGGGTCTGACGGCCGGAAAAGGGAGAAGAGTCAAGCAAATATCCAAGAAAAGAGAAAAAGATCAAAAGAAGAAGAACCAAAGGGAAGTTTTGAAGCGAGAGGAGTACCTGTACCGGGTCCTGCAGTCGTGGTCTCCGCCGTCGGGGGGCCGCTGGTGCTGTCCCTTGCCGGAGAATTCTCCCTTGCCGGAGGACTCTCCCTTGGCACTTCGGGGGCGGCCTCCGGGCGCTCCTGGTGGGGCTGATCTGCTCCTACACAAACCAACAGTCAAATGTCAGCAAAGGAAGAGTATCCATGCGCACTTCACAGCGGAAAGTGAACCATATACTTATGCTGGGGGCTGCTCTGGAGAAAAGTTGCCGGGTCCGGCAAGGTTGTCTCGGGCGCACCCCCTGCTGTCGCAGTGGGTTCGTCCTCGATGACAACCACCGGGACCTTGGCTCTCTTTGCTGCTCTCTGGGCCAGAGTCCTAAAGAGGAATAAGTTCAGAGTAAAGCAAATGAGATACAAGACAAAACAGCAAGAATTGAAGAACTACAAGTACAACAAGAGAATCTTACTCTTCTTCTTCCTCGTCGGAGCTGAACGCGGAGAAGTCGAAGTCTGGCTCACGTCCGGCGCGAGGAGGCGGAGGAGTGGGTTCCCTTGGCCGCCTGGCGGGAGCAGTGGCGGTGGTCTGAGACGACCCCACTCCGGCTGCCGCCGCGGCATGAGAAGCGACAGGAGCAGAAGCGGTGGTCCGGGAGGGCCCCGCTCCAGTTGCCGTCGCAGTGTGAGGTGCTCCTGCGGCAACAGTGCTTGCCACGGTGGAGCGTGTCACGCGGCGCGGCGACTGTTGACTCGCCTGCCGCTCCGCTACGTCACCGGCCTTGCAGAGACGCCTTCTTGGTGGAGATGGAGGTTCTGCTTGCAGCGAGCTGCCTGAAGATGAGGAGGAAGAGGAGTTGATCTCCAGCGAGCCGCTCGCATCCTCGGCGGGCTCGCTCGACTCAACGCCATGCCTGGCAAGCTCTTTCTCGCCGGCAAGCTCTTTCTCGCCGGCGGGCTCCCCTCGCTCGGCACGGCTTGCCGCCTCTGCTGCCTCTTCCTCCTCCATGGTGAATCCAAATTCGCCCGCGGCTGCGGCTGCCGCCGCCTCTTCCAGCCTAGTGGCAATGCGTGTCATCTCCGCATCAGTGGTGTCGCGGGTGAGGCTATCCTTTTCGTCGGAGCGGATCGGCACTTCTACCAAGCCATCAAAGAATTGCTGCACGACATCGTCTGCAGGCTCTTGCCAAGTTGGGACAATTCCATGCGAATCACACAACGGCATCATTGCACGGATGCGATCGAGCGCGGAGTTGTTGCACAGCGGAACGACACCCCCCGGCAACCTGAACACTTCGGGATGTTGAGGGTCATACTTGAACAGCTCCTGGAGCATCGCGTTGAGCTCCAGAACAGTGAAGTTGAAGTTGAGGCCCGGCCGCAGCCTCATGATATCCGCCGCATTCTTGAATTCCCAGGCGGGTCTCCCCCGTTCCTGCAGCGGGGCGATGCGGCGACGAAGAAAATCTGCGCCAACAGCGCCTACAGTGAGCCCGGCAAGCCTGAGGCGTAGAATCCGGGATACGGCAATCTTCAGCCTATCGTCTTCCGGGGCCATGTCACTCCAATCGTTGTCGCGCGCTACTGGGGTTTGGCGCCGGGCGGTAAACGACTGCGGTTTCTCCTTGTCAATCCAGCACCAGTCTGCTCTCCATTCCTCCCACTTGCCGCGGAACTCTCCCTCCAGATATGTGTCCTTCTTGCCGGCCCTTGAGATCCAGGCGATTCCGCCGGATAAAGGCTCTCCTCTCTCTACTCGGGGCATAAAGAAGTGGCGAAAAGGGCTACATTGGGATGGACTCCGACAAAGTTTTCGTAGAGATGTGCGAAAACTGCCATGGTCAGAACAGCATTGGGGGTGAAATCAAGGAGGTGGAACCTGTAGGTGTTCATAATATCGCAGAAGAACTCAGAGAAAGGCGGGCAGAGCCCGCAGCAGAAGAATAAGGCGAAGAAAGGATATCCATTTGGAGCCGTCTTCCAAGCGGCGGCTGGAAGTACCTTCGTGCGCGGGTGCGCTCGCGTCTCCGTCGACCAGAAGAGGTAGTAGTTCTCCCTCAGCTCCCTCGCGGCGAGCTTGGGGGGGAAGACTGCCCGCTCCTTTCGCAGCGCCGCAAGCCGCTGCGCCTCGGTCGACTTCACAACCTTCCCCTTGTCGGCTTTCGGAGCCATGGCAGAAGTGGTGGAGGAGGTCGACGACGTCGGTGGTGCTGGTGGCGATGGGGGGCGGGGCGCTGCTCTCTTTCAGATTCGGGAAGACGAGGGAGCGGCGGAGATTTCCGAGATTGAAGTAGCAACCGGCGAATGGGCGAACTACCCCTGTTTCCGCTGCTTATAAAGAGGGAGAGGGCGGACGGTCTGCATTTCCGAATAAAGAAACCACCCACGATCTCTCCCACGATGCCGCATTCAACGCGTGCCGTTCGGGGAGGGCGCGGTGGATACGGGGAGAGATACG
Source organism: Triticum aestivum (assembly GCF_018294505.1). Taxonomy (NCBI): domain Eukaryota; kingdom Viridiplantae; phylum Streptophyta; class Magnoliopsida; order Poales; family Poaceae; genus Triticum; species Triticum aestivum. Next base: position 206,329,752 of record NC_057800.1, on the reverse strand, counting down.
ACGTAACCTAGGCCGCGCGTGCCCGTGCCCTGTTTTGGGCCTGGCCCAACAACGCTCGGCACCGTGTATGGCCCAGGCCCGGGGGCTCCTATCGGTGTACTATAGTAGGGGTACCTTAGTATCCCGAACTTGTGCACGGGCAGTTGCAGCATCCCGCGACAAGGCTTGCCGGGTGACCGCCAAGGTCCTCCGTTGTTCCTTTGGAGCCATTCAAGAACAAAGTATCCAAGCCAAGGAGACAAGACCCCGGCAAGAGGAGCTTGCCAGGAAGGCCAACCAAGGCAAGGCGCCTAAGGAGACAAGACCCCGGCAAGAGGAGCTTGCCGGGAAGGCCAACCAAGGCATCTCAAGGAACTTGCCGCGATGCGCCACGCATCCCAGCAAGGCCCGGTGAGCGACGAGCTCCCGGACGCGACAAGACAACGACCGCGGCAAGGCGCTTGCCGCGGCAAGCCATCACTCTGTGCCCGCGCTCCAGCACATCGACCAACGTGTCGCTCTGGGACCCTTCCAGGCGTACGTGGCGGGAGGCTGTGCAGCCAGCGGTGAGCGGTGGCAAGCGGCGCTAACAAGATAGCCATCATGGCGAGCGGTGGCGTCCCTGACGGTCCCTTTTGCACTATTTAGACAACGTAGACGGGCATTTAATGCCATTGTCCCCTGCCGTCAGGGTTAGATATGATACGCTATAGCAGGTAGTTGTACCAACCGCAACACCTTTCCATTTTTACCCTTGTCTACGTTGCCACCTGTCGGTGACCCCTTGAGCATATAGGAGGCCCATGCGCAACATAGAGGGGGGAGAAGAAGAACACTCAGGCTCGGTCTTGTTAGCTGCTGGAGTGTACTGTAGCACTCCGCGCTCCCGAGCAAGAACTCAATACAAACCACAAAGCAGGAGTAGGGTTTTACGCATCCATGCGGCCCGAACCTGGGTAAACTGCTCGTGTGCTTCGCCTCGATCCACTCTTCGTGCGACCTCCGCCCCCGCCGAACCGAAAGGGACTCGGTCCGCCGGTCCCATAGGTGCTCGTGGATCCACCCCGACAAGGGGCACTGTATCTCTCAAAGGAATATCGGCCATCTCAGCATGACATTTCTTCAGCTGGGAAACATGGAAGACATCATGAACTCCTGACAATCCTTCCGGCAATTCCGGCTTGTATGCAACTTCTCCTCTTCGTTCGAGGATTTTGTAGGGGCCAATGAACCTGGGTGCTAATTTTCCTTTAACACCAAATCTCTTGATTCCACGAAGTGGGGACACACGGAGATAGGCTCGGTCTCCAACTTCATACGTTACCTCCTTGCGTTTACTGTCGGCATAACTCTTCTATCTCGACTGGGCTATCTTGAGTCAATCTCGAATCAGCTTGACCTTCTCTTTGGAGTCTCTGATAAGATCGGGACCAAAAAGTTTTCGGTCTCCAACACCATCCCACAGCAATGGTGTTCTACACCTCCTTTGGTATAGAGCTTCGAAAGGGGCCATCTTCAGACTGATCTGATAGCTGTTGTTGTACAAGAACTCTGCGTATGGCAGATTGTCATCCCAGCTAGACCCATAGTCTAGCGCACAGGCTCTCAACATGTCCTCCAGAATCTGGTTGACTCTCTCATTCTGTCCATCTGTCTACGGATGAAAAGCTGTACTGAACTCCAGCCTCGTACCCAAAGTTTCATGCAACTGATTCCAAAACTTTGAGGTAAATTGTGTTCCTCTATCTGACACGATACTCCTCGGAACTCCATGCAGACATACGATCCTGGTCATGTATATCTTGGCTAACTTAGCGCTGGTATATGTAGTCTTCACGGGAATGAAATGAGCTACCTTGGTCAAGTGATCAACCACTACCCAGATAGAATCATAAACTAAACGGGTGCTGGGTAACCCTGTGCTAAAATCCATCCAAGTTTTTCCCATTTCCACTCGGGAATCGGCAGTGGTTGAAGTAACCCTACTGGCTTCTGATGTTCCGCTTTTACTCGCTGGCAAACATCGCATACTGCTACATATCCAGATACATCTTGGTGTTGCCTGGGTGAATCGAGTATGGTGAATCATGGGCCTCCTGAAGAATTAACTTCCGGACCTCTGGGTCATTAGGCACATAGATACGATCCTCGAACCATAAAGTTCCGTGTTCATCGTTACGAAAACCTTTAGCCTTTCCGTTACTCATCTTTTCCTTTATCTCTGCAATTTCCTTGTCCGTCTTCTGCGCTTCACGGATCTTTTTGGTCAGAGTGGACTAAATATCCAAGGTGGCGACAAATCCTCTTGGTACCATTTCCAATCGGAGATCTCTGAGACTACCGGCTAAATTCTGAGGCAATCCTCCAGCTATGAGGGTGTTCACATGGCTTTTACGGCTCAAGGCATCTGCTACAACATTTGCTTTCCCTGGGTGATAATGCAATCTCATATCATAGTCCTTGATCAATTCAAGCCTTCTCCTTTGTCTGAGGTTCAACTCCTTCTGCGTGAAAATGTACTTCAAGCTCTTATGATCCGTGTAAACATCACAACTATTTCCGACAAGGAAATGTCTCCACGTCTTGAGTGCGTGCACTACGGCTGCTAACTCCAAATCGTGTGTGGCATAATTCATCTCGTGAGGTCGTAGCTGTCTGGAGGTATAAGCTACAACTTTTCCTTCCGGCATGATCACTCCTCCGAGCCCTTGACGAGAAGCGTCACAATACACCTGGTAGTCCTTGTGTATGTCCGGCAAAATGAGTACTGGGGCTGTAACCAGACATTTCTTCAACTCCTGAAAACTGGCTTCACAATCCTCGGTCCAAATGTACTTTGTTTCTTTCTTCAACAACTCGGGCATGGGTTTAGCAATCTTGGAGAAATTCTCAATAAATCTCCGATAATATCCTGCGAGTCCGAGAAAACTGCGGATCTCCTTGACTGAGGTGGGGGATTGCCAGTTGGTGACCGATTCAACCTTGGTGGGATCGACTACTATTCCTTCTCCTGAAATAACATGTCCGAGGAATCCGACTTCCTTCAACCAAAATTCACATTTGCTGAACTTGGCATATAACTGATGTTCTCGGAGTTTCTCTAGGACTAGACGCAGATGTTCCTTGTGCTCTTCCTCGCTCTTGGCGAAAACCAAGATGTCATCGATGAACACCACGACAAACTTGTCCAGATATTCCATAAATACCTTGTTCATCATGCTCATGAAATACGCAGGGGCATTAGTCAATCCGAATGACATGACGGTATACTCATATAAACCATACCTGGTGGTGAAGGCTGTTTTGGGTATATCCTGTTCACGAATCTTCAGCTGATGATACCCTGATCGAAGATCGATCTTGGAAAATACTTTGGCTCCGACTAGCTAATCAAATAAATCATTAATCATCGGTAAAGGGTACTTATTCTTGATGGTCACATCGTTCAATGAACGATAATCTACAACCATTCTCAGGGTTCCATCCTTCTTCTCTACCAAAAGAACTGGGGCTCCCCAAGGTGACGAACTTGGGCGAATATATCCTTTCTCCAATAATTCCTTGATCCGCTGCTTGATCTCTTCCAAATCATTCGGGGGCATCCGATAAGGTCTCTTGTATATTGGGGCTGTACCAGGTAATAACTCGATCAAAAATTCTATTTCTCTATCCGGTGGCATTCCTGGTAATTCTTCCGGAAATACATTCGGAAAATCTTGTACTACATGCACTTCCTCCTGAACCACTCCCGTGAGGGAATTCACCCGCTTCTTTATCGATGTGCGTTTGGTTACATACTTGATCCTCTTCTGCTCCGGGGTGGTGAGCAAAATCGTCTTGCGGGCACAGTCGATGTTCCCTTCAAACTTCGTCAACCAGTCCATGCCTAGGATCACATCCAATCCCTGGGATTCTAAGACTATGAGGTCTACGGGAAAATCATGATTTCCGACGCTGAGGGTTGAATGACAGCCTAAGCCTGCCATCATCTCTCCTCCTGGAGAAGTGACTTGGATAGGGGTTCTAAGGGTCCTAGTGGGCAACCCGTATTTTTTCACAACTACCCTTGTTATGAATGAATGCGTTGCACCGGAATCAAAGAGTACCAATACTGGACGTGAATTTAATAAAAACTTACCAACCATAGTTTCCGGCTGATCATAGACGTCCTCCACGTCAATGTGATTCACCTGAGCACGAGGAAAGGGGTTGGGATTCTTTTTTGAGCTTCCATTGCCGTTGCCGTTCCCATTCCTCTGCTTGGCCTCTGGACAATCGGTGGCGTAGTGTCCTGTCTTCTGGCACTTGAAACAGGTGATATGACTCAGATCCTTGTGAGTCGGAGCAGGACGGTGTTGGTTGCCGTTGCCTCCATTGCCTAACTTGGGATTGTTGTCGTGGTTGCGATTGTTCCCATTCCCTCCATGGTTATGTCCTCCATGATTGTGTCCTCCATGGGTGTGATGGTTATGTCCTCTCGAGTATGGAGCATAGCGGAGCTTCTGCTGAGCTCCGGAGTTGTACTTTCCCTAGCTATATTTCCGCTTGCGGCTTTCAATCTGCTGCTGCTTGCCTTCAAGTATAGTGGCCTTGTCTACCAGCTCCTGTTAGTTATTGAAGGTAGCCACCATTAGCTGCATTCCCAGCTCATCATTGAGTCCCTCAAGAAACTTCTCCTGTTTTGCGGCATCTGTGGCCACGTCATCTGGGGTATATCGAGATAATTTGTTGAACTCCTCAACATACTGCCCCACAGTACGGTTCCCCTAGCGTAAGTTGCGAAACTCATGCTTCTTTAGACTCATGGCTCCAGCTGAGACATGCGCAGTGCGGAAAGCCCGCTGGAACTGGTCCCATGTCATGGTGGCGACCGGATAAGTGGTGGTGTAGTTTTCCCACCAAGAGGCTGCAGGTCCATTCAGTTGATGTGCGGCAAAACGCACCTTCTCAGCATCTGTGCATCCAGCAGTTGTTAGATCCCTTCCGATCTTGCGGAGCCAATCATCGGCTACAATCGGCTCGGTGCTACTAGAGAACACCGGCGGATTCAGCCTTAGGAACCGGGTCAGGTTATCGACAGGGGGTGGTGGCGGTGGATTGTTGTTGTTGTTGCCTTGGTTTTGGATGAGCATTTGCATTAAGGCATTCTGCTGTTGAATCAGCTGGGTGAGCTCCGGCGGGAAAGTGAAACCGGGGTCACGTCTCGGAGGCATCTGGTGTTATGGAGTGGATGAGAAATTAGAATAGAACAAGGGTCTAATGAGAAAATAGCACTACCCAAATGAATGCACAAACACAATCACACCAATCATTTATTCATTCATCTCAAGCAAGGTTCAAACTCGGATTACAAGATCTCACGACTAATCAAAAATAACGGCCCAACTGATCAACGAAAAATAAAATAACATGACGGTCAACTAAATGTCTTCATCAATTATCCCTGCGTCCTCTAGTACGTCATCCTCTGGTGCGGCGTCTCCTCTTGCGGCTTCCTGTGGAGCTCTCTTCATAATCTTGGTCACTGCTTACGAGAGGTCCATCATCTCCTCTTGGGAAAAGGCCTTCTCCCAGATCCATCTTCTCCTCCAGTGTGGCAATGTATTTCTTCCGGTCCTCGATTCTTTCCATAAAATCCTTGACTTCATCCTCATGCTCATAGTGGGCTTCACGTGTTGCATCCTCTAGTTCAATTTCACGAAGATGCAACTTTTGGACCATCTTCAAGCTCCTGCGCATCTGAATCTCTAGAGCCCTGATGTGAGCCTCCAAGTCTTGAACATATGAGCGGACAGATCGTCATCTATGGTGCGAATAATCTCTCCATCTGCAGTCCTGCGAGAAATCATGGTGTGGTCTGATCCAACAAGCTCGGTCCTGTATTCCTCCTGGATGCGTCCAAGTGCACTATGAACTGCTATGTCTCTCCCGAGTATCCAAGTGGGAGCAGTGAACTTGAAGTCAACGGGCGCTGAGAGGCTTCCAAAAGTTCTCCCTGGTATGTGCACCTTAATCCTATAACGACGGTCTTCTGGAAATGCCATGATAGGGGTCCCGGTGATAGACGGCAGAGCAATCTTCAATTCCTTGGTGATTTGGACCAGCCTCCTACCGAAAAGCATTGTCTCATCTGGCTGGCAAAACTCCGGGAGCAGAACTGGGATGAACTTGACGGCCATCTAGAATGTTGAAATCGGAGAGAAGTCAGAAATGAACAGGGGAGAATTACAGAATGGTAAGGACATAAAAATAAAATAGTCTCTTCCTATGGAATTCCGATCCTAGGGGTTACGTCCTACGGTCAGCGTGTGCTGTAATACCATCTCTGTAGCGACCCGACCCAAAATCAGTCAAGTCTCTGTGTAGCTGTACCATCCCAAGATCATGCTGGCACACACAGTACATTGATGAAAAGATTCAAAGTTCAATCACACCTGAATTTATTACACGATTCTCTTATCGAGTCTTTATTATAATAGAATAAATTCGGCCGAAGGCCAACTCATGAGAAATAAACTAAATAAAGTTGCAGAAGCGTAGACGAATAGCGAGTCCATCCGACTCCATAGAGCAATCACCAAGCGTAGATCGTAGCCTCACTCCTGGTCGGAAAACTCCTCTACAACATAAGATGTTGCAGCCGTGTAGGTCAGCATTTTGAATATGCCGGCAAGTCATAGATAGAACAACAATGATAATGTTAACACTATATGCAATTTGGCTGTGGGGCTCATTTGTCCGTAACCGGGGACACGGCTAATCGATTAGGTTGTTACTCTGCAGAGTCTTGTGCACTTTATCCGCAAGAATCGTTCCCTCCTTTATGTCCTTGCACTGCCTGGTGTTTGAAGACGGGATGAACGAAACAGGGTCTTCCGTAGAGTTTCTCTGAGCACTGCCGATACCCATCCATGTCCTACCGTTCTTCTACATCTGCTGGCACCGTCCGTCTAGAGTCACGCCTAGGGTCAACCCAGCCAGAGCCCATAATGGCTTGCGGTTGCACAGGTAAGCTTCCGGTAAAGGGGTATCCATCCGTCTCTTCGTGGTTGGGTGAAACTTTCCGCAAGATGTCATGGCGCTTCTCCATGCATCCCCGCCATCCGCTGGTTTCTCCAGGGTGCCCGTCAACCGTCCTCCACCCAGTAGTGAATTTGAAGTCCATCTTGAGCTTGAATTCATGGGGTTGTCATCATCTTGACTCTCACATCTCCCTTATGAATCACTCAACCAACCCCGTCTACGAGCATAGCAAAATAAACTACATCACCCCGGGCAATGGTAACAAGGGTAACTGGGTTCATCCTACCTCATGATACTACTCAAGAACATAACTTAAAATTCTCCTACTGCATGCATGGTGGGGAGGAACAATTCTAATGCAACAAAATCATAGGTATTGCAAAACATGATCAAATGACTTGGCTAGCTGACGGTCTTCAAACGCTACTGACTCGAGATAGCAAGCTTCGCACTCCGGAAATTCTATCGAGTCAAACAATAGCACAAATAAGTATTTCACTAATGACATATCAGCAAACTGAAGGAAAACACGCGAGCACTCAAACCAAAATCAAAGAAAACTCGGGGAAAACAAAATCATGGTTTCCATCACATCAAGCAACAACAAAGAAATAGTTTTAACCTACTAACACTTTTCTTTACAGATCCAAAACAATGGTTTTACTAACCAACATAAAGGAAAACAGCATACAAACTAGGTGCAAAAAGAATCAAACCAATATCTATTATAGAACTCCTGTTATACCTAAAAAAACTAATAAGAAAATAAAATAAAACTTTTTATTTTGCTGTAAATAAATGTTCACTCTTTGTAACTACAGAAACTAATCTAAAATAAATTATAACATAGGAAAAATAAAAGTTAAAAAATAACTAGAACAACAGAAAACAACAGCAAGCTAAATAAACTTGAAAAGCTTGTTTTCGCATAAAAACTATTTTTAAAAAAGACTATAAATGCCCAAATAAATTCCTACTGCTAGACAAGGTCAAAACAAAGCAGTGACAAAAAGAATCACTAAAAAAATAATCCTAACTCAATTTATAGTAGAAAAACAAATCTGACTAAAACTAATATAAAACCATTTTTAAAAACCTAAACATGGCCGAATCTAATTTCTACAGCAACTATAGGAAATTTACAAACTAGAGCAAACAGAATCAACTAAAAATATTAAATAACTTAAAAGATATAGATTTTACAAAACTGGAACTATTCTGTTTTAAAAACAGAAACTAAAATAAAACTAAACAAAAACTAACGCGCTAATGGGCCGAAAAAGTGGGCGATCGGAAACTAAATAGCGCTCGGGCGATAAATAGACTAAACCGTGCACGCGCTTAATAACAGAAAACTGACCGGTTCAATCTAACTAAACCAGGTAATTAAACCAAAATAAAACCACCTAAAACTGATCTAATCTAAATAAAACCTAACCCTTCACTACTTCTAATCTACGGCGTAGATGGCAGATCGAACGGTGGAGGGGAGGTGGCGGCTTACTGTGGCAGTGGTCGACGGCGACAGAGGGTGGTGGAGGTCGGCGTCGAGCGGGGCGGGGTCTCCAGCGGTCGGCGAAGGTGGCGAAGACGTCGGGCGGATGCGGTGGAGCGAGGCGGAGGTGGTGGTGATCTCGGTGGCGATCGAGGGTGACGGTAGCGAGCGACACGAGCTCGACAGAGCTCCTGGTGAGCTCCAACTCCGGCGACGGGCGGCGATGCTCAAGGCGGCGGCTCCGATGATCCCTGGGCGAGGAGAGGATGTCAGAGAGGTGCGAGAGGAGGTGGAGGTTCGGGTGATGGTGCTGGGAAGGGCAGAGAGGGCTCACCGGCGTCGGGAGTGGTGGCGAACCGAGGCGACGGCGGCGAGATGCGTTCGGCGAGGGCGTGGGCGATGGTGGGTTTTGGGGTTGGGGTTTTAGGGGGATCGAGAGAGGAGAGGCAGGGCTCTTTATAGGACAAAGTCTTGGGCGAGGGGATAGCCCGGACTATGGTTTTAGCGAAGGCTCGGACTCGGCCGGCGCGAGCGCGTGCGGGATACGCGCGCGTGGCGTGCCGGAGGAGGAAGACGGGGTGGGGCCGGCGCGTCGGTGAGACAGGGAGAGGAGGGTTCGGTTGGGCGACCGAAACGGAGTGGGTTCGGGCGTCGAGCGCTGGGGCAGGCCGGCTCGGTCGCTTGTGGGCTGTGGCTCGGCGCTGCTGGGCCGGTTTGCCTGGGCGTCGGCTGGGCTGGTTGGCCTGGCTTGCGCCTGGGCCTTTTCCTTTTTTTTGAATTAAGGCAGAGAGAGAAAAAATAAAATAAGAGAAATCTATAATATTTTTATATAGGACATATATATGTATCAAAATTCTTAGGGGAATTAATCCTATAGCGTGGACATTTTTATAGAGGCAAAACAAAAACTAAAAAAACATTTTCTGCAAACTCCAACTAAAATTCAAATTTGAATTCCAACCTTTTGGCAATATTTTCTTCTGACATTTTTGGAGTGTCATGTTAGCTCCTCTCATACTTTTTCTCAAGTATTTGTCAGGGATATTAAGGTAGATTTTCAAATGCCAAGTTGAATCCAATTCAACCAAAACTCAAAAGCCTCTGAAATTTTCCAAATGTCACTCAAATCAAACAAAATACATAGATGCTTAGCTAATAATTGTAAAACATTCTGTAATGCACATCATAAGAAGCCTTGCAAGCAAAGTGACTAATGAGTTAGTTGCAGGATGATGTATTACATAACGAGTAAATAGACTTGCCGGTAACAAGATTGAACTAGGTATGTAGATACTGACGATTGAATCTCGGGCAAGTAACATACCGATGAACAAAGGGAATAACGTATGTTGTCGTAACAGTTCGACTGATAAAGATCTTCGTAGAATATGTAGGAGCCAATAAGAGCATCCAGGTTCCGCTATTGGTTATTGACCAGAGAGGTGTCTCAGTCATGTCTACATAGTTCTTGAACCCGTAGGATCCACACGCTTAACATTCGATGGAGATTTAGTATTATGTGAGTTATGTGATTTGGTGACCGAATGTTGTTCGGAGTCCCGGATGAGATCACAGACATGACGAGGAGTCTTGAAATGGCCGAGAGGTAAAGATTGGTATATGTGATGATAGTATTCGGACACCCGAAGTGTTCCAGGTAGTATCAGGTATTTATCGGAGTACCGGGGGAGTTACCGGAACCCCCGGGGGGAAGATATGGGCCATATGAGCCATAAGAGGGGAGCACACCAGCCCACAAGGGGTGGCGCCCCCTAGGCATGTGGCCTAATTGGATAGGGAGCAAAGGGGGTTCGCCCCCCTTTCATTTCTCCCTTCCCCTTCCCTCTTTCTATTTGGAAATAAGGAAGGGGGGAGGCCGAATTGGGATAGGTCCCCAAGTAGGATTCCTCCTACTTGGGGTGCCCCAAGGCTGCTCCCCTCCCCCTCCCTCCTATATATACGTGGGGAGCGGGTGCCTAGAACACACACCAACAATTGTTAGCCATGTGTGCGCGGCGCCCCCCTCCACAGTTTATGCCTCCGGTCATATCTTCGTAGTGCTTAGGCGAAGACCTACGCGGATTACTTCACCATCACCATCACCACGTCGTCATGATGACGGAACTCATCTACTTCCTCGAAATCTTGCTGGATCAAGAAGGCGAGGGATGTCATCATGTTAAACGTGTGCAGAACTCGGAGGTGACGTACTTTCGGTGCTTGATCGGTCGGAGCTAGAAGAAGTTCGACTACATCAACCGTGTCGTCAAACGCTCCCGCTTTTGGTCTACGAGGGTATGTGGACACACTCTCCCCCCCCCCCTCGTTGCTATGCATCTCCTAGATAGATCTTGCGTGAGCGTAGGATTTTTTTTAAAAATTGCATGCTACGTTTCCCAATAGTGGCATCCGAGCCAGGTCTATGCATAGATGATATGCACAAGTAGAACACAAAGAGTTGTGGAAAGTGATAGTCATACTGCTTACCACCAACGTTTTATTTTGATTCAGCGGTATTGTTGGATGAAGCGACCCAGACCAACCTTACATGACCACGTTCATGAGACAGGTTCCACCGATAGACATGCAAGTAGTTTTGCATAAAGGTGGCTAGCGGGTGTCCATTTCTCCTACTTTAGTTGATTCGAAATTGATTGCGGACGGTCCTTGTTGAAGGATAAAACAACAAACTTGATAAATCACCATTGTGGTTTTGATGCGTAGGTAAGAACTGTTCTTGCTAGAAGCTCGTAGCAACCCTATAAAACTTGAACCAACAAAGTAGAGGACGTCTAAGTTGTTTTTGCAGGGAATGTTGTGATGTGATATGGTCAATACATGATGTGATAAACATTATTGGATGAGATGATCATGTTTTATAAGATAAACATTATTGCATGATGTGTTTCCCAACAGTGGCATCCGAGCTAGGTCTATGTGTAGATGATATGAACGTGTAGAACACAAAGAGTTGTGGGCGGTGATCGTCATACTTCTTACCACCAATGTCTTCTTTTGATTCGGCGGTATTGTTGGATGAAGCGGCCCGGACCAACCTTGTAACATCCCAAAATTTCAATTTGGATGTTATACATAGGTCATCATATGCATATCATATTTTATTTGCATTTTGCCCGTGATCCTAGAAATCCTAAGCAACTTAAGGACCCACGGAGAGAGTTGGGGATTTCATTTATTTTCATATTTGAATTTTCTCAAATTTGAAAACAGGATCATTTTGATTTTAATAATTTCCCCCAAAATATTTCCAATATTAAAATAAATGAGAGGTGATAAAATGACTTCTCCAAAATAAGAGGGGAATATTGGAGGAAAAATGTTAAAATCAAATAAATATTTTATTTGGAATTTTATTGCTATTTTATTTGAATTAGAAAAATATGCATTTTTCAAAATTGCATTTTAGGCCAGAAAAATCTTCACCTTGTTCTAAATATTCTATTTAGACGGTGAAAATTGTTTTTGGCATTTTTAGAATTTCTTTATATTTTATTAGGATTTTTTTGTTGTTTTTCGACAGAATTTATTTATAAAAAAGTTCCCATTTTGGCCCAGTCGAGCAGGCCGGCCTGCCCGCACCACCGCCTCCCCGCGCCGTATCGCCGGACTCCAACAGGAGTCCAAGCCGGACTCCTCACCACCGCCGCCCGCCGCCTCCCCAGCAGCAGCAGCCGCAGCCGCCGCCGCGGCAGCCCCGCGCCGTCGCCCCACCCCGCCGACCCCGCCGCCAGAGCAGCAGCAGACCGGAGCCCGCCCTGCCGGACCTCGCCTAGCCGCCGATGTTTTTTTAACAAACCGGTAAAAACCGCTGCCGTCGCCCGTTTTTTTCTTCTGGTTTTCGTTTGGATCGGTTAGATCGTTTTTTTTCGGTTTCACTAATTAGCGAACGTTCGCCCGAACCGATCTGTTCGTGAACGTGTTCATTCGTTTGTCTCTGATAACGAACGTTCGTTGTTAGTCTTTTTTGCTTTAATTTCTTTTCGGCCAGGGACCTATCTGCGATTATTTTTATCATAGACTAGCCCCTGATCTTCAAACCCTCGCAACTTTTTAACCGTTCGTCCAAATCCAGTGAAACCAACGCCAAAATCTTCGTCTCAAATCCCTCTCTCCAGTTAACCAATTTGAACAGGATTTTGACAATCTAAAATTTTGGTTTCAAGAAGATTTGAGTTCGAATTTATTTTGATCATAGTTTGAGTTTCGTAGCTCCGATTTGATTGATTCTTTTTTGCAAATCGAAGCACTTCAGTTGAACTTTCGGTTTGGAGTTTCTCATCTGAGTTTTAACCTTGCGTCTATGTCTGAGTGCTTATGTATGCTATTTTTTGTTTGCAATAGAATTTCCGGAGTGCGAAGCGTGCTACTACGAGTCACTAGGGTTTGCAGATCGTCAGCAAGGCAAGTAACACTTTGATCATACCCCTTTAATACCTAGTTTTTATGCATTAGTTATACCCCTCAAACATTGCATGGTTAGGATTTGATCACATGTGGGTATTGGGAGGTAGTTGATGAGGTAGAACCTATTGTCTTTTATTTAAACCCTGGGTGTTACTACGTTATGCTTATACTGCTATGCTATGCTCGTAGACGTGGTTTGGTTTGAGAGATTCATGATAGTTGTGAGTATTATTATGAACTAAGGGTTTATCTAAGGTGGCTACTTTAACACACATCTGGGTGGATTGTTTGTGGGCACCTGGGGAATCCAGTGTTATCCAAGGAGATCCCGGGGAATACGTGCGATCATCCTATGGTTCGTCACCCAGGCTCAAAGGGATCATAAGATCATTCATGCTAGAAACTTCCGTGTGCAGCCACAAGCCATTATGGGCTCTAGCATAGTTGAGTAAGTTGTGGGAATCCTTTCCATGATGGGCTAGCAGATGTAGGGGACTGTAGGTGTACCGGGCTATCTATCTGTTAAGGGGACCTCTTCGGAAAGACTGTGTCTCGGTCATCCATTTCTCAAACAACATGCAGTGCGAGAAATACAACGGAGGAGATCGAGTCTTGTGGGGAAAAGTGCACAAACCTCTGCGAGCGTACAACCTAATCATAATTAGTCGTGTCCCCAGTTATGGACATCTTGAGTATCTGGTTCTTGAATTATTATGTTGATCTCAACACTCTTAACTAATTTTGTTGGGTTGTTAATTACTATTTATTTGGGATTGAGATGGGGTTTCCATTCTCAATGTTTATCAACCAACTTATAGTTAAATAAATTATATTCCTTTGCAGTAGGGAAAACTGGCTTTTCGCAAAAACCTAATAACCTTAGAGCCTCCACTAGCCATATATGCATGTAGTCTTAGAATTTATCTTGTTCATTGCTCTACAGTGTTATTTTGCCAGCATATTCCATGTGCTGAACCGTTTCGGGCTGCAATGTATTATGTTGCAGACTTTTCAGACGAAGAGTAAGGTGCGCTAGGTCGTTGTCGTGCACTCAGCTATGCCGATGGAGTTGATGGACTAATTTATCTTTGATGCTTCCGTAGTTATCTTATTTAGATGGCCTTAAGCCATATTATTGTAATAAGTTATCTTTTGAGACATTCGATGTAATAAGTGTGTGATTGCACTCTATTATAAATCCTTCAAGTATTGTGTGTGTTAGCATTACCGATCCAGGGATGACACTTATGCATAGAGATTTGACCATTTAAGGTCGGATCGCTACAAGATGGTATCAAAGCACACGCTGGCTGTAGGACATGACCACTAAGATAAGCCATAGGTAACTCTTCTCTACTCATTTCTGACTGCTCCCCATTTTCCACTCTATAGATGGCGGACCCAAGAAATAAGTTTGCTCAACCAGATGAAGACACCCCTTTTGGACGACACTTGAAGGAAGTCACTAGGTACCTGAACATCAGAATACCAAGCTTCACCGGGACCTACACCGCCACTTTACCAGAAGAGGAGCGTTGGATGATTTGAGTTCATGTTCCAGGAAGGACATTCATGCCAGTTACTGAGATCATAGAGTTTTCCTTTGATGCACCAACCTGGAGTCTAGGAAAGAGCATGGCAGCTCACATCGCCATGGGACATATCGGCGAAGTTTACCACAAGGATCTTAAGGACACCATCTACCAGATATGTGGGCGCCGAGATGAGAAATGGGAGATGATCAGCATCAGGAGGGACAAGTCCATTGCAGTCTTCATCCAGGAGTTAAACCAGCACATTCGCTGCCAGGAGAACCAAATGTGCACCAGCATGATAGATCTGAAGAAAGTGATGACCAGGAACATGGAGCTTGAAGAGGAACTAAAGTCTACACGCGATGGATATGAGGAGGAAATCGCAGTGCTACTAGAGAAGAATAAAGACCTGAAGAAGAAGCTAGGAGTATTCATGGGAGACCCCACGCGAGGAGGAGATGACGACCATCCCGAGGACTACATCATCATCGACGACACCGACTCCGACCCCGACAGTAGTGATGATGATTACGAAGATGAAGCTGGAGCGGATATCATGGAGTCTTCCACCGATCAAAATTTCTAGATAACCACCATATTATCAATAGTATTCCCCCATGTATATTGCAGTAGTTCAAGCACTTTGTAACGGTAGTTAGAAACATTTGTATGCCCTTGTTTAAATTGAGTGGTGTGATATGAATGTGTTTGTCTCATGAGCATATGGGTAGTGCTTTCCCTTTAGACCTCATTCTATTCTAATCTCTTCCCTATAAACCTATCAGATGCCTCCGAGACATGGCCTCGGATTTGTCTTCCCACTGGAGCTCACTCAGTTGATCCAACAGCAGAATGCCTTGATGCAGCTACTAGTCTAGAACCAAGGCAACAACAACAACATTCACCATAGCCAATGTTACTTGGGATCAATTTTAGCAGGCATTCCGCATTGCACATGTCTCAACTAGAGCTATGAGCATGAAGAAGCGTGAGTTTCGCAACTTACGCTTGGGAAACCGTACTGTAGGGCAGTACGTGGATGAGTTCAGTAAGTTAGCTCGCTATGCCCCGGATGATGTGGCCACAGATGCCGCAAAGCAGGAGAAGTTTATGGAAGGGTTGAATGATGAGCTGAGCATGCAATTGATGGTGGACACATTCAATAACTACCACGATTTGGTAGACAGGGCTCTTACGATTGAAGGGAAGCAACAACAGATAGAGAGCCGCAAAAGGAAGTATGGACAAGGGAAGTATAATTCTGGAGCGTCGCAGAAGCCTCATTTTACCCCGAACTCGGGAGGATATACCCATAACCATGGAGGCCACACCCACAATGGAGGAAGTTTGCATAATCATAGTGGCCCCAACAATGGAAATGGGAATGGAGCAAGCAGCAACCAGAACCGTTCCAAGCAAGCCACACCCGCTAAAAAGGATATGAGTCATGTCACCTGCTACAAGTGCGGGAAGACTGGGCACTATGCCAATGATTATTCTGAGTTGAAGAATGGCAACGGAAATGGAAGCTTTGGAAAGAAGTCCAACCCTTTCAACAGGGGACAAGTGAACCACATTAGCATGGAGGAGGTTGAAGAGCAGCCAGATGCAGTTATAGGTAAGTTTTTGGTTAAGTCATTTACTGCAATCGTTCTTTTCGATACTGGTGCATCACATTCATACATTTCGAGGGGGTTTGTGGATAAGTATAAGTTGCCCACCAAAGTTCTTAAGACACCTATGTAAGTAAGCTCACCTAGAGTAGAGTATATGGCAAGCAGTGGATGTTTTCAGATGCCATTGACCATAGGTAGGCATGTTTTCCCCTCAGACCTAATAATTCTAGAGTCACAAGGATTTGATGTGATACCAGACATGGATTGAATATCGATGTATGGAGGAAACATCGATTGCGCCAGTAAGTCAATTCTGCTCACCACCCCAGAGGGTAAACGGATTAAGTATGTGTCACGGCATGTGCTGAAGAGGACCCAAGTGAATTCCCTCTTATGAGCTGTTCAGGAGGAAGTGCTTGTAGTGAAGGATTACCCGGATGTATTTCGAGAGGAACTACTAGGCATGCCGCTGGATCGAGACATTGAGTTTTTGATAGAGCTGTTGCCAGGCACTGGACCGATATGAAAGAGACCATACTAAATGCCCGCAAATGATCTGGAGGAAACTAAGAAGCAGATTAAGGAGTTATTGGAGAAAGGTTACATTCGATGAAGTTCGTCACTGTGGGGAGCCCTAGTGCTCTTGGTTGAGAAGAAGGATGGATCTTTGAGAATGGTGGTTGATTATCGTGCATTGAATGAAGTAACGATCAAGAACAAGTACCCACTACCGATGATCAACGATTTGTTTGACCAGCTGCAAGGAGCTAAAGTATTTTTCCAAGATTGATCTGCGATCAGGATATCACCAGTTGAAGATCTGAGAACAGGATATACCTAAGACAACTTTCACCACAAGGTACGGGCTATATGAGTACACAGTCATGTCATTTGGATTGACAAATGCCCCTGCCTATTTCATGAGTATGATGAATAAAGTGTTCATGGAGTTTTTAGACAAGTTTTTTGTGGTATTCATTGATGATATTTTGCTATACTCGAAGAATGAAGAGGAGCACAAGGAGCATTTGCGTTTAGTTCTCAAGAAGCTCAGGGAACATCAGCTATATGCAAAGTTCAGCAAATGTGAGTTTTGGTTGAAGGAAGTTGGATTTCTTGGGCATGTTATATCAGGAGAGGGTATAGCAATAGACCCTACCAGGGTTTAGTCAGTCACTGATTGGCTGTCACCCACCTCAGTAGAAGAGATCCGCAGTTTTCTTGGACTCGCGGGATATTATCAGAGATTCATTGAGAATTTTTCCAAGATTGCGAAGCCTATGATGGAGTTGTTGAAGAAGGACACGAAGTTTAAATGGACGGATGAATGTGAGGCCAGTTTTCAGGAGTTGAAGAAACGTTTGGTTACAGCCCCAATGTTGATTCTTCTGGATATATGCAAGGATTTCCATGTGTATTGCAATGCTTCTTTCTTAGGACTTGGAGGAGTACTTATGCAGGACGGAAGAGTTGTTTCATATGCCTCACGACAACTTCAACCGCATGAGTTGAATTATGCCACGCATGACTTGGAGTTAGCAACTGTAGTGCATGCGCTCAAGACCTGGAGACATTTTCTTATTAGAAACCGTTGTGATGTGTACACGGATCATAAGAGTTTGAAGTACATTTTCACTCAGAAGGAGCTGAATCTCAGACAGAGGAGATGGTTGGGGCTTATACATGATTATGATAATTAGCTGCATTATCATCCAGGAAAGGCCAATGTCGTAGCAGACGCTTTGAGCCGGAAGAGTTATGTCAATACCCTCGTAAGCGGAGGATTACTGCAGGAGTTAGTTGATGATCTCAAGGAACTTCGTTTGGAGATAGTTCCAAGAGGTTTTGTTCGAGCAATGGAGGTTCAGTCAACATTATTGGGAAAGATTCGAGAAGCTCAGAAGGATGACAAAGAAATTGCTGAGATAAAGGAGAAAATGAGTAAAGGAAAAGCCAAGGGTTTCGAGAGGATGAGCACGAAACCTTATGGTTTGAGGACCATTTATATGTACCCAATAATGCAGAGATCAGAAAGTTAATACTTCAGGAAGCTCATGACTCGCCATACTCGATACACCCCGCAAACACCAAGATGTATTTGGATTGGAAGGAGCGTTTCTAGTGGACTGGTATGAAGAAGGATATTGCCGAGTATGTAGCCGTGTGTGATGTATGTCACAGGGTGAAGGCAGAACATCAGAATCCAGAAGGATTAGTGGAGCCCATGCCGATACCCGAATGGAAGTGGGACAAGCTTGACATGGATTTTATCACCGGATTACCCAGGACCCGATCAGGATATGATTCTATCTGGGTAGTAGTGGATCGTTTGACCAAGGTGGCACACTTTATTCCAGTGAAAACAACCTATACGAGAGCGAAGTTGTCCAAGATATATATGAACAGAATCATATGTCTGCATGGAGTTCCGAGGACCATCATATCAGATAGAAGGACACAATTTACCTCGAAGTTTTGGAACCAGCTGCACCAGACTTTGGGTACCAGGCTAGAGTTCAGTACAACCTTTCATCCGCAGACAGATGGACAGACAGTGAGAGTCAATCAGATTCTGGAGGACATGTTGAGAGCCTGTGCATTAGATTATGGATATAGTTGGGATGATAATTTACCATATGCGGAGTTCTCGTACAACAAAAGTTATCAAGCTAGTTTGAAGATGGCACCTTTCGAAGCTTTGTATGGGAGAAGGTGCAGGACACCATTGTTGTGGGATGAAGTTGGAGACCACCAGTTGTTTGGACCGGATCTGATCAAGGAGTCCGAAGAGAAGGTTAAGTTGATTCGTGATAGCCTAAGGTAGCTCAGTCCAGGCAGAAGAGTTATGCAGACTCCAAACACAAGGAGGTAGTCTATGAAATCGGAGAAAGAGCATATCTTCGTGTGTCACCTCTGCGAGGAGTTGAACGATTTGGAGTTAAGGGAAAGCTAGCCCCGAGATTTGTAGGACAATACCGAGTTTTGGAACATATGGGAGAAGTGGCCTACAAGATGGAATTACCCGAAGGATTGTCCGGAGTTCAAGATGTGTTTCACGTTTCCCAGTTGAAGGAGTGCCATGCAGATATGGCTAATATTCCCCTGAGAGATACAGTGCCCCTGGAAGCAATTCAGTTGGACAGTGATTTGACCTACAAGGAGAAACCCATCAAGATTCTCGAGTTTGCCAGCTGAGTTACACGTAGTACGGTTATCAAGTTTTGCAAAGTTTAGTGGAGCCACCATACCGAGGATGAAGCCACCTGGGAACGAGAGGAAGACCTACGGAAAGATCACCCGCACCTATTTTCTAGCCAACCCGAATCTCGAGGGCGAGATTCATCTTAAGGGGGGGTAGGTTTGTAACACCCTAAATTTTCAATTTGGATGTTATACACAGGTCATCATATGCATATCATATTTTATTTGCAGTTTGTTCGTGATCCTAGAAATCCTAAGCAACTTAAGGACCCACGGAGAGAGTTGGGGATTTCATTTATTTTCATATTTGAATTTTCTCAAATTTGAAAAGAGGATCATTTTGATTTTAATAATTTCCTCCCCAAAATATTTCCAATATTAAAATAAATGAGAGGAGATAAAATGACTTCTCCAAAATAAGAGGGGAATATTGGGGGGGGGGGAATGTTAAAATCAAATAAATTTTTTATTTGGAATTTTATTGCTATTTTATTTGAATTAGAAAAATATGCATATTTCAAAATTGCATTTTTAGGCCAGAAAAATGTACACCTTGTTCTAAATATTCTATTTAGATGGTGAAAATTATTTTTGGCAAATTTAGAATTCTATTTATATTTTATTAGGGTTTTTTTGTTGTTTTTCGGCTGAATTTATTTATAAAAAAAGTTCCCGTCCGACTGGGCCGAAGGCCCGGCCGAGCAGGCCGGCCCGCCCGCGCCACTGCCTCCCCGCGCCGCGCCGTCGTGCCGCCGCCGGACTCCAACCAGAGTCCGAGCCGGACTCCTCACCACCGCCGCCCGCCGCCTCCACAGCAGCAGCCGCCGCCGCAGCCCCGCACCGCCGCCGCCGCGCCATCGCCCCACCACGCCGATCCCGCCGCCCGAGCCGCAGCCCACCGAAGCCCACCCCGCCATGCCGCGCCTTGACACTGCCGGGTTTTTTTCAACGAACCCGTAAAAATCGCCGCCGTCACCCGGTTTTTTTTCTGGTTTTCGTTTGGATCGGTTAGATCGGTTTTTTTCGGTTCCGCTAATTAGCGAACGTTCGCCCGAACACATCTGTTCGCGAAGGTGTTCATTCGCTTGTCTCTGATAATGAATGTTTGTTCGTTTGTCTCTGATAACGAACGTTCGTTCGTTTGTCTTTTTTCTTTTTATTTCCTTTTCGGCCAGGGACCTATCCACGATTATTTTTATCGCAGATTAGCCCCGAATCTTCAAACCCTCGCAATTTTTTAACCGTTCGTCCAAATCCAGTGAAACCAACACCAAAATCTTTGTCTCGAATCCCTCTCTCCAGTTAACCAGCTTGAACAAGATTTTGAAATTTTAAAATTTGGTTTCAAGTAGATTTGAATTCAAATTTGTTTTGATCGTAGTTTGAGTTTCGTAGCTCTTATTTGATTGATTCTTTTTTCCAAATCGAAGCACTTCAGTTGAACTTTCAGGTTGGACTTTCTCATCTGAGTATTAACCTTGCATCTTGCTACCTCTTGAGCACAGCGTTGGTTTTCCCTTGAAGAGGAAAGGGTGATGCAGCAAAGTAGTGAAAGTATTTCCCTCAGTTTTTGAGAACCAAGGTATAAATCCAGTAGGAGGCTACACGTGAGTCCCTCGCACCTACACAAAACAAATAAATCCTCGCAACCAACGCGATAAGGGGCTGTCAATCCCTACACGGTCACTTACGAGAGTGAGATCAGATAGATATTATAAGATATTTTTTTTGGGTATTTTTATGATAAAGATGCAAAGTAAAATAAAAGGCAATGAAAATAACTAAGTGTTGGAAGATTAATATGATGGAAGATAGACCCGGGGGCCATAGTTTCACTAGTGGCTTCTCTCAAGAGCATAAGTATTTTACGGTGGGTGAAAAAATTACTGTTGAGAAATTGACAGACTTGAGTATAGTTATGAAAATATCTAGTTATGATCATGTATATAGGCATCACGTCCGAGACAAGTAGACCGACTCCTGCCTGCATCTACTACTATTACTCCACACATCGACCGCTATCCAGCATGCATCTAGAGTATTAAGTTCATAAGAATAGAGTAACGCTTTAAGAAAGATGACATGATGTAGAGGGATAAATTCATGCAATATGATAAAAACCCCATCTTGTTATCCTCGATGGCAATAATACAATATGTGCCTTGCTGCCCCTACTGTCACTGGGAAAGGACACCACAAGATTGAACCCAAAGCTAAGCACTTCTACCATTGCAAGAAAGATCAATCTAGTAGGCCAAACCAAACTGATAATTAGAAGAGACTTGCAAAGATAACCAATCATACATAAAAGAATTCAGAAAATCCAAATATTGTTCATAGATAAACTATATCATAAACCCACAATTCATCGATCTCAACAAACACACTGCAAAAGAAGATTACATCGAATAGATCTCCACGAGAGGGAGGGAGAACATTGTATTGAGATCCAAAAAGAGAGAAGAAGCCATCTAGCTAATAACTATGGACCCGAAGGTCTGAGGTAAACTACTCACACATCATCGGAGAGGCTATGGTGTTGATGTAGAAGCCCTCCGTGATCGATGCCCCCTCCGGCGGAGCTCCGGAACAGGCCCCAAGATGAGGTCTCATGGATACATAAAGTTACGGCGGTGGAATTAGGGTTTAGGCTCCGTCTCTGATCGTTTGGGGGTACGTAGGTATATATAGGAGGAAGGAGTACGTCGATGGAGCAACAGGGGGCCCACGAGGGTGGAGGGTGCGCCCCCTACCTCGTGGCTTCCCTGTTGGTTTCTTGATGTAGGGTCCAAGTCTCCTGGATCATGTTCGTTCCGAAAATCACGTTCCCAAAGGTTTCATTCCGTTTGGACTCCGTTTGATATTATTTTTCTGCGAAACTCTGAAATAGGCAAAAAAACAGCAATTCTGGGCTGGGCCTC
Organism: Triticum aestivum; assembly: GCF_018294505.1. Lineage (NCBI taxonomy): Eukaryota > Viridiplantae > Streptophyta > Magnoliopsida > Poales > Poaceae > Triticum > Triticum aestivum. Next base: position 206,307,557 of record NC_057800.1, on the reverse strand, counting down.
CGGTTAATAGGTTAGTCCAAAAAATAATATAAAAGTGAATAATAAAGCCCAATAATATCCAAAACAGAAGATAATATAGCATGGAGCAATCAAAAATTATAGATAAGTTGGAGACGTATGAAGCATCCCCAAGTTTAATTCCTGCTCATCCTCGAGTAGGTAAATGATAAAAACAGAATTTTTAATGTGGGATGCTATTAGGCATAATTTCAATGTAATTCTTCTTAATTGTGGCATGAATATTCAGATCCGAAAGATTCAAGATAAAAGTTTAATATTGACATAGAAATAATAATACTTCAAGCATACTAACTAAGCAATTATGTCTTCTGAAAATTACATGGCCAAAGAAAGTTCATCCCTACAAAATCATATAGTTTAGTCATGCTCCATTTTCGTCACACAAGAATGCTCTCATCATGCACAACCCCGATGACAAGCCAAGCAATTGTTTCATACTTTAGTAATCTCAAACTTTATAAACCTTCACGCAATACATGAGCGTGAGCCATGGATATAGCACTATGGGTGGAATAGAGTATAATGATGGGGGTTATGTGGAGAAGACAAAAAGGAGAAAGTCTCACATCAACAAGGATAATTAATGACCTATGGAGATGCCCATCGATTGATGTTAATGCAAGGAGTAGGGATTGCCATGCAACGGATGCACTAGAGCTATAAATGTATGAAAGCTCAACAAAAGAAACTAGTGGGTGTGCATCCAACTTGCTTCCTCACGAAGACCTAGGGCACTTGAGGAGGCCCATTGTTGGAATATACAAGCCAAGTTCTATAATGAAAAATTCCCACTAGTATATGAAAGTAACAAAACAAGAGACTCTCTATCATGAAGGTCATGGTGCTACTTTGAAGCACAAGTGTGGAAAAAAAGGATAGTAGCATTGTCGCTTTTAATTTTTTTGGGCCTTCTTTTTTTATTTAGCCTTTCTCTCTCTTTTTTATTGGGACAATGCTCTATTAAATTATGATCATCACACTTCTATTTATTTACAACTCAATGATTACAACTCGATACTAGAACAAGGTATGACTCTATATGAATGCCTCCGGCGGTGTACCGGGATATGCAATGAACCAAGAATGACATGTATGAAAGAATTATGAAAGGCGGCTTTGCCACAAATACTATGTCAACTACATGATCATGCTAAACAATATGATAATGATGAACGTGTCATGATAAATGGGATGGTGGAAACTTGCATGGCAATATATCTCGGAATGGCTATGGAAATGCCATAATAGGTAGGTATGGTGGCTGTTTTGAGGAAGATATAAGGAGGTTTATGTGTGAAAGAGCGTATCATATCACGGGGTTTGGATGCACCGGCGAAGTTTTCACCAACTCTCAATGTGAGAAAGGGCAATGCACGGTACCGAAGAGGCTAGCAATGATGGAAAGGTGAGAGTGCGTATAATCCATGGACTCAACATTAGTCATAAAGAACTCACATACTTATTGCAAAAATCTACAAGTCATCAAAAACCAAGCACTACGCGCATGCTCCTAGGGGGATAGATTGGTAGGAAAAGACCATCGCTCGTCCCCGACCGCCACTCATAAGGAGGACAATCAAAGAACACCTCATGTTTCAAATTTGTTACATAACGTTTACCATACGTGCATGCTACGGGACTTGCAAACTTCAACACAAGTATTTCTCAAATTCACAACTACTCAACTAGCACAACTTTAATATCACTACCTCCATATCTCAAAACAATCATCAAGCATCAAACTTCTCTCAGTATTCAAAACACTCAAAAGAAAGTTTTTACTAATGTTGAATACCTAGCATATTAGGATTATTTAAGCAAATTACCATGCTATTTAAGACTCTCAAAATAATCTAAGTGAAGCATGAGAGATCAATAGTTTCTATAAAACAAATCCACCACCGTGTTCTAAAAGATATAAGTGAAGTACTAGAGCAAAACCGTATAACTCAAAAGATATAAGTGAAGCACACAGAGTATTCTAATAACTTCTGAATCATGTGTGTATCTCTCAAAAGGTGTGTACATAAAAAATGATTGTGGTAAACTAAAAAGCAAAGACTCAAATCATACAAGACGCTCCAAGCAAAACACATATCATGTGGTGAATAAAAATATAGCTCCAAGTAAAGTTACCGCTGGAAGTAGGCGAAAGAGGGGATGCCTTCCGGGGCATCCCCAAGCTTTGGCTTTTTAGTGTCCTTATATTATCTTGGGGGTGCCATGGGCATCCCCAAGCTTAGGCTCTTGCCACTCCTTGTTCCATAATCCATCAAATCCTTACCCAAAACTTGAAAACTTCACAACACAAAACTTAAAGTAGAAAATCTCGTGAGCTCCATTAGTGAAAGAAAACAAAACACCACTTCAAGGTACTGTAATTAACTCATTATTTATTTATATTGGTGTTAAACCTACTGTATTACAACTTCTCTATGGTTTATAAACTATTTTACTAGCCATAGATTCATCAAAATAAGCAAACAACACACGAAAAAACAGAATCTGTCAAAAACAGAACAGTCTGTAGTAATCTGTAGCTAGCGCAATATCTGGAACCCCAAAAATTCTAAAATAAATTTCTGGACGTGAGGAATTTATCTATTAAACATCTTCAAAATTAATTAACTGAATAGTGCTTTCCAAATAAAAATGGCAGCAGTTCTCGTGAGCGCTAAAGTTTCTGTTTTTTACAGCAAGATTAACAAGACTTTCCCCAAGTCTTCCCAACGGTTCTACTTGGCACAAACACTAATTAAACACAAAAAACACAACCAAAACAGAGGCTAGATAAATTATTTATTAATAAACAGGATCAAAAATCAAGGAATAAAAATAAAATTGGGTTGCCTCCCAACAAGCGCTATCGTTTAACGCCCCTAGCTAGGCATAAAAAGCAAGGATTGATCTAGGTATTGTCATCTTTGGTAGGCAATCCATAAGTGGATCTCACAATACATTCATAAGGTAATTTCATTTTCTTTCTAGGAAAGTGTTCCATGCCTTTTTAACGGAAATTTGAATCTAATATTTCCTTCCTTCATATCAATAATTGCACCAATCGTTCTAAGGAAAGGTCTACCAAGAATAATAGGACATGAAGGATTGCAATCTATGTCAAGAACAATAAAATCTACGGGCACATAGTTCCTATTTGCAAAAATAATAACATCATTAATTCTTCCCATAGGTTTCTTAATAGTGGAATCCGCAAGGTGCAAGTGTAAAGAGCAATCATCAAAATCACGGAAACCTAACAAATCATACAAAGTCTTTGGAATCGTGGAAACACTAGCACCCAAATCACACAAAGCATAGCATTCATGATCTTTAATTTTAATTTTAATAGTTGGTTCCCACTCATCATAAAGTTTTCTAGTGATAGAAACTTCCAACTCAAGTTTTTCTTCATAAGATTGCATCAAAGCATCAATGATATGTTTGCTAAAAGCTTTATTTTGACTATAAGCATGGGGAGAATTTAGCATGGATTGCAACTAGGAAATACAATCTATCAAAGAGCAGCTATCATAATTAAATTCCTTGAAATCCAAAATAGTAGGTTCATTAACATCTAGAGTTTTGATCTCTTTAATCCCACTTTTATCAAATTTAACATCAAGATCTAAAAACTCTGAATTTTTGGAACGCCTTCTAGGTAAAGGTGGATCATATTTCAGTCGCATCATTATCAAGATTCATATTGCAAAACAAATATTTAATAGGGGACACATCAATAACTTTTAGATCTTCATCTTTATTATCATGGAAACTAGAAGAACACACTCTTATAAAGGAATCTTTCTTAGCACGCATCCTAGCGGTTCTTTCTTTGCACTCATCAATGGAAATTCTCATGGCTTTGAGAGACTCATTGATATCATGCTTAGGAGGAATAGATCTAAGTTTTAAATAATCAACATCCAGAGAAATTCTATCGACGTTCCTAGCCAAATCATCAACTTTAAGCAATTTCTCCTCAAGCAAAGCAATGAAATTCTTTTGTGAATTCATAAATTCCTTAACACTAGTCTCAAATTTAGAGGGCATCTTATTAAAATTTCCATAAGAATTGTTGCAGGAATTACCATAATTATTAGAGGAATTACTAGGATAAGGCCTAGGATTAAACTTTTTTCTATACGCGTTGTTACCAAAATTATTCCTACCAACAAAATTCACATCCATAGATTCATTATTATTCTCAATCAAAGTAGACAAAGGAATATCATTAGGATCAGAAGAAACACTCTTAGTAGCAAATAATTTCATAACTTCATCCAACTTCCCACTCAAAACATTAATTTCTTCTATCGCATGCACTTTTTTATTAGTAGATCTTTCAGTGTGCCATTGAGAATAATTAACCATAATATTATCTAGGAGTTTAGTAGCTTCTCCTAAAGTGATTTCCATAAAAGTGCCTCCCGCGGTCGAATCTAAAATATTTCTAGAAGCAAAATTCAATCCGGCATAAAATTTTTGTCTAATCATCCACAAATTCAAACCATGTGTTGGGCAATTACGTATCATTAATTTAATCCTCTCCCAAGCTTGTGCAACATGTTCATGATCAAGTTGCTTAAAATTCATAATACCGTTTCTAAGAGAGATGATCTTAGTGGGAGGAAAATACTTAGAGATAAAAGCATCTTTGCACTTATTCCAAGAATCAGTACTATTTTTAGGCAAAGATGAAAACCAAGCTTTAGCATGATCTCTAAGCGAAAAAGGAAATAGCTTCAATTTAACAATATCATTGTCCACATCTTTCTTCTTTTGCATATCACACAAATCAACGAAGCTATTTAGATGGGTAGCGGCATCTTCACTAGGAAGGCCGGAAAACGGATCTTTCATGACAAGATTCAGCAAGGCATCATTAATTTCACAAGATTCAGCATCGGTAAGAGGAGCAATCGAAGTGCTAATAAAATCATTGTTGTTGGTATTGGTAAAGTCACACAATTTAGTGTTATCTTGAGCCGTCGTGACAAGCAAGCAATCCAACACACAAGCAAACGAGGAACATGCAAAAAAGAGGCAAATAGAGAAAGAGAGTGAGGATAGAGAGAGAGAGGGCGAATAAAACGACAAGGGTGAAGTGGGGGAGAGGAAAATGAGAGGCAAATGGAAAATAATGTAATGCGGGAGATAAGGGTTTGTGATGGGTACTTGGTATGTTGACTTTTGCATAGACCTCCCCGGCAACGGCGCTAGAAATCCTTCTTGCTACCTCTTGAGCACTGCGTTGGTTTTCCCTTGAAGAGGAAAGGGTGATGCAGCAAAGTAGTGAAAGTATTTCCCTCAGTTTTTGAGAACCAAGGTATAAATCCAGTAGGAGGCTACACGTGAGTCCCTCGCACCTACACAAAACAAATAAATCCTCGCAACCAACGCGATAAGGGGCTGTCAATCCCTACACGGTCACTTACGAGAGTGAGATCAGATAGATATTATAAGATATTTTTTTTGGGTATTTTTATGATAAAGATGCAAAGTAAAATAAAGGCAATGAAAATAACTAAGTGTTGGAAGATTAATATGATGGAAGATAGACTCGGGGGGCCATAGGTTTCACTAGTGGCTTCTCTCAAGAGCATAAGTATTTTACGATGGGTGAACAAATTACTGTTGAGCAATTGACAGAATTGAGCATAGTTATGAGAATATCTAGGTATGATCATGTATATAGGCATCACGTCCGAGACAAGTAGACCGACTCCTGTCTGCATCTACTACTATTACTCCACACATCGACCCCTATCCAGCATGCATCTAGAGTATTAAGTTCATAAGAATAGTGTAACGCTTTAAGCAAGATGACATGATGTAGAGGGATAAATTTATGCAATATGATAAAAAAACATCTTGTTATCCTTGATGGCAACAATACAATACGTGCCTTGCTGCCCCTACTGTCACTGGGAAAGGACACCGCAAGATTGAACCCAAAGCTAAGCACTTCTCCCATTGAAAGAAAGATCAATCTAGTAGGCCAAACCAAACTGATAATTCAAAGGGACTTGCAAAGATAACCAATCATACATAAAAGAATTCAGAAAATCCAATTATTGTTCATAGATAAACTTGATCATAAACCCACAATTCATCAGTCTCAACAAACACACCGCAAAAGAAGATTACATCGAATAGATCTCCACGAGAGAGGGGGAGAACATTGTATTGAGATCCAAAAAGAGAGAAGAAGCCATCTAGTTAATAACTATGGACCCGAAGGTCTAAGGTAAACTACTCACACATCATCAGAGAGGCTATGGTGTTGATGTAGAAGCCCTCCGTGATCGATGCCCCCTCCGGCGGAGCTCCGGAACAGGCCCCAAGATGGGATCTCGTGGATACAGAAAGTTACGGTGGTGGAATTAGGGTTTTGGCTCCGTATTTGATCGTTTGGGGGTACGTAGGTATATATAGGAGGAAGGAGTACGTCGGTGGAGCAACAGGGGGCCCACGAGGGTGGAGGGTACGCTTGGGGGGGGGGGGGGGGTAGGCGCGCCCCCTACCTCGTGGCTTACCTTTTGGTTGCTTGACGTAGGGTCCAAGTCTCCTGGATCATGTTCGTTCCAAAAATCACGTCCCCGAAGGTTTCATTCCGTTTGGACTCCGTTTGATATTCTTTTTCTGCGAAACTCTGAAATAGGCAAAAAAACAGCAATTTTGGGCCGGGTCTCCGGTTAATAGGTTAGTCCCAAAAATAATATAAAAGTGAATAATAAAGCCCAATAATGTTCAAAACATATGATAATATAGCATGGAGCAATCAAAAATTATAGATACGTTGGAGACGTATCACATCTATGTGTGAGTGCTTATGTATGCTATTTTTTGTTTGTGACAGAATTTCCGGAGTGCGAAGCGTGCTACTACGAGTCACTAGGGTTTGCAGATCGTCAGCAAGGCAAGTAACACTTTGTTCATACCCCTTTAATACACAGTTTTTATGCATTAGTTATACCCCTCAAACATTGCATGGTTAGGATTTGATAACATGTGGGTATTGGGAAGTAGTTGATGAGGTAGAACCTATTGTCTTTTATTTAAACCCCGGGTGTTACTACGTTATGCATACACTGCTATGCTATGCTCGTAGACGTGGTTTGGTTTGAGAGATTGATGAAAGTTGTGAGTATTATTATGAACTAAGGGTTTATCGAAGGTGGCTACTTAAACACACATCTGGGTGGATTGTTTGTGGGCACCTGGGGAATCCAGTGTTGTCCAAGGAGATCACGGGGAATCCATGCGATCATCCTATGGTTCGCCACCCAGGCTCAAACGGATCATAAGATCATTCATGCTGGAAACTCCCGTGTGCAGCCACAGGCCATTATGGGCTCAGGCATAGTTGAGTAAGTTGTGGGGATCCTTTCCATGATGGGCTAGCAGATGTAGGGGATTGTAGGTGTACCGGCCTATCTATCAGTTAAGGGGGCTTCTTCGGAAAGACTGTGTCTCGGTCATCCGTTTCTCAAACAACATGCAGTGCGAGAAATACAACGGAGGAGATCGAGTCTTGTGGGGAAAAGTGCGCAAACCTTTGCAGAGTGTACAAAGTAATTATGGTTAGCCGTGTCCCCGGTTATGGACATCTTGAGTATCTGGTTCTTGAATTATTATGTTGATCTCAACACTCTTAACTAATTTTGTTGGGTTGTTAATTACTATTTATTTGGGATTGAGGTGGGGTTTCCATTCTCAATGTTTATCAACCAGCTTGTAGTTAAATAAATTATATTCCTTTGCAGTAGGGAAAAACTGGCTTTTCGCAAAAACATAATAACCTTAGAGCCTCCACCAACCATATATGCATGTAGTGTTAGCATTTATCTTGTTCATTGCTCTACAGTGTTATTTTGCCAGCATATTCCATGTGCTGACCCATTTCGGGCTACAACGTATTATTGTGCAGACTTTTCAGACGAAGAGTAAGGTGCGCTAGGTCGTTGTCGTGCACTCAGCTATGCCAATGGAGTTGATGGACTCATTTACCTTCAATGCTTCCGCAGTTATCTTATTTAGATGGCCTTAAGCCATATTATTGTACTAAGTTCTCTTTTGAGACATTCGATGTAGTAAGTGTGTGATTGCACTCTGTTATAAATCCTTCAAGTACTGTGTGTGTCAGCATTACCGATCCAAGGATGACACTTATGCACAGAGATTTGACCGTTTGAGGTCGGATCGCTACAAACCTTACATGACCACGTTCATGAGACCGGTTCCACCAACAAACATGCAACTACTTTTGCATAAAGGTGGCTGGCGGGTGTCTGTTTCTCCTACTTTAGTTGAATCGAATTTGACTATGGCCGGTCCTTGTTGAAGGTTAAAACATCAAACTTGATAAATCACCATTGTGGTTTTGATGCGTAGGTAAGAACGGTCTTGCTAGAAGACCGTAGCAGCCACGTAAAACTTGCAACAACAAAGTAGAGGACGTCTAACTTGTTTTTGCAGGGCTCGTTGTGATGTGATATGGTCAAGACATGATGTGATAAACATTATTGTATGAGATAATCATGTTTTGTAAGATTTCTGACAACCGACATGAGCCTTATGGTTATCTCTTTATTGTATGAAATGCAAACACCATGTAATTGCTTTACTTTATCACTATGCGTTAGTGATAGTTGTAGAAGCAATAGTTGGCGAGACGACCACAACGCTACGATGGAGATCAAGGTGTCGAGTCGGTGATGATGGAGATCATCATGATGCTTTGGAGATGGAGATCAAAAGCACAAGATGATGATGGCCACATCATGTCACATATTTTGATTGCATGTGATGTTTATCTTTAATGCATCTTATTTTGCTTAGTACAGAGGTAGCATTATAAGATGATCCCTTAACTAAAATTTCAAGGTATAAGTGTTCTCCCCGAGTATGCACCGTTGCGATAGTTCGTCGTGTTGAGACACCACGTGATGTTTGGGTTGATAGACTCTACATTCACATACAATGGGTGCAAGATAGTTATGCACATGCGGAATACTCAGGTTAAACTTGACGAGCCTGGCATGTATAGACATGGCCTTGGAACACTAGAGACTGAAAGGTCGAACGTAAATCATATAGTAATATGATCAACACAGAGGTGTTCACCGTTGATGACTACTCCATCTCACGTGATGATCAGACATGGTTTAGTTGATTTGGATCACGTATCACTTATATGACTTGAGGGATGTCTATTTAAGTGGGAGTTCTTATGTAATTTGATTAACTGAACTTAGTCCTGATAGTATTTGCATATCTATGTTGTAGATCAATAGCTCGCGATATAGCTCCTACCTATTTTTGATATGTTCCTAGAGAAAACTAAGTTGAAAGATGATAGTAGCAATGATGCGGACTGGGTCCGTGATCTGAGGATTATCCTCATTGTTGCATAGAAGAATTATGTCCTTGATGCACCGCTAGGTGACAGACCTATTGCAGGAGCGGGTGCAGACGTTATGAATGTTTGACAAGCTCGGTATGATGACTACTTGATAGTTAAGTGCGCCATGCTTTACGGCATATGAGATGTTCCAAGAGCTGAAATAGGTATTTCAGACTCAAGCCCATGTCGAGAGGTATGAGACCTCTGACAAGTACTTTGCCTACAAGATGGAGGAGAAAAGCTCAACTAGTGAGCATGTGCTCAGAATGTCTGGGCACTACAATTGCTTGAATCAAGTGGGAGTTTATCTTCCAGATAATATAGTGATTGACATAATTCTCTAGTCACTATCACCAAGCTACTAGAACTTCATGATGAATTATAATATGCAAGGGATGGCGCAAACGATTCTCGAGCTCTTCGTAATGTTGAAATCAGGGAAGGTAGAAATCAAGAAATAGCATCAAATGTTGATGGTTAACAAGACCACTAGTTTCAAGAAAAAGGGCAAAAAGGAAAGAAATGGAACTTCAAGAAGAATGGCAAACAAAGTTGCCACTCCCGTGAAGAAACCCAAAGCTAGACCCAAGCCTAGAACTGAGTGCTTCTACTGCAAAGGAAATGGGCATTGGAAGCGGAACTACCCCAAATACTTGGCGGATAAGAAGGATGGCAGAGTGAACAAAGGTATATTTGATATACATGTTTTTGATGTGTACTTTACTAGTGTTCATAGTAACCTCAGGGTATTTGATACCGGTTCAGTTGCTAAGATTAGTAACTCGAAACAGGAGTTGCAAAATGAACAGAGACTAGTTAAGGGTGAGGTGACAATATGTGTTGGAAGTAATTCCAAGGTTGATAAGATCACCATCGCACACTCCCTCTACCTTCGAGATTAGTGTTGGACCTAAATACATGTTATTTGGTGTTTGCGTTGAGCATGAATATGATTGGATCATGTTTATTGCGATACAGTTATTCATTTAAGTCAGAGAATAATTGTTGTTCTGTTTACATGAATAAAACCTTCTATGGTCACACACCCAATGTAAATGGTTTATTGAATCTCGATCGTAGCAATACACATATTCATAATATTGATGCCAAAAGATGCAAAGTTGATAATGATAGTGCAACATATTTGTGGCACTGCCGTTTAGGTTGTATTGGTGTAAAGTGCATGAAGAAACTCCATGCAGATGGGCTTTTGGAATCACTTGATTATGAATCATTTGATTTTTATGAACCATGCCTCATGGGAAAGATGACTAAAACTCTGTTCTCCATAGCAATGGAGCGAGCTAATGACTTACTGAAAATAATACATCAGATGTATGCGGTCCGATGAGTATTGAGGCTCGTGGTGGGTATCGTTATTTTCTGACCTTCACAGATGATTTGAGTAGATATGGGTATATCTACTTAATGAAACACAAGTCTGAAACATTTGAAAAGTTTAAAGAATTTCAGAGTGAAGTGGAGAATCATCATAACAAGAAAACAAAGTTTCTACGATCTGATCATGGAGGCGAATATTTGAGTTACGAGTTTGGCCTTCATTTAAAACACCGTGGAATAGTTTCACAACTCATGCCACCTGGAACACCACAGTGCAATGGTGTGTCCGAACACCGTAACCGTACTTTATTAGATATGGTGCAATCTCTGATGTCGCTTACCGATTTACCACTATCGTTTTGGGGTTATGCATTAGAGACAACTGCATTCACGTTCAATAGGGCACCGTCTAAACCCGTTGAGACGACACCGTATGAACTGTGGTTTGGTAACAAACCAAAGCTGTCGTTTCTAAATGTTCAGGGTTGTGATGGTTATGTCAAAAAGCTTCAGCCTGATAAGCTTGAACCCAAATCAGAGAAGTGCGTCTTCACAGGATACCCAAAATAAATTGTTGGGTACACCTTCTACCACATATCCGAAGGCAAGATCTTGTTGCTACGAATGGATCCTTTCTGGAGAAGGAGTTTCTCTCGAAAGAAGTGAGTGGGAGGAAAGTAGAACTTGATGAGGTAACTGTACCTTCTCTCGAAATGGAAAGTAGCGCATCACAGAAAATCATTTCCGTGATGCCTCCACCAACTAGATAGGAAGATAATGATAATGATCATGATTATTTGAAGTTCTATCAATTTCTCAACAGTAATTTGTTCACCCACCGTTTGCTTTTTTTCTCGAGAGAAGCCACTAGTGAAACTTACGGCCCCCGGGTCTCTTTCTCATATTATTTGCCTTTGCGATCTATTTTATTTTCCTTTATTTTCAGATCTATTAAACCAAAAATACAAAAATACCTTGCTAAAATTTATTCTTATTTATTTTATTTGGCATTTGATCCATCAATCTACTTCAATTTGTTCACGTCTGTTTGCCAATTTATGGCGTCGTTACCCGAAAGGGATTGACAAGCCCTTTAATACTTCGGGTTGCGAGTATTTGTTATTTGTGTGTAGGTGCCGTTTACGTATTGTTGCTTGGTTCTCCTACTGGTTCGATGACCTTGGTCTCATCATTGAGGTAAATACCTACCATCGCTGTGTTGCATCATCCCTTCCTCTTGGGGGAAATACCAACATAGCTTCAAGCCGCATCAAAAGGAATTTCTGGCACCGTTGCCGGGGAGGATCTTCAACATATACCAGGTTCCTAATCACAAATCTCATCTACTTGCAATTTACATTATTTTCCATTTGTCTCTCATTTTCCTCTCCCCCACTTCACAAAAAAAATTGTCATTTTATCTGTCCTCTTTTTCGTTCGCCGTTTTCTTACCACGTCTATCCGTGTTCTTGCTTTGTAGTTATAATGGCTAGCGTGCCTACTCCTCCTTTGTCACTAGATTTTGAAGTTACTTCGAGCGGTTGGATTACGGGTTCCGGCAAACCCTTGAGAGGTTCGAACTCTAGGGTGTGCACGAAGAACACTCTCTCCCCGACTCACTCGCTCAATGATTCCACGGCCTAGCTCGGCGAACCCAAAGAACAAGAGACACGGAGGTTTATACTGGTTCGGGCCACCTTGCGGTGTAATACCCTACTCCAGTTTGTGGGTGGATTGCCTCAAAGGGCTGAGGATGAACTAGTACAGTCGATGAGCAGCCTCAGGAGGTGAGGTGTTGTTGAGCTTGATGAGCTGTGGTTGAGAGGGTGATCTCCAATGACCCCTCCCCTTCTACGGTTGTGGCTAGGTCCTATTTATAGTGGCCTTGGTCCTCTCCCCAAATGTTTAGGCGGGAAGGGATCCCACAATGGCCAAGTTTAAAGGGGGACAAGCAGTACAAGCTATCCTGACAAAAGTAGTCTTCGCCTGCCAAAGGCTCTGGTGGTGACGCTATTGTGGGCTCCGCGATGACCTCCGTCCTGCCTTCCTGCTGGTCTTGGTCTTGTTGCACAAATATGGAAACCTTTGCCTGATTCCTCGGGACCCCGCGCCTGCGCTTGCCTCCTTAGCATCAAAGAGGAAACTGGTGCACTGTGCCCATTGGCGCCCTCCTGGCCTTGGTCGTCATGGCTCACGTCACGTGGACCTCACGAGGTGCCCCTTGCATAGATATCTGCGCTCCTCAGGAGCCAGTCTAGCGAGGCTGCTGATGATGCCATTAACCTAGGGTAGGGTCATAGGCATGCCATGGGCTGCAGGTAGGCAAGTCTGGGTACCCCCGTTCCCAAGACGCCGACAGTAGCCCCCGGGCCCAAGGTGCGCTCGAGCTTGGCTTCGAGGTGAAGCCAAAGGGCAAGTGCGGAGCGCCGCGGGCCTCAACCACCTGCAGGCTTGGTCGACGCATGGCGATTGACGGGACGTGGGTGCCTCCGCTTCCCCATGTTGCCTCGGCAATCGTCCGACTTGACGAGACGCCGCTGCATGCAGGAGAAAATCAACATTACCTGCAATCGTGGAGGCTGGCGGTTGGCCTCCTTCTGGCTATAAATGAGGGGAGGGACAGAGCCCCTTGATCATCTATGCTTCCTCACCGATTGTTCCTTCTTCTTCCTCTTTACCTCGCCGTCTCGCCGCTACCCTCATGGCGCTGATTAGGAGGTTCTCCACCGCAGAGAAAGGGAAGACCCCCCGCGAAGAGCTGGGGCCACTCCCACTAAAGAAGTGGTTGGGCCGCTCCCGCAATGTCGATGTGAGGCTAGAGGTGACGCGACCTTCATACGAGTGGCCGCCACCTGGCTACCCGCTCCCTTTGTACGCGCAAGCGCAGGGCTCAAGAGAAGGCGGGAGCACCCCACACAACCCGCGCCACGGCCGCGATTTCCATGCCATGGTGGCACGAGCCAACGGCCCACGAACCCATGATGAGGGCTCCCCGCTTAAATTCGTGATATGGGCGGCGATGCCACCACACACATGTATCAAGCTTCCGCAATTCTTTACTGAAGAGATACCGCTGAGAGGACCGATCGAGCTGTGGTTGCAGCACGCAGTGTGCAGCACCCCGGCAACATGGGTAGAGGTCGAGGTCGTCTCCCCGGGCAAGATCTTCATGACTCGTGGATGGGGCGAGGTCACCCGCACTTGCTGCGCGGAGGGGGGCCTCGCCATCCACTTTGAATACGATGGCGCCTCCACGATGTTCTTCAAAGTCTTCAACGAGGAAGGCCGCCGCCTGGAGTGCTGCCCCGGAGGGGGATGCCAGGATGGCGCAGCAGCAGACGCCGAGCCTGCCCTCGGCCCTACCGGTAGTTCCTCTAGCAGCAACGACAACTCCTGGGAGTCTAGTGAATCTCCCGAGCTTGACGAGTCTCCGGAGACGAGCGATGACAGCTACGTGCCACTGAGCTCTCATCGTGCCCGAAGTGCGGCAGCGGCGTCTGCTCATCGTCGTCGATGATCTGGATGGGGTTGGCGTCGGCCCCTCGTGGCCACTGTTGATGATGGAATCGGCTGTGATGCCCATAGCTAGGACCCTTGAAGTTTTTCCTTCTCTTGTTCCCTGCGAGGAATCGAGGCGAACCCCGTGGGGGCATGTAAAGAAATTGTAATTCTTTTTCTCTGGTGTTTATCATTCCTTTTATAAGACTTGTGGTTGCATGCCTTGCTTTGGCACTGTCCCCCTTTTCATCCTCGCGGTAACTTAGCACTAAGGATGGCAATTTTATCCATGGACATGGATACCCATGGATATCCAACCCGAATGGATAGGGTTTGGATATGCTTTTGCGCCCATGGGCAGCGCCCAAACCTGAACTGATTACTCGTGGATAGGGCATGGACATAATCTTGTACCCATGGATATATCCAAACCCGACCCGATCGTCTGACTTAACAAGCAATATTCTGCTACCCCTACCCCATAGTCACATGTCCCACTATAATTTTATCCTTTATCTAAAACATCCAAAATAAATTACACAATCCCCATCGTAACATACTCCAACGCACCTTCTCATCCTATTATCTACACTAATTAAATGAGTTGTCATTGAGAATCGGTGCCATCTCCATGAGTTACTCCTCTCATAGCCCTAGAGGTGGCCACCGCTGCCAGCCTCTACCCCCACGCAAGGTGGATATCCAATGGGTATGGATATCCATCGGATTTGGACATGGTCACAATTTTTCGCCCATGGATTTTTTCATGGATGGGCTGGGACTGCTTTATTGGATATGGATATGGATTTGATATTGTTCAACCCGATCCAAACCCGACCCATTGCCATCCTTACTTAGCGCTCTACACTGGCAGGTCCCAGTCCCCAGGCAGGCTTCAGCCGTCGCTGGTATGTCAGCTCGCGATGCCGTGGTCAAGGCTAGGAGGTGAGCGGCCCAAGGTCCGATAAGAGCCCCTGAGGCGCAATGCTCAAGAGGTCCCCTTTGGCGTGCAAGCAGTATCCTGAAGGCAGAAAAGGAAGGCGGCATTGCCAGAGCAAGGCTACACGAACCGAGAATTCCAATTGCAACGTCGTGCTAGCATGGATATGCGACTTATCTTATCGAGTTCGAGGTGATTCCTTGCACAACGTTCATTCACGCTTCAGCGGTAGTGTTACTGGGTGAGGCTCACGCTGGCTTCCCCCTTCCTTTCTCATCTAAATGCTTTGCGTCCTCGGGTCCTAACCCTCGAGCAAGCTCAACCGCCGCTGGTATGCCAGGTCGTGGTGCCGTGGTCAAGGCCAGGGGGTGAGGGCTGGAGAGTCAGTAGGAGCTCCCGAGGCACGATGCTCAGGATCCCCCCTTTAACTCGCAAGAGAATCACGCGAAAGGAGGGTGGCCGGCAAGGCCACCCATAGCCAGGCTCCGTAGATCCCTGCGGGTTAGTTCGAGGGGAGAATGCAGCTTATACTCGCATTTGCTATCCCGCTACTGATCTTTTTGCAAGAAGATGAAGGCACTGAGGGTCTGGTGAGTTGACGTGCGCGGAGTAGGCCGTGAGCCAGAGCTCGAGCCCTCGGGCTTGTCAGTGTTGCAGGGACGAACCCGAGCACAAGCCCCGTGCCATCATGTGTAGCCCCCATTGCGGGATGAGCAGGAGACCGGTCAGCAACGCGGGAGGCCGCGAAAAACAACAGGCAAGTAACCGACAATCGTCAAGTAACTCATGGAAGGAGATAAGCTCGCCTGGATAAATGCAAGAACGATACATGCCGTAGGGACGGACCCATGCGGCCTAGGGATGATGCAGCCCGAGGGGCGCCCCCAACTGAATGAATAGGAAAGAGTCACCTGGCACCATTGTTGGAGGGATGTTGAAGCAGCTAGAGACGCATGTTGGAGGAGTTGCTCCTCACGAGTCGCCTGAGTCCATAGCCTCGGGAGGCTCTAGGGGTCCAGGAAGCTCATGAAGAACCGTCACCATTTGCTGCCAAGACTGTGTGATGCCTGGCCTCCCGAGCCGCCAGACTGCTCCGCAGTTGGTGCTAGAAGGCGACAGCCGCGTCCGGCAGACCGAATGGCATGCGAACATAGATGTGAGGTGGACCCTCACACCAACCAACTCGTGAAGGCCAGAAACACTTCTGGGATGCGGCCCTATTGAGCCCCTGGGATGTTGACGTAGATGCGTAGCTCGTTGTCCTCGCTAGGACAAAGAGCTGCGCCAGGTGCTGGGCGGCGATTGCCACGCATGGCCCTCGCCTCTTGAAGCTCCTCGGTCGCCCCGGTGACGAACTCCTGAGAACCGGTGCTTTGGGAGGCATGCTTCACCGCAAGCTTCCCTATGCGAGGGAGGGAGGTGCCCCGTCCGTGGGCGCAGGTCCTAAGGTGGTGCTCCTGGAGACACCGCTCTCCCGAAGCTCCTGGCTGTGCAGCTGCTTCTTCTTGGGGACAACCTCAGGTAGGTAGACGACACCTTTGTTGTCTGGGTCTTCGGCCGCCACGGCCTGGTAGGCATGCTCTAGAGAGCACACTGAATCCTTCTCCTCGCAAGCGACCGTGATGATGCCGCAGCTCCCTAGCATCTTGAGGACGTTGTAACCATGATGGGTCACTGCCATGAACTTGGCCAGGGTCGGATACCCAAGGATGGCATTGTATGGAAGGCGGATGTGGGCGAAGTCGAAGTCGATGAGCTCAGTGCGGTAGTTGTTACGCTTGCCGAAGGTGATAGGGAGGCAAGTTTGCCCTATCAGGGTGGTGGAGCCGTCGGTCACTCCTGAGAAGGGCTTGGTGGGCTGCAGTTGATCATATGGCACTTGGAGGCGATCGAACGTCTCAACAAAGAGAACATTGAGTCCTGCGCCACCGTCGATGAGGGTCTTGGTGACAAGGACATTTCTGATCATGGGCGAGCAGAGCATCGGGAGGGCGCCGACAGTTGCCGCGCACTTGAGCTGGTCGAACGAGTTGAAGGTGATGGTGTATTTGGCCCACCTTAGCGGGCGCGTGGCCTCGAGCCTGGGGAGGGCCGCATTTACCTCATGAGCAAACTGCTTGAAGATGCACTGGGAGGCTGGGGCCTGAGCACCACCCATGATGCAGGCGATGGCGCGAGGCTCCTAGAAGCCCCCAGCCCCCTCGTCCTAGTGGTGGTCGTCATTCCTCCTTGGTGGTGGCGGCAGCGAAGGGAGGCCAGCGTTGCCCTGAGGGCGGTCCTTATGAGGCTGGTCCCTCTAGGCGCCCTCACGAGGATGATCCTGCCAGCGGTCCTCGCGAGGGCGGTCGTGCCACTCCTGGCGGGGGCCGCGGTCATCCTAGCACCCTCCACTTCTGCCTCCTCCACGGCTGTAGCCTCGGTCGTTGCGCTTAGGGCGTCGTCCGAAGCGCCCGTCGCGGATGGACCTGAGCTCCTGACAGTCGTTGGTGTTGTGGTCGTGTACGTTGTGGAAGGCGCAGAACACGTGGTTGGCCTTAGATGAATCTGGGTGGTCGCAGCCGCGCTTCATCTCCGGCTCCGTCGCGAGCATGACAGTCCCCTTGCACTTCACATCCTTGTTCTTGGCCTTCTAGTCTTCTGGGTCGGCAGCTGGAATCTCGAGGAGGGAAAGGCGTCACTCCTCAGCTCTCGCACACTTGGTCGCCATGTTGAACATCTCCAGAGCCGTGCACAGGTCCTCGTGTATGGCAAGTTCCTCCTTCATCTTGATGTCACGGATGCCATCAGAGAATGCCGAGATAATGGCCTCGTCCGTTACCTTGGGGATCTTGAGGCAAACGTTGTTGAAACACTGGATGTACTTCTGCAGGGTTTCCCCTGGCTGCTGCTTGATGCACCGTAGGTCACCGGCAGCAGGTGGGCGGTCGCGAGTGCCTTGGAAGTTGGCGATGAAATGCTCGCGCATCTCACCCCAGGAGGAGATCGATCCCGCAGGCAGGTTCAGGAGCCACGAGCGTGCATCGTCTTTGAGATCCATGGGGAACCAGTTCGTCATGACCTTCTCATCGCCGTTGGCCGCCTCGATGCTCCGCTCGTAGAGCTGCAGGAACTCAACAGGGTCGGGGGTGCCGTCGTAGCGCAGAGGCAGATCAGGCTTGAACTTGTTGGGCCAGACAATAGTGTGCAGCTCAGGGGTGAAGGCTCAGCTGCCCGCGGTGGTGACTGGAGCCTGTTGTGGGGGCCGAGCCAAGTCTTGGTATCCACACGCCGCTGCTGCCGGCGGTGCGCGGTCTCGACGCTGTGGTGCTGGGAGCGCAGGAGCAGCTTCTTGCGGCCGCGGGATTTCCTGGCAGCTTCCTTCTTCACGCGCTGGTGCCCTGCACGGTAGGTCGCGCCGCGGGGCCGCACGTCTTGGCGCGAGGGCGACATCTTGATGCAGAGGTCGCGGAGGTGCTCCATGGGCTATGTTGCCCGCTACAGGAGGCAGACGAGGTAGAGAAAGGGACGATGCAGGGGAGGCCCCGGCGGCGCTAACGAGCTCGGCGATGCGGTCCAGCCAATCCTCGTAGAGGTCGTCGACGGGGCGGTAGCGCAGGAGCTCATGCACTTTGAGCAGTGGAGCCTGTGCGTCCGCAGGCCCGCTGCAAGCTTGGGACGACGAGCCGGCCGGAGTCAACGACGGGGTGGCGGTGCATCCGTCCCTCCGCACGGAGGGGTGCACCGATGAAGCTTGCTGCTCATTCCTCACCGGGCCGGTGGCGGTGTTGGCAGCAGGTGACGGAGAGTGACGGGGAGGCCCGCCGACAGGTGCCATCTGGGTGAAGCGAGCGTTGAGAGCGGCTCGGCACTTAGCACGGGCTCGACGAGCGTCAACCATGGAAGCGGTGGAGTAGTAGGGTGTCGCTCGATGGAAGAGTGGCTTCAGCGCACCCCTGTCTAGCGCGCCAAATGTCGGATTATGGGTTCTGGCAAACCCTTGAGAGGTTCAAACTCTAGGGTGCGCATGAAGAACTCTCTCTCCCTGACTCACTCGCTCAATGATTCCACGGCCTAGCTCGACGAACCCAAAGAACAAGAGACACATGGGGTTTATACTAGTTCGGGCCACCTTGCGGTGTAATACCCTACTCTAGTTTGTGGGTGGATTGCCTCGAGGGGCTGAGGATGAACTAGTACAGTCGATGAGCAGCCTCAGGAGGTCAGGTATTCTTGAGCTCGATGAGCTGTGGTTGAGAGGGTGATCTGAAATGATACATCCTCTTCTACAGTGGTGGCTAGGTCCTATTTATAGTAGCTTTGGTCCTCTTCCCAAATATTCACGCGGGAAGGGATCCCACAACGGCCAAGTTTGAAGGGGGCAACCAGTACAAGCTATCCTGACAAAAGTAGTCTTCGCCTACCAAAGGCTCTGGTGGTGACGCTGCTGTGGGCTCCGTGATGACCTCCGTCCCGCCGTCCTGCTGGTCTTGGTCTTGTTACACGAATATGGAAACATTTGCTTGATTCCTGAGGACCCCGCGCCTACGCTTCCCTCCTTAGCACCAAAGAGGAAACTGGTACACTGCGCCCGCTGGCGCCCTCCTGGCCTTGGTCATCATGGCTCATGTCATGCGGACCTCGCGAGGTGCCCCTTGCATAGATATCTCTGCTCCTCAGGAGCCAGCTTAGCGAGGCTGCTGATGATGCCATTAACCTATGGTGGGGTCATAGGCCTGACCTAGACGCCCTACCCAAGGTCACTACCCTAGAGTCAAGAACATTCAAAGTACAACAAAGGATACTAACTAAAGTAACCTTGGTGTGTAATCCACTCGACCAATTATCTCACTCGGATACCCCAATTCCATTCGACCAAGAAGAAGCCACTCGGCCATACAAGAAACCACTCGGAGTAGGGAAGATCTAAAGCCACTCAGGATGGCAACGGTCAGACATTTACTCTGCAGTCTTTAAGATCATTTATATCTTTTTATAGCTGGCGTTATCAGTAACGTCCTGTCTTAATGTACATTGAACCCTGTGTAACGGGCGATGACTGGGGTCCTGGCGCACTCTATATAAGCCACCCCCCTCTTTTGGCACAAGGGTTCGCACCCCCTGTAACTTTCACGCATAATCCAGTCAACCAAGCCTCCGGGCACCAGTACGTAGGGTTGTTACTTCCTCCGAGAAGGGCCTGAACTCGTAAACCTTGCGTGCACAACATCACCGTAGCTAGGACCTTGCCTCCTCCTACGTACCCCTATTCTATTGTCAGACTTACTCCCACGATAGTTGGCGCCCACCATGGGGCAGGTGTCTTAGCGACTTCCGGTGAGGTTGCAGTTTTTCCGATCTTCATCAACATGGTTTCCGATGGTGGTTTGGCTTTGGGCCACAAGATCCGACTCAGTGCACTCGTCTTCATCGCTGACGACTCCGCCTGGTTACAAGAGGCCCCCCTCGATGTAGAGGCCCTTCCCGTTCGCGGGGCAGCACACTTCCGTGCGAGTGCCTGCGACGTCCTCCTGCGGTAGCCGTCGACCCGATATCGGTCGGCTCCCGCGTCGTCCACCCTTCCAGCTGTACGCCGTCGCAAGATATCTGGTCGATTGCGGCTTCAGCGCTGGGTGCAACTTGCGGTGGCCCACCAGTCGACCACCTCACAAGTCACGGCAATCGAGCCCGACGAATCTCTCTACGGACTATTCGACCTGTCGACTGGTTCCGCTGAGACTCTGTCCGAGTGCGGGAGCAGCGACCCGGTGGCAGAGGTCCTGATGGTCGACATGCCATGCAACCCGCCTGGTTTCCGCCGCAGTGGCGGTGGTGATGGTGGCGGCGGTCCGTCGCGCGGTCATGACGAGTATCATCCTGAAGCCCTCACTTTGGAGCATAGGGAAGAGCTGCATCGGCGCAACGTGGAGGCCCTCCACAACCCCATCATCAGGGAGACCTCTGAGGCTCGGGCCTTGGAGGTTGCGTGCCTGGCCACCTTGGCTGAGCGCGCACGTCTGGAGAATCTCCAACATTCACTCGACAAACACACCCGTCGTCAGATCCTAGAATCTAGTCGACTGCATCGACAATTGTTTCCACTTGAACCTTAGGTATGTCGCACACCGATCTAGAATCTTGCAGCTGCAACCAGTATAGCAGAGTCGATTCAACCATCCCGTTCAGAAGCTGGTAGAGGTTTGTTGCAGATCTGTGCACTGCTCTAGGCAGCGGTTGAACAAAACTCTACCATTTCTCAGTCACGCAACATGATTCATAACAGGTCCATGGTTGCAGATATAGTTCAGTTGTCTCATAGTCCAAGATTGCCTCCACGGCGCAAGGATTGTGGGAATCGCCAAGATCAGCACCTGGGTCGGGGCCATGGACTGTATGATCATCGAATCGTCTGTGATGACCGTCGTCGAGTGCCAATGCCTCCTCCGAGGGGCGGATCGTACGCGCCCCGGCAGTATGATGACATGCGCCCGTATGATGATGAGCGGAGAGCTCCGGTCAACCCAAGGGAACCAAGATTTGATGCGAGATCTCTTCTCATACAAAATCTAGTCGACCGGAATCGGGCACACAGAGAAGGGCAAGATGTTCACCACCCGAGAGGAAGCCAAGTGCATGTTTCTGGTCCCGAGTGTTTCAGCAGAGCTATCCGAGCTGCAGAGATCCCGCCCAACTTCAGATTGGCGATGGGCGTGAACAAGTTCACCGGTGAGTCGAAGCCCGATACTTGGTTATAAGATTACCGAGTGGCAGTGCAGATTGGCAGCAACAACGATGATGTAGCCATGAATCACCTCCCCCTGATGCTTGAAGGCTCAGCCAGAGCCTGGTTAAATCAGTTGGTCCTTGGCAGTATTTTCAGTTGGGAGGAGTTGGCCCGATTGTTTATCAAAACATTCGAGGGCACTTGCAAGCGCCCTGCTGGGCTGACTGAATTACATCATTGTGTCCAGAAACCAAATGAAACTTTGAGAGATTACATCCAGAGATGGACCACTCTTCATCATACCGTGGAGAATGTGTCAGAGCATCAGACAGTTTGCGTCTGCAAGGAGGGCGTTCGGTACAAAGAGGTTAACCTAAAATTCGGTCGAACAGGAGATATGTCCCTGGCTCGGATGATGGAAATAGCCATTCGGTACGCTAACAGCGAGGAAGAAGACCGACTCCGCAGTGGCAAGAACAAACCAGGTACCCATGACACCAGAGGAGGAAATTCCAGTCAGAAGCAGAAGCATAAAGCCGAACCCACAGGTCCTGGTAAGGCCGCAGTTTTGAACCAAGGAAAATTTAAAGGAAAGCCTAAGGGGCCATGGATCCCTAAGAAAGTGAAAGATCAAGAGGGAAATGATGTGCTTGATTTGCTGTGTCACATACACACCAAGAAAGATGAAGAGGGAAACCTGATTTACCCCAAGCATACCACTCGACAATGTCGACTACTAATTCAGAGCTTCCGAGAGGGTCAGCCCAGTGAAAAGGAAAAGGAATCTGATAAGGACGAGGACAAGGAGGAGGATGATGGTTACCCCAATGTCAATGCCACTTAAGTGATTTTTGCTGACATCGAGAGCAAAAGTCGACTGAAAGTTATCAATAGAGAAGTTAACATGGTTGCTCGGATAACAATGATGTATCTGAAGTGGTCAAAAACTCCCATCACATTCGACTAGTCCGATCACCCAGCGCACGTTGCTACCCTGGGCGGAAAGCGTTGGTGGTCGACCCAGTCTTTGGAGGCACTCGACTGACCAAGGTCTTGATCAACGGTGGCAGTGGTTTGAACATTTTATATGCTAAGACCCTCCGAGGGATGGGCATTCCAATGTCCAAGCTCAGTGAAAGCAACATGCGATTCCATAGAGTCATCCCAGGGAAGAAAGCCGATTCACTCGGTCAGATCACTCTTGATGTGGTTTTTGGTGATTCAAAGAATTATCGCAAGGAAAAATTGATGTTTGAAGTGGTGGATTTTCACAGTGCCAACCATGCTATTCTAGGCAGGCCTGCATATGCACGTTTCATGGCTCGACCGTGTTACGTGTACCTCAAGTTGAAGATGCCTGGCCCCAGAGGCGTGGTCACGGTCATAGGAAACCGGCAAAGGGCTGAAGAGTGCCTCCAGAAGGGATCAAAGATTGTCGATGAGCAGATGGCAGCTGTGGAAATGGAAGAGTATCAGAAAAATGCAGATCTAAGTGATTTGTTGCGAGCTAAGAAGCCTGCTTCAGAGTCCGCATTTCAGTCATCTGGTGAGAAAAAACATGTCGATGTTCACCCGACCGATCCCAATGCCGCTCCGACCCACATCTCAACGACACTCAACAGAAAATAGGAAGAAGCGTTGATCCAGTTCCTTCGTGAGAACTAGGACATCTTTGCATGGAAACCATCTGACATGCTGGGTGTACCCAAGGGACTGCCTGAGCACCATTTGTGCGTTGACCAAAAAGTGAAACCTGTCAAAGAGCATCTCCGTCGGTCCACCGTGGAGAAGAGGAAGGCAATTGGCGAAGAAGTGGCTCTGCTTCTGGCAGCTGAGTTCATCCACGAGATATACCACTCCGTGTGGCTCGCCAATGTTGCTATGGTCCCTAAGAAAGATGATTCACTTCGTATGTGCATCGATTTCAAGCACATCAATGGGGCATGCCTGAAAGATCATTTCCCTCTCCCCCGCATCGACTAGATTGTTGACTCGACTGTGGGGTGTGAGCGCTTGTCCTTTTTGGACGCATATTCCAGGTACCATCAGATCCGACCATATGGACCCGACGAAATAAAAACAGCCTTCATCACCCCATTTGGGTGTTTTTGCTATATTACCATGCCTTTTGGTCTCAAGAATGCTGGCACCACATTCATGCGCATGATTCAGTAGTGCATGCTCACTCAAATCAGTCAGAATGTGGAAGCATACATGGATGACATCGTGGTCAAGTCACGTAAAGGTTCCGACCTACTGACTGACCTTGCTAAAACGTTTGCCAACTTAAGAAGATATGATATCAAGCTCAACCTGTCAAAGTGCACATTCAGAGTCCCAGGTGGAAAGTTACTTGGTTTCCTCATTTTCGAACGAGGGATCGACGCAAACCCAGAAAAAGTTGGAGCAATCCTCCGAATGAAACGCCCTGTGCGTGTGCACGACATCCAGAAGCTTACTGGTTGTTTGGCCGCGTTGAGTCGGTTCATCTCTCGTCTCGGTGAAAAGGCATTACCCTTTACTGACTGATGAAGAAGGCTGACAAGTTCGAGTGGACTCCTGAAGCCGAAGCAGCGTTTGTAGAGCTCAAAGCCCTGCTTTCCACCCAGCCGGTGCTTGCTGCCCCAATCAGCTCTACTTCTGTATATCACAGTCACTGGACAAGTTTTTAGCTCAGTGCTCATGGTCGAGCGGGAAGAACAAGGCAAAGCCTATAAGGTTCAACGCCCAGTGGACTATATTTCTGATGTCTTGACTCCGTCCAAACAGAGATATCCGCATTATCAGAAGCTTGTCTATGGAATTTACTTGACTATGAAGAAAGTTGCACAGTATTTCTCAGACCACTCAGTTTCAGTCGTCAGTGATGCTCCATTATCAGAAATCCTAAACAATCGGGATGCAACTGGTCGATTGGCCAAATGGGCGATTGAACTCCTTCCTTTGGATATCAAGTTCGAGGCAAAGAAGGCAATCAAGTCTCAAGCAATAGCAGATTTCCTTGCCGAGTGGATTGAACAGCAGCAACCGACTCAGATTCACTTGGAGCACTGGACTATGTTCTTTGATGGATCCAAGATATTGAATGGTTCTGGTGCTGGTGTGGTCCTGGTATCCCCAAGAGGTGATAAGCTCAATTATGTCCTCGAGATTCTCTTTGATTCTTCAAACAATGACGCCGAGTATGAGGCACTTTTGTATGGGTTGCATATGGCTATCTCACTCATCGTCTGTCGCGTGATGGTCTACCGTGACTCAGACTTGGTGGTTAATCAAGTGATGAAGGAATGGGATATCAGGAGCCCAGCTATGTCTGGTTATTGCAACGCAGTAAGAAAGCTGGAGAAGAAGTTGAAGGCTTGGAGCTCAACCACATACCTCGGATCAAGAATCAAGCTGCCGATGATCTGGCAAAGTTAGGATCCACTTGGAAACCTATCCCCGGTAATGTGTTCTTGGAGCATCTCCATACCCCGTCTGTTCAAGAAGATCCCTTTATGGAGGAGCCCCCACAACCGATAAGTTCAACCAATCCAACTGAAATTGAAGTCCCAACTGTAGTCAATCTGATCATGGAAATTTTGGTAATCACCCCCGACTGGACGTTACCATATATTGCGTATCTTCTCAGAAAGGAGCTCCCAGAGGATGAAGATGAGGCCCGCCAGATCGTCCGTCGATCCAAAGCATTCATCGTGACAAGCGGACAACTTTATAAGGAAAGCGTTACCGAGGTCGCTTGGTGTTGTATTTCTCCAGAAGAAGGTCGAATGATTCTAAATGAGATCCACTCGGGGACCTGTGGCCACCATGCGTCCTCTCGGACCATCGTTGCCAAAGCATACCGAGCGGGATTCTACTGGCCACGTGCAAATGAGATGGCTAAAGATATAGTCGACAAGTGTGAAGGCTGCCAGTTTTACTCAAACCTGTCTCACAAACCTGCATCTGCCTTGAAGACTATTCCACTCGTCTGGCCTTTTGCAGTTTGGGGATTGGACATGGTTGGACCTTTCAAGACCGGCAGAAGTGGTTTCACTCATTTGGTTGTAGCAGTCGACAAATTCACCAAATGGATCGAAGCCAAGCCTATCAAAAACCTTGATTCCAGCACGGCCATCAGTTTCATCAGGGAGCTGATATTCAGATATGGAGTCCCTCACAGCATTATCACAGATAACAGCTCCAACTTTGATTTTGATGAGTTCAGAGCATTTTGTGCTTCCTAAGGCACTCGGGTCCATTACGTATCCGTTGCGCACCCGCACTCGAATGGACAAGCAGAAATGGCGAATGGCTTGATCCTTCAAGGGTTGAAACCCTGACTGATGCACGATCTCAAGCATGCTCCTGGGCTTGGGTGACTGAATTTTCGTCTGTCTTATGGGGACTAAGAACAAATCCCAACCGGTCGACTAACTGAACTCCTTTATTCATGGTGTATGGTGCCGAAGCTATGCTGCCGCGTGACTTGCTGCACAACGCCCCCAGAGTGGAACTCTTCTCAAAAGCAGAAGCAGAATAGGCATGCCAAGATGCGGTTGATCTCCTGCAAAAGAATGAGAGATGGCTCTGATCCGGTCGACCATCTACCAACAAGACCTGCGTCGATTCTATGCCCATAATGTCATAGGTCAAGCATTCCAAGAAGGAGACCTTGTGCTCCGAGTGCATCAGAGACGACCACACAAACTCACTCTGGCCTGGGAAGGCCCCTTCATCATCACCAAGGTGTTCCACAACGGGGCGTATCACCTCTAAAACATAGACAAGAAAGAAGACAAGCCACACTCATGGAATGCGGAGCTACTCCACCGTTTCTATACCTAAACACTCGGATCGACGAGTTGTAATAAGAATCCCTCAGTTTGCTTATCAAAGACAAGGTTTTTGCGGTATCTTAATGATTGTTATCCCATAAACATACGTGTTCAAATCCCCCAGTGGGTGGCTTAGCCGTGAATCCGATTTGCCTAAGTTTCAAAAACACTCCAAGTGAAGAGCAGCCCTCTCACTCGGGGGCTTAGCCGTGAACTCGATTCGCCTAACTTTCAAAAACACTCCGAGTGAAGAGCAACCCTCTCACTCGAGGGCTTAGCCGCGAACCCGATTCACCTAAGTTTCAAAAACACTCCGAGTGAAGAGCAACCCTCTCACTCGGGGCTTAGCTGCGATCCCATACTCGCCTAAGTTTCAAAAACACTCTATGTGAAGAGCAACCCTCTCACTCGGGGGCTTAGCTGTGATCCCGTACTCGCCTAAGTTTCAAAAACACTTCGAGTGAAGAGAAACCCTCTCACTCGGGGGCTTAGCTGCGATCCCATACTCACCTAAGTTTCAAAAACACTCTGAGTGAAGAGCAACCCTCTCACTCGGGGGCTTAGCTGCGATCACGTACTTGCCTAAGTTTAAAAAACACTCCGAGTGAGGAGCAACCCTCTCACTCGGGGGCTTAGCTGTGATCCCGTACTCGCCTAAGTTTCAAAAACACTCCGAGTGAAGAGCAACCCTCTCACTCGGGGGCTTAGCTGTGATCCAGTACTCGCCTAAGTTACAAATTACTCCGAGTGATGAGCGATCCTCCCACTCGGGGGGCTTAGCCGCGAATCCGATTCGCCTAAGTTACAAAAATACTCTGAACTGCGTCGCAAGTGCAACGTCTGCTCCACCCCGATCCACAAGGATGACAAGGTGCAGGTCATGTGCGGCACCTGGTGCTCATATCCATGGCCCTCTTGTCGAAGCTGCATCACAAGTACAATGTCCGCTCCATACCGATCCGCAAGGGCGACGAGGTGCAGGTCGTGTGCATCACCTAGTGCTCATATCCACGACCCTCTTTTCGGAGCTGCGTCACAAGTACAACGTCCGCTCCATACCGATCTACAAGGATGACAAGGTGCATGTCATGTACAAAACCTAGTGCTCATATCCGCGGCCCTCTTGTCGGAGTTGCATCACAAGTACAACGTCCGCTCCATACTGATCCGCAAGGATGACGAGGTGCATGTCATGTACAGCACCTAGCGCTCATGTATGTGGCCCTCTCATCGGAGCTGCGCCACAAGTACAACGTCTATTCTGAGTGAAGAATCAAGTTTCACTCGGAGTTAAGAGGTGTGAAAGTGGTAAAGACAAATAATCCATATTCAAAGAAAAACCAAGTTCGGATAAATCCAGCAAGGTTCCGAACTAGAACAAAAGTACTCGGGCGTCTGGCTCGAAAGAGTTTAACGGTTAAAAAATCACTCGACATTCCGAGGCAAATAAAAGTGAGGCATCAAGTTTGTGTACTCCACAGGAGGAGGACTGGCTGGCTCGACGAACTCGTCCAGGTCGATTCCATCAGCAATGCGAGTAGCAGCTTCGATGAAGGTCTCCATAAAGGACTGGAATTGAAGCTTCTTGATATTGGCGACCTTGAGAGCCGCCAACTTCTCTTCTCTAGCTTCTTTGCAATGAACGCGGACCAGAGACAGAGCCACATCAGCGCCGCACCGAGCAGAGGACTTCTTCCACGCCTGCACTCGACCTGGGATTTCATTGAGTTGAGTCATCAGAGACTCGAGGTCATTTTGGAATGTCACTCTTGGCCAGAGTTCTGTCTTGATCCGTGCCACCGCCACTTTCAGTCATACAAGATACACCGTAACGCTGGCGAGGTGAGATTCCGGTTGTAGCATGTTCATCGTAGCTTCGTCCTTGACGAGGGAGCTAATGGGGTCCAGGCTCGTCTCAATCCGCCCAGTCTCTTCCTCAAAATTTTGACAGAATTCTGCACATGTAGAAAAATAATGAGTCGACAGTCATATGATGAGTCAGTAGTTGCAAATCAGTCGGACAAGGGAAAGTACCTTCAAGCATAAGGAACATCTTCTTGGTGAGTCCTCCTAGATAAGCCTCCAGTTCATCTCTCTTCCGAGTGAGAACTCTGACCTTGTCAGTCAGGGCCACCTTGTCCTTCTTCAGCTGCACTACTTCTTTGTTGGCTTCATCAATGGCAGTCTTCAGCTTGGCATTTTCCTCTTCCAACTTGCTGACTGAAGCCAGCTTCTTGTCAGCAAGTTCAGTTTTCTCTTGCACCATCTTCTGCGCTGCTGCAAGGTCGAGGTCCTTCTGCTCCAAAGCCTTCTTCATTTTGTCTAAAGAAATACCATTCTTCAGACGAGCTTGGAGTTGTCTTTTTTCAGTACGCACATCAATTTGAGTAGAGTCACTCGGTTCAAAAGATGAAAGGAAAAGATGACAAGGCAAATAGTTGACAAGTTATTACCTCCCATGGCAGCTGCTTCATCCTTAGCCTTCTGCAAGTTCTCCTTGGACAGCTCCAGGTCGAGATTGAGCTAGATCTGCTTCCTCTCCAATTCAGCAAACTGAACCCCGAGTTCACAAAATTTATGCAATCAACAAATAAGACACGTCAGCCGACAGGAACAAAAATCAATTGCTTCCGAGCGATAAGATACAAGTTCAGGTCATTACGGTGAAAAGAGTTCTAAGACTACTGCTGAATCAAAAATTCAACAGTAGTCTCGGGGACTACACCCAGTGGGTGCACTTGGCGTTCCCCCACTGGTTCGACTTTCCACTCAACATGGTCTGTCCAGTCGGAGTAAAAAAAACGACAACACTTATTCTCAGTCCACCGCCATGGGCCGCAGGCAGGCAGTCGACCGCGGTCTCGGGGACTACACCCAGCGGGTGCACTTGGCGTGCCCCCACTAGTCCGGATCCCACTCGGCACGACCTATCTGAACCGAGTGGAAGAACTCTAAAGAGACATTTGATGATGACCCCCACTGAATCAAACATTCGACGACGGTCTCTGTCGGCTTTCTGGGAATGGGGGTCCCCAGACTTGCCTGCCTGCGGCCCATGGCGTGGCGGGGCCAGCAGGCCGTACGACCCATCTTCATCAACAAAGCATCCAAGACCCTCGCGAGGGGCCAAGCCTCGCGAGGCGGGCGACGCAAGACCTCCTTAGGAGTGGCATGGTTAGGCAGGCTCGCGAGGAGTGGAGATATCAAGGCGAGGCGAACCTCACGAGGCTCTCGTGACGTGAGCCATGACGATCGACACCAGGCGGGCGCCAGCGCGTGCAGCGTCCTTGTTTCCTCTTCGGTGCAAGGGAGGCAAGCGCAGCCGCGGAGTACCGAGGCCTCAGGCAAAGGTTGCCATTTCGGTGAAACAAGACCAAGACCAGATGTACTGCAAGACGGAGGTCATCGTGGAGCCCAAGACGGCGTCATCACCAGAGCCTTTCACAGGCGCATACTACCTTTCGTCAGGATAGCTTGTACTAGCCGTCCCTCTTCAAATTAGCCCGCCATTGTTGGCTCCCTTCCCGCTCGATATTTGGGAAGAGGACCAGGGCCTCTATAAATAGGACTAGCCACCATAGGACGAAGGAGAGGAGACTAGAGACACACACAAGTTCATACACACAGGAACACCTCAACCTCAGGAGGCAGTTCTTCCCTTGTATTGTTCATCATCAGCGCGAGAGGCAATCCACCACCACCACACTGGAGTAGGGTATTACACTACAACGGTGGCCCGAACCAGTATAAACCCTGTGCCTTCCGGTGTTGCGAGTTCGTCGAGTTCGTCCGCAAGATCCTAGCGAGCTAGAGCGTAGATTGGTAGAAGGGAAAGACTTCACGCGCACCCCAGTGTTTGAACCTTAAGGGTAGCCGGAACCCCACATCTGACATTTGGCGTGCCAGGTAGGGGTGCGCCGGAGCTTATTCTCCACCAATCAGCTCTCCGACGTTCACCGGCTACAATTTCTGGCGACCCAAGGGCCGGATCCGACCGCTGGGCAGCTTGGCCGGCCCGAACGGCGCCGCCTGTCCATGAAGGTCTCGACCCCGCACCCCAAGCGGCGCGGGCGCCACCAAGCTCCGCCGGGCGTGGACAGCGCGGCCAGGCATCATCCACCCTCACCCCGGGGCAAGTACGAGCCGCAGCAAGAGCAGCGAGTCACGCCGCAACAACAGCGCCGCACTCAAGGCGAGAGCAAGCGAGCATGCGGGCGGCACTCACAGTAGCAAGGGAGCTGCTGCGATGCAGGCTGATGGAGAGCGGCCGGGACACGCTGCTTGAGCGTGTTGCTGAGCTGCTGGACGCAGCGGCGTCGGGAGCGCCACCCTTCTGCTATCAACTCCCCTCCCAAACCACTGCAGGGTCGCACGGTGAGCCTCACCACACCTGCGCGCCTTTGACTATGCCCGGGGGCTTTGTCAACATCAGCACGGCCGGCAGCGTAGGGGGCTCCAACCCCCCCCCCCCCATGCCACCCTCGACAAGCACGAGTGCGAGCATCACCCCTCATGGTCCCGGCCGGATGCCATATTATCATCCCCAGGACACCATCACGGGCGGAGCAACATGGAGCGTGGGGCACCACGGCGAAGTGTGGTGACGGCCCCGGAAGCCTACGTGCCCCGCATGATGGACCAAGGGTATGCACCAGAGGACGATATCGGCTCATTCGTTGGAGAAGATTGGGGAGAAGGGGCGCTAGGAGTCCAAGCCTTCCAAGATCCAGTGGAGAACCACAACGACCGCGCCGGCGACGGCAACTACAGGGTACCGCTAACCTCTCAGGAATAGGCTTATGCTAACCATGGGCTGCAGATGAATCAGGTTGCAGCATCGATCAGCGACCCTGGCACGGCGGCACCCGTTTCAACAAGGGAGACACGCTGGGGAGCGCCGGGAGGGAGCCAGGAGCAAGGCCCCTCCCCAAGGCACGCGAAACCAGGGGACACCCGGAGGTAGGCCCTCTGCCGGGGTGGCTACAACGACCCTTCCCCGGGCAGAGGACCCGTGGTCGCCGAGGGAACCGCTGGTGTCCCCTTTCCCTCCTTTCTATCGTCCTGGTCTCCGGTCGGCTCAAAGGAGGTCGAGGGTGGCGCAAGGCGGGGCCCTCGTCTGGCGATATGAAGCAAGGCCGGCACTTGTGAAGAAGGCCCGGTGCCTGTGAAGCTCACCGCCCGTGACACTCTCACGTAATAATGAGTTGGGGCTGTACACGCCCCGGAGTCTCAGGAGCACTGGCCTCAGGCTCTGGGGCTCCCTCCCACGCCTAGTGGATAGCACTTAGCTCCGCGCTGGTGAGAAGACTTGAAGACCCGAAGACTAGACTAGGTGTCGGACGCGGCCTTTTGCTTTGGATCTTTCTTTCTATGGCTTTGCTTTCTGATTCTGGACTTAAGTTGAAGCTGAATTTTTATCGATGCGTGTGGGGGGTGCCTTTTCTCGTTCGAGCCATTTCTCGCCTTCTAGATCTTGTTTGTTTTGGGACTCATGTCTGTCGCCTCTCCCTTGCAAAGCTCCTCGCGAGCTGGACCGCGCAAAGCACGCGCTAGCACTCCGCCTGGTCCTCACCCTGTGCGGGGCCCCTTCAAACGGGGCGGTAAGCTCCCCAGGATTCTCAGGAACTTGTGGCCTCACGACCCAGCCCTAAGTTGGCACTGACTAAGGTAAACCACGTCGGGATACTCACCCCTAGCTTCATGAGCTCACGAGGACACACACCCACATCACATAGGAAAGTAAAAACTGCGGTTTGCTTACACGAGGGTCTCCCCCTCTCAAAATGCTCTTACAAGTTTCCCAAGGGTCGCGCCCGAGTTTTGCATGCAGAATAAAACAACAGGAGAATATGGGATCAGCCAGAGATATCGCTCGCTGCATCGCCCATGGACGCATCGCTCGCATCGTCATCATCTTTGTCGAAATCGTCACCGTCGTCGATGACGCCCCCATCGCCGTTGTCAACCACGTCACCTTCCTCTGCAATGACCACCACCCCATCATTCTCCGAGGTGAAGGCCCTGACCAACGCGTCGACATGGTCCTCTACCCAATGCGACAGGTCACCCCGGACGGCCATGGGTATAGGGGCAATGGCGGCATCGAAGTTGAAGTTGGGGTCGACGTTCAGGAGGTGGCTGAAGACACGGGAGAAGGCGCGCTGAAGCAGGCCACGACCCCTCTCCTCCACAAGCTGCCGAGCTCTGGCAGATTGAACCTCCAGGCGCGTCACCACCTTGGTGAAGAAGGTCAGGTGACTGGCGTAGTCACTTGAGTGAGGGGTCGGGGCGTTCTCATCACAGATATAGCCCAGGGCAGTGTTGGCCCTGTTCTGAAGGTCTTGAAGCATAGGAGTGTGCTCGCGCTCCAGCGTTCAGCGTTGAAGCACGTCCTCCCTGTTCTGCCGAGCAACGGCCTCGGCGTCGTCAACTCGCCTCCGGAGGGAAAGCAGCTCGACCCTGGCGGAGGCCAAGTCCGCCTGCGCCGTAACCAAGGCGGCGGTTGTGGCCTCCGCACGCCTCTTGGCCTCGTCCAACCCGGGCCTGAGGGCGGCGGCCCTGCCCGCACCCTCTTGACCGGTGAGCTTCAGCTTCAAGTCGTACCTGACCTCCAGATCTGCGTGAACCACGGCCACCCAGCGATTGATCTCCTCCTCGACTCTGGCCTCACGGGCCCCGATGATATCTTCAGCTTGAGCGACTTGACACTCCCTCGCCTCCAGCCACTCGTGCTCGAGGCTGCGCTCCACGGCATCCAGGGCCAGCGTCTCCTCGCACCGCCGGACCTCCTCTTCCTCCACAGGCGTCCCCCTCATGGACGCAAGGGCGGCCCCGCGCGCCTCGACCTGCTGCTTGAGGGACGTGCTCCAGGCCAGGAGCTCCCATGCGCGCTCCTCCGTAGCCTCGCGGTGGCGATCGGCCTCGTGAGCTTCTTCCAAAGCTCGCAAGCGGGCCTCATTGGCAATCTTGAGGGGCGCCTCTGCCTTCATGTTCTCTTGGTCACGATGATAACGACCAAGGTTGATGGCCACTCGCAGCTTGCGCCGCTCCTCCATCAACCGAAGACCTTCAGCCTCAAGACGCGAGTCGACGCTAGCAAGCTCTTCACCAAGGCGGCTCATCGCGCCCATTGCCTCCTGGAAGAGCTTGTGGCGGACCATGCTGCGCCCTCGCTCGAGCTCAAACGCTCGGCCCATCTCATCCTCCACCTCGGGGGCTGCGGGCGGAGCATCAAGTGGCGCACCACCTCCCGGTTGGGGGCTGGGGACTGGCTCGGCCTCAGGCGCCAAGTGACCCTCGCGAGGGGCCCAAACCGAACAAGGCCCGTTGCTTGAAGAAGACTTCAGGATCGAGGCTAGCCAGCTACCAACTGTGACCAGGGGAGGAGCCATTGGCACACCTGCTGTGCTCCGAGCAAGGCCGCGAGGGAAGGACGGCGAAGGCGCAAGCTCGAGCGCCTTGATAACGGACCAACTCCCCTGGCTGACCCCACGCCGTGAGCAGCGTCCGAGCCTGAAGCGCTGGAGCTTGGCGGGTGCGTTGGGAGGAGAGGGAGCTGCTCCTCTAGAGATTTCGCGGCCTTAGCAGAAGGGGACCTGAGGGGACAATCGTCAGGAAAGGAAGGCGGCACATAGAAGATCACCCAGATAAGGTACTTACTCGTTGATAGCGATGTACTTCCGTCGCTTCAACGGTCCGAAGATGCTGCCGCCGCTAGGGGATCCCTTCCTCTCGCGGAGCTCCTCGAAGTCTACACAAAGGCGACCGAAGCGCTGGACGTGACGGCCGGAGCGCGGCGGAGCCGAAGGAGAACCAAGAGGGATGGCTTCAGGGGAGCCTGGCTGTGGCGAACAGCCCGGCTCTCTCTCGCTGCGACCTCCCGAGGCTCCTAGAGCCTCGGCCTCGGGAGCCGCATACCGCGTCTCATCAGCGACTGACGCCTCAGGAGGGGTGTCGCAAGCTCCCGAGGATGATGCCCCTGGATCATCGCTCAGCATGTGCTCCTCAGCACCTGAGCAGACGGCCCCCGTCGCAGCTCGCTCCCCTGCACCGTCACCTAGGGCGAGCTCAGCACCGGCGGCAAAGACGGGGACCACGATGACAAGATTCTCGCGGGGCCCCACCAAGCCAATTGGGCGCATCCCCCACTCATCAAAGGAAGGCATGTTCGTGGCAAAGGTAACCTTGTTCTCGCAGCGGTACAACATGCAACTTTTCCTGGGTATCTCGTCTGGCAGAGGGACACCGGATAGGATCATGAGCACTGTTTGCCGCACGGAGAGAGGAAGCCCCTCCTCCTGAAACCTCATGTTCCTATCCGCTGAGCAAGGTCCACATAGGGCGAGAATGGCGCTAAAGCGGAGCTACTCGGCGCTTGACAAACTCCCTCACCACCATGGGCGCAGTCACACCAAGGTCCTTCAACCACCGCAGCCTGGCCCAGACGGGGGCGAGGCAAGGGCTCGCGAGCCTCTGGTGACCCCAGCCGGAGTTTGGAATGGCAGGCCCCACCGGAGCTTGGAGCAGAGGGTTGAGCACGCCGGCATCAACAAACACCCATCGCATGCGGAACTCGCTCGCGGATGAAGGGAGCTCGAAGTCGATCCCCATGCCTGCCGTCGCAGCCATGGCCTGGAAGCCCACACACCCTAAGCTCTGCCGGGCACCGGTGAGATGCAACGAGAAGAAGTGGCGGAGGAGCGCCACAGAGGGGGTGATGCCCACCATGGCCTCACACACAAAGGCAAAGACGGCAAGAAGGGTCGCAGATTGAGGGTCGAGATGGAGCATGTGGATCTGATAGTGCTCGAGCACCGCATTGAAGAAGGCGGAGAAGGGAGGAAGCAGGCCAGCCCAGAGGGCATCAATGAAGATTGGGACCTTGGGGACTGCCCGAGCCATGCTGGAGAAAGATGCAGGCTAAGTCGGCGTCTCTTCCCACTCGTTGAAGCTGGAGGCGAGCATGGGGCGCACCTTGCCCATGGCCTCGTCGTTGAGCACCGAGGCCGGCTGAGTGCCGACTCGAAGGATGGAGGCGCAGTTGGCAAGGATAGAGGTTTCTTCCCCTTGTTGGCTTGTTTCGACGCCATGGCGGTGAAGCAGGCGGAACACTGGCCAGATTGAGAAGGCGGAGCAGGGCGTCGAGGAAGCAGGGAGATTGGAAGGGCCAGGCGTGCCAAAGGAAGAATAACTGTGTAGGCCGCATGGGCCGCATAGCCAGGCAGATTCGAAGGCAGCATGGGGAAGCGGAGACGCCCACGTCCAATCAACCGCCACGCGTCAACCGAGGCCATAGGCTTTTGGGGTCCTGCGGTGCTCCGAACTTGACCCTTGGCTTCGCCGCAAAGCCAAGCCCACACGCACCTTGGGCCCGGGGGCTACTGTCAGTGTTCTGGGAATGGGGGTCCTGATGTGTACTACACAACCTTCTTCTTGTAGACATTGTTGGGCCTCCAAGTGCAGAGGTTTGTAGGACAGTAGCAAATTTCCCTCAAGTGGATGACCTAAGGTTTATCAATCCGTAGGAGGCGTAGGATGAAGATGGTCTCTCTCAAGCAACCCTACAACCAAATAACAAAGAGTCTCTTGTGTCCCCAACACACCCAATACAATGGTAAATTGTATAGGTGCACTAGTTCGGCGAAGAGATGGTGATACAAGTGCAATATGGATAGTAGATAAAGGTATTTGTAATCTGAACTTATAAAAACAGCAAGGTAACTAATGATAAAAGTGAGCGTAAACGGTATTGCAATGCGTTGAAACAAGGCCTAGGGTTCATACTTTCACTAGTGCAAGTCCTCTCAACAATATTAACATAATTGGATCATATAACTATCCTTCAACATGCAACAAAGAGTCACTCCAAAGTCACTAATATCGGAGAACGAACGAAGAGATTATGGTAGGGTAAGAAACCACCTCCAAGTTATTCTTTCCAATCAATCCGTTGGGCTATTCCTATAAGTGTCACAAACAGACCTAGAGTTCGTACTAGAATAACACCTTAAGACACAAATCAACCAAAACCCTAATGTCACCTAGATACTCCAATGTCACCTCAAGTATCCGTGGGTATGATTATACGATATGCATCACACAATCTCAGATTCATCTATTCAACCAACACAAAGGACCACAAAGAGTGCCCCAAAGTTCTACCGGAGAATCACGATGAAAACGTGTGCCAACCCCTATGCATAGGTTCATGGGCGGAACCCACAAGTTGATCACCAAAACATACATCAAGTGAATCACGTGGTATCCCATTGTCACCACAGATACGCACGGCAAGACATACATCAAGTGTTCTCAAATCTTTAAAGATTCAATCCGATAAGATTACTTCAAAGGGGAAACACAATCCATTACAAGAGAGAAGAGGGGGAGGAGAAACATAGGATCCAACTATAATATCAAAGATCGCGATACATCAAGATCGTATCATCTCAAGAACACGAGAGAGAGAGAGAGAGAGAGAGAGAGAGAGAGAGATCAAACACATAGCTACTAGTACATACCCTCAGCCCCAAGGGAGAACTACTCCCTCCTCATCATGAAGAGCACCGGGATGATGAAGATGGCCACCGGAGAAGGATTGCCCCCTCCGGTAGGGTGCCAGAACGGGTCTAGATTGGCTTTCGGTGGCTACAGAGGCTTCTGGCGGCAGAACTCCCGATCTATTGTGCTCCCTGATGTTTTTACGGTATATGGAGATATATAGGCGGAAGAAGTACGTCAGGGGGGCCACGAGGGGCTCACAAGGGTGGAGGGCGCACCCCTTGCCTCATGACCTCCTTGCAGATCCCAAGTCTTCTGGGCTTATTTCCTTCCAAAAATGAGTTCCATGAAGTTTTAGGTCAATTGGACTCCGTTTGATTTTCCTTTTCTTCGAAACCCTAAAACAGGGTAAAAATAGAAACTGGCACTGGGCTCTGGTTAATAGGTTAGTCCCAAAAATGATATAAGTGTATAATAAAGCCCATAAACATTCAAAGCAGTAAATAATATAGCATGGAGCAATCAAAAATTATAGATACGTTGGAGACGTATCAGGTCCCTAGACTTGCCTGCCTGCGGCCCATGGCGTGGCGGGGCCAGCAGGCCGTACGGCCCATCTTCATCAACAAAGCATCCAAGACCCTCGCGAGGCGGGCGATGCAAGACCTCCTCAGGAGTGGCCTATTCAGGCAGGCTCGCGAGGAGCGTAGATATCAAGGCGAGGCAAATCTCACGAGGCTCTCGTGACGTGAGGCATGATGATCGACACCAGGCGGGCGCCAGCGCGCGCAGCGTCCTTGTTTCCTCTTCGGTGCAAGGGAGGCAAGCGCAGCAGCGGAGTACCGAGGCCTCAGGCAAAGGTTGCCATTTCGGTGCAACAAGACCAAGACTAGGAGGACTGCAAGACGGAGGTCATCGTGGAGCCCAAGACGACATCATCACCAGAGCCTTTCACAGGCGTAGACTACCTTTTGTCAGGATAGCTTGTACTAGCTGCCCCCCTTCAAATTAGCCCGCCATTGTTGGCTCCCTTCCCGCTCGATATTTGGGAAGAGGACCAGGGCCTCTATAAATAGGACTAGCCACCATAGGACGAAGGAGAGGAGACCAGAGACACACACAAGTTCATACACACAAGAACCCCTCAACCTTAGGAGGCAGTTCTTCCCTTGTACTGTTCATCATTAGCCCGAGAGGCAATCCACCACCACCACACTGGAGTAGGGTATTACACCACACGGTGGCCCGAACCAGTATAAACCCTCTGTCTTCCTGTGTTGCGAGTTCGTCGAGTTCGTCCGCAAGATCCTAGCGAGCTAGAGCGTAGATTGGTAGAAGGGAAAGACTTCGCACGCACCCCAGTGTTTGAACCATAAGGGTAGCCAGAACCCCACATCCGACAGTCTCGGGGACTACACCCAGTGTGTGCACTCTGCATGCCCCCACTGATTCAAGAGTACACTTGACGTGACCTAGTCGACTCAAGTGGAAGAACTATACAACAAAAGTTAAAGCACCCAGTGGGTGAACAGATGCAAGG
This sequence comes from Triticum aestivum, assembly GCF_018294505.1. Taxonomy (NCBI): domain Eukaryota; kingdom Viridiplantae; phylum Streptophyta; class Magnoliopsida; order Poales; family Poaceae; genus Triticum; species Triticum aestivum. Next base: position 206,268,791 of record NC_057800.1, on the reverse strand, counting down.
TGCCGACTCATGATAGATGCACATTAAAGGTTTGAAAACGTTCATCCACAGAAATCTTATGAATAATGAAGGAGCAGTTTTCAAGTACCATATGCTAACAAAGCAAAGATCAAGCTAAAAGATCAATCAGAAATGAACTCTCCTGGACATTGGTTTGAAGTGCAGAGCTGACATCGTAGGCGGCCTTGCTAGCTTCGTGCACCACCTTCATTTGATCCATCATAAGGCCTACTTGGCATATAGCTTCCTTAGCAGCGCTCACTGGGTCCTCTGGGACATGATGGATAACAAAGAGTTGAGTTGGTGGAACAGTCGTAGTAGTCAGGGATCTGAGGCATGGAGTTGCACGGACGGAGCAAGGACTTGGGCGATCGACGCCGAAGGACAATCAGTCGACACAGGATCGGCAAAAGAAACAGGAGCCCGAATTGGATCTCCGGATTGTTGGATCACTGTTCTGGCAGTGATGTCGATTGAGGTACCTTGTTGGCAGGCACCCTCTTGCTCGAAGTCCTGCCCTTTCTTCCCATGGTTTTCTGAGGCACATCTTCGTCATCGTCTGGAAGGACAATGACATTTGGTGGTGCTGCAAAAGACTCGACCGTAAGAATTCAGTCGACCGACAACACAATTGACAAAATGAGGGCAGGATTGTAGAGTTGTACCCGCTTTGGAAGTGGCCGCGTCTTCAGTTTCCTCATCATCTTGATCCTTGTAAATTTCCATGGAGGTCCCAGAAGTAGCAGCACTAAAACTTTCAGAACTCACTCGGTCAAGCAAGAGAATGAGTCGTCGATGACATAGAAGTTCCTAAGTGACGCAAAAGCAAAGAAAGAAAGCAAAACACTTATGCAGAAGTGACGGGAACACCCACCTTGATCTTGGGCAAGGCCTTCCGAGGCTTTGAGGGGGCAGTCTTGAGCTGCTTGGTGGCCTTTTCAGACGGTTCCAGAGATAAAGTCCGAGTGCATTTTTGCACTTGTGTGCTTGGAGGAGCTGCCTTGCCACGCCCGCCCGCAGGGTCTTGAGACTGTTTGGATCGATGTTCTGAGCTAGGTGGTGAGTCGACTTCCTCACTGCCGCCCGAGTTGTCACTGTCGTCTTCATGGTCATCGGGGGATTGCCAGTCGCCACTCTCTCGTCTGTGCTCTCCATTCCCTCCTGGACTTGCTCCTCATTTGGCATCGAGTACATCTCAGTATAAATCTTCAAGGAAAGAAGTTAAACAAGCATCAATCAGATTCAAGGACAATTGCAAATCAGAATAAAAAGGCACTCAATAACAAAGGTCAGACCTTGTCCTGCTCATTTTCGGCGTCGAATGGTGCAACTCTTCTGGACCCCCTAGGGTTGTCTTTGTTTCCAGTAATGCTCCGTAGCCACTGTGCCACCGTCTCCTCGATGACTTCCTGTGGGTCGACCCGAGCGGTGTCACTACAGCCCGAGTACATCCACATTGGATGATCGCGAGCTTGGAGAGGCTGGATGTGTCGACTGATAAACACCTCCAACAAATCCATGCCAGTCACGCCATCGGGGACTAATTGGACAACCCGGTCGACTAGCATGGACACCTCTCCCTTCTCTGCTGGAGTCACGATCAATGAAGAGGGTTGGCGGACTCGATCCATGGTGAAGGGGGGAAGACCAGTCGACTGACCAGGAGTCGGAACATCTTGGTAGTAGAACCAGGTCGACTGCCACCCTCTAACCGACTCGGGAAGGGTCATAGAAGGAAAAGTACTACTATCCTCGTCTGAATCCCTAAACCCCCACACATTTGGATCACGTGTGTCTTTTCGTCATTCGGATTTGCCTTCTTCACAGTTTGAGAATGACATGTAAAGATTTGCTTGAATAAACCCCAATGCGGTCAACAGCCCAAGAAGATTTCACACAGAGAGATGTACGCAGCGAGATATGTGATTGTGTTGGGGGAGAAGTGATGAAGCTGGGCTCCGAAAAAGTTCAAGAAACCCCAAAAAAGAGGATGCGGAGGCAGTGTGAAACCATGGTCGACATGGGTTGCAAGGAGGGCGCACTCACCCTCCTGTGGCCGAGCCTCGGTCTCGTTCCCCGGCAACCTCCAAGACCAATGGGCAATCAAGCCTCCACTGGCCAGATCCTCCAAGTCTTCTTTCTAGATCATGGATCAAATCCAGTTCCCCTGGATCCAACCAGGCGGCAAACCAGACCTCGACAACGACCCTTGACTCGTCTTCTTGCCCTTCGCCGCCATCGCCGCCTTCTTCGAGCGCTGCAGGGCTGCCGTCTTGTCCTTTCCCATGGCGGCGGAGTGCCCGCGGGCGAATGGAGACGATGAAGATGGTGGAGAGCGCAGTGGAGAAGCAGAGGACGAAGAGGACGATTGGGATGCACTGTGTGTTGCATCGACCCGGGCGCTATTTATGAAAGGCTGGCGAGTGGGCCCGAGCGATCTTATCATATCCCACAGCAGGTGCTCCCCCGATACGTGGCAGAAAAGGTGGCGCAAACATCAAGTCACCCTCATCTATCCACTTCGATTACTATGCCGCGCTCCGTCCCGCGTGCTTCCCCGAAATTTTGAATCCTGTGAGATCTGGGAATGGCAGAGCAACCAATCTCGCCAAAGATTTTGTACCATAACTCACTCTAAAATTATCAACATAACTCACTCGCTGACCTCTAAATTGATCAAGGCGACTGAAACGAAGATGAAGCCCCCGCATGACTCCCTGATGTCGGCGTCCTAGGAACGGGGGTACCCAGACTTGCCTGCCTGCGGCCTAGGGTGTGGCTCCACCAGCGGCCTGGTACGGCCCATCTTCACCAGCAACCACTCAAGACCCTCGCAAGGGGCCAAGCCTCGTGAGGCGGACTACACCAGGACCTCCTTTGGGGCGGCCTCCCTAGGCTGACTCCCGAGGAGCGGAGATATCTATGCAAGGGGCACCTCACGAGGAGCGCGTGACGTGAGCCATGACGACCAAAGCCAGGCGGGCGCCAGCGGGCGGAGAGTGCCAGTTTCCTCTTTGGTTCTAAAGATGCAAGCGCAGGCGAGGGGTCCAGAGGCATCAGGAAAAGGTTTCCATATTGGTGCAACAAGACCAAGACTAGCAGGACGGCAGGATGGAGCTCATCGCAGAGCCCACGACGGCGTCACTACCAGAGCCTTTGGCAGGCGAAGACCACCTTTTGTTAGGATAACTTGTACTAGTTGTCCCCTTTTAAATTTGCTATTGTGGGATCCCTTCCCGCCTAATATTTGGGAAGAGGACCAGGGCCTCTATAAATAGGACTAACCACCACCATGGAGGGGAGATGATTTAGACCAGCCTCGCACATACAAGCTCACCAAGCTCAAGAGCACCTCTCCTCAAGAGGCTGTTCATCCCTTGTACTTGTTCATCCTCAGCCTATAAGGCAATCCACCACAGCACACTGGAGTAGGGTATTACACCACAACGGTGGCTCGAACCAGTATAAACCCTCGTGTCCCTTGTTCTTCGGGTTTGGCGAGTTAGGCTTTGAGATCGTTGCGAGAGTGGGCTCGTGGGGGAGAGAGATCTTCGTGCGCACCCCAGTGTTCGAACCTCAAGGGTTTGCCGGAACCCGTAATCTAACATTTGGCGCGCCAGGTAGGGGTGCGCTGAAGCCTTTTCTTCCGCCGATCCGCGTTCCACTACTCCATCGCATCCATGTCTTACGCTCGCCGAGCCTGTGCTGAGCATCGCACCACCCTCGCCACCCGCGTCGCTCAGACGGCGCCCGTTGGCGGACCTCCCCACCGTTCTGCATCACCCGCTGCCAACGCCGCCACTGGCCCAACAGCGAACGAGCAGCAGGCCTCATCGCTGCACCCCTCCATGCGGCGGGACGGACACACCGCCACCCCATCATTGACTCCGGTTGGCTCATTGTCCCACGGTCGACGCGCGCCCACAGACGAGCAGGCCGCACTGCTCATGGTGCGTGAGCTCTTGCGCTACCGCCCGCTAGACGTCTGGCTTGACCGCATTGCTGAGCTCGTCAGCGCCGCTGGGGGGCTCTCCTGCACCGTCCCTTTCACTACCTCGACCACCCCCAGCAGCGGGCGACGTCACGCACGGAGCGCCTCCACCACCTCCACACCAAGACAATGCCCTCGTAGCAAGATGCGCGGTCCCACTGCGCGACCCACCGTGCCGGGTGCCCGTGCGCAAAGAAGGAAGCTACCAAGAAGTCCCGGGGCCGCAAGGAAAAGCTCCTGCTTTCCCGGCACCGCTACATCAAGACCGTGCGCCGCCTGCACCGGCGGCGCGTGGATACCAAGACCGGGCTCCGCCACCACGACGAGCTCCGGTGACCACAGCAAGCTGCCGCGCCTTCACTCCCAAGCTGCGCAGCGTCGTCTGGCCCGGGAAGTTCAAGCCAGACCCGCATCCACGCTACGACGGAACCCCCAACCCTGCGGAGTTCCTGCATCTCTATGAGCTAAGCATCAAGGCGGCCAACGGTGATGACAAGGTCATGGCGAATTGGTTCCCTATGGCCCTAAAAGATGGTGCACTCTCATGGCTCCTGAACCTGCCTGCGGGATCGATCTCCTCCTAGGGCGAGATGCGCGAGCGTTCCGTCGCCAACTTCCAGGGTACTCGCGACCACTCGCCGGCCACAGGCGACCTGCGGTGCATCAAGCAGCTGCCGGGGGAAACGCTGCAGAAGTACATCCAGCTTCAACAGCGTTCGCCTCAAGATCCCCAAGATGACGGATGAAGCGGTCATCTCCACGTTCTCCGATGGCGTCCACGACATTAAGATGAAGAAGGAGCTTGCCATGCACGAGGACCTATGCACGGCCCTGGAAATGTTCAACATGGCAACCAAGTGCGCAAGAGCCAAGGAAGGGCGCCTTTCCCTCCTCGAGCTCCCAGCTGCCGATCAGGAGGACAAGAAGGCCGAGAGCAAGGACGTGAAGTGCAAGGGGGATGCTATGCTCGCGGGAGAGGCGGAGAAGAAACCCGGCCGCGACCATCCCGAGTCATCCAAGGCCAGCCACCCATTCTACGCCTTCTACAACGTCCACGGCCACAACACCAACGACTCTCAGGAGCTCAGGGCCATCTGCGATGGGTGCTTCGATTAACGCCCCGAGCGCAACGATCGAGGCTATGACTAAGGGGGAGGACAAAGTGGAGGACGTTGGGATGACCATGGCCCCGACCAGGAGTGGCGCGATCGGCCTTGTGAGGACCGCTGGCAGGACCCGCCTCGTGAGGGCGCCTGAAGGGAGCAGCCTCGTGAGGACTACCCTCAGGTTAATGCCGGCCTCCCTCCTCTGCCACCACCGCCAAGGAGAAACAACGACCATCATCAGGACGAGGGGCTGGGGGCTTCCAAGAGCTTCGTGCCATTGCATGCATCTTGGGTGGTGCTCAAGCCCCAACTTCTCAGCGTATCTTTAAGAAGTTTGCTCGTGAGGTGAACGCATCCTTCCCAGGCTCGAGGCTATCGGCATTCTGGGAACGGGGGTCCCCAGACTTGCCTGCCTCCATCCCACGGCGTGGCTCCTCTAGCGGCCTGGTATGGCCTATCTTCACCAGCGAACACTCAAGACCCTCGCAAGGGGCCAAGCCTCGCGAGGCAGACGCCACAAGACCTCCTCAAGGGCTGCCTCGCCAGACTGGCTCGTGAGGAGCGGAGAGATCAAGGCGAGGGGCACCTCGCGAGGTTCCCGTGACGTGAGCCATGATGACCAAGGCCAGGAGGGTGCTAGGCGGGCGCCAGCGGGCGCAGAGCACCAGTTGCCTCTTTGGTGCTAAAGGAGCAGGCGCAGGGGAGGAGTCCCGAGGCATCAGGCATATCGGTGTTGGGATATCACCATATTATCTTGTTATCTTAATGCACCTATATACTTGGTAAAGGGTGGAAGGCTCGGCCTTTTGCCTAGTGATTTGTTCCACTCTTGCCGCCCTAGTTTCCGTCATATCGGTGTTATGTTCCCGGATTTTGCGTTCCTTACGCGGTTGGGTTATAATGGGAACCCCTTGACAGTTCGCCTTGAATAAAACTCCTCCAGCAATGCCCAACCTTGGTTTTACAATTTTCCACCTAGCCTCTTTTTCGCTTGGGTTTCCGGAGCCCGAGGGTCATCTTTATTTAAATCCCCCCGGGCCAGTGCTCCTCTGAGTGTTGGTCCAAACTAGAGCCCCTTGCAGCGCCACCTCGGGGAAACTTGAGGGCTGGTTTTAGTTGTACGGATTACTTATCCGAGTGTGCCCTGAGAACGAGATATGTGCAGCTCCTATCAGGATTTGTCGGCACATTCGGGCGGTGTTGCTGGACTTGTTTTACCATTGTCAAGGATGTCTTGTCAAACTGGGATGCCGAGTCTGATCGGAATGTCTCGGGAGAAGGAATATCCTTCGTTGACCGTGAGAGCTTGTGATGGGCTAAGTTGGGACTCCCCTGCAGGGATTTGAACTTTCGAAAGCCGTGCCCGCGGTTATGGGCAGATGGGAATTTGTTAATATCCAGTTGTAGATAACATGAAACTTAACTTAATTAAAATGAATCAACCGCGTGTGTTACCGTGATAGTCTCTTCTCGGCGGAGTCCGGGAAGTGAACACGGTGTTGGAGTAATGCTTGACGTATGTTGCTATAGGATCACTTCTTGATCATAGTTCTTCGTTCGTGCTTTGCCTTCTCTTCTCGCTCTCTTTTGCGAACAGGTTAGCCACCATATATGCTAGTCACTTGCTGCAGCTCCACATATTACCTTGCCTTACCTATAAGATTAAATAGTCTTGATCGCAAGGGTGCGAGATTGCTGAGTCCCCGTGACTCACAGTTTACTTCCAAAACCAGATGCAGGGACCGATGATACCGTTCCAGACGATGCGCTTGAGCTCAAGTGGGAGTTCGATGAAGACTCTCGTCGTTACAATGTGTCTTTCCCAGATGATCAGTAGCGGTGCCCAGTTGGGGCGATCGGGGACCATGTCGCATGTTGGGGTTCATCTTTTATTTTGGTACCATAGTCGGACCATGAGTGTAATGGATGATTGTAATGTTATTCATGTATGTGACGTGGCGAGTGTAAGCCAACTATATATCCTTTCCCCTTTTATATATATTTACATAGGTTGTTGTGAAGATTACCTTACTTGCGACATTGCTTTCAATGCGGTTATGCCTCTAAGTCGTGCTTCGACACGTAGGAGATATAGCTGCATCGAGGGCGTTACAAGTTGGTAATCAGAGCATTCCCCGACCTTAGGAGCCCCCTGCTTGATCGAATCATTGGTGTTGTTGAGTCTAGAAAAATGTTTTGAGTCATTTAGGATTATATATATCAGAGAGTTTAGGAATTCTTTTTACTCCCCAGTCCCTTCATCGCTCTGGTGAGGCATCCTGACGTAGAGTTTTGACTCTTCTCTTCTCAAATTTCACTAAAAAAAATTTAGGATCACGCGGGTATCTTGGAATCATTCTGATCGATTTGTGATGAGAAAATTGTTCTTGGTGCCTCTTGTCATTTAGGGGTTGTGGCAGTGTCCCGGGGAGTTGAGCTCCGAGGTGTTGTCGTCACAATTTTATCGTTGAGATTCTGGAATACCTGAGTTTCGCCGGCATCGAAAATCTCTTTTATGCAGTTGTTGGTGAGATAACCTCGACGCCACCCAGTACCGGGGTGGGAGTTCGGGAGTATTGCCATAACTTGTATAACGGATGCTTTTCGAAGGTTGAGGTAAATGATTTCCGAAGTTTTTCTCGGTTATGTGTTGAAGGATGGATACAGCTGGATGTAGGATTTGCTAGATTTGGGTGAGATATTATGCTTCCCCTGTATCCCCAACACCTGATTGCATAACCGGAAAGGTTTGGGAGTTTCATAGGTGGGAATTCTTGTAGCTCTAGCTCTTCTTCCACTGATATTTGGTTTGAGATTGGGTGATCTTTACCGAGTATTCATTCTTGTTCCGTACCTTGTTTTTTTCTAACTCAAATTCTAAGTGGCTTCTCAATTTATGGATATGTGACCATTTCAATTGGAATGCATTCGTTCATTTTGTTCGGGTGTGAAGACTATATGTTGCAATTTCAACCCGTTTGATTTAGCTTCAATATTTGTCTATCAATGTGCTAATGGATGTCAACCTCTTCAGGATGGCTCCTCCAACGCGCACGACTCTGAATCCTGATCCGCCACCACCACCTCCACCTCCGGAGGCATGGCAAGCTGTGATGGCCGCTACCAATGCAAACACGCAGCTGATCATGAAACTTCTTCAAGAGCGCAATCAAGGGAACCAGGGCCAAGGCAACAATCAGAATCACTTTGCTACACTCAACCAGTTCCTTGCTAACCAGCCAAAGACCTTCAGCAATTGTGTTAAGGCAACAGACGCTGATGATTGGCTTGTGGACATATGCAAGCATTTCAAGTGCAGTAACGTCAGGCCTGAGGACTTTGTCAAGTTCGCTTCCTTCCAACTCAAAGACCAAGCTGCAGAATGGTTTCAGCAGTACAAAGATTCCAGAGGAGGTCGTGTTATTACCTGGGATGAATTCCGTCAAGACTTCAAAGCTCATCATATTCCTCAGAGCATGGTTGAAAGCAAGCGTGAGGAATTCCTCAACCTGAAGCAAGGCTCTATGTTTGTTTACGAGTACAACAAGATGTTTCAGAAGCTCGCCCGTTTTGCTAAGCAGGACGTCCCTGACGAGAAGAGCATGATATACCAGTTCAAGGGTGGTCTCAGAGAAGAAATCCAGCTAGCTCTTGTCCTCTTTGAGCCCAAGAGGTACGATGAGTTTTACAACATGGCAATGAAGCAAGAGACTGCTCAACTGAAGTGTGATGCCTCCAAGAAGCGAGTCAGAGATTCTACTCCTTCTTCCTCAACTCAAGTGGCTAAGTAGCAGAAGTATTGGCTTCCTCCTCCTCCGTTCCGTCAGCCTTATTAGCAGAAGAGCAAAGGTGGCAGTGGATCTTCCCACCCACCCAACCCTGGCTTTCAGAACAAGACTTCGTCTCAAGCTCCAAGATCGAGTGCTCCGTATCACCGTCCGCTTTCAGAGGTCACGTGCAACAAGTGCCAACAGAAGGGTCACTATGCCAACAAATGCTTCAATCAGAGGCGTCTCCCTCCTCCTCCTCCTGTGAGATCGGCAAGTACAGTTGTGGTCAAGCATAACCCCAAGTACGCCAAGGTCAACATGGTGAATGCAGCTCAGGCAGAGGACTCGTCAGATGTCATCATGGGTAACCTTCCTGTTAACGATATTCCTGCAAGAGTTCTTTTTGACACTGGTGCATCGCATTGTTTCATCTCGAGACCTTTTGCATCTAAGCATGATTTTGTTACTCAAGTGTTGCCGAAACCATTGGCTATTGTCTCTCCAGCCCATCAAATGACATCTCGAGTATGCATTCCGGATGTTTCAATCACATTGGGTGACTATAAGTTCTTGTCCTCTCCAAATGTTCTTGGTGACTCGGATATTGATCTTATTCTCGGAATGGATTGGCTTTCTAAGCACAAGGCTCATCTTGATTGTGCTGCCAGGCAGATTCAATTGACTCATTCGTCTAAGGATGTAATTGTCTTTGCCGCTCGTGATGATACCATCCGTCTATTTTCTCTCCATGAGAAGGGTGAGCTGGATGCCATTTCTCAAATTCCAGTCGTTTGCGAATATCAAGACGTCTTTCTAGAAGAGCTTCCAGGAATGCCTCCGCAACGGCCAGTTGAATTCGTCATCGATCTTGAGCCTGGCACGGAACTTGTTTGCAAACGTCCTTACAAGCTTGGACCTGAAGAGTTGAAGGAGCTGAAGAAGCAACTCGATATTCAAGAGCGAATGGGTCTCATCCGACCTAGTTCTTCTCCGTGGGTTGTGGAGTTCTTTTTGTGAAGAAGAAGGATGGAACGGACCGACTTTGTGTTGACTACCGTCCATTGAACAAGAAGACTATCAAGAACAAGTACCCACTTCCCAACATCAATGATCTGTTCGAACAACTCAAAGGTGCTCAAGTATTCTCCAAGCTTGATCTCTGTATGGGCTATCACCAGATTCGAATTCGTGAGCAAGATATTCCCAAGACGGCTTTCAGAACAAGCTATGGTTCATATGAATACACTGTCATGTCTTTTGGTCTCGTCAACGCTCCTCCGACTTTCTCTCGCATGATGAACTTCATCTTCAATGCCTACACAAATGACTTCGTCTTGGTCTACCTCGATGACATTCTGGTCTTTTTGAAGAACAAGGAAGATCATGCCAAGCACTTGCGTTTGGTGCTCGATAAACTCAGAGAACATCAGTTCTACACCAAGTTCTCAAAGTGCGAGTTTTGGCTCGATGAGGTTCTCTATCTTGGGCATATCATCTCTGCCAAGGGCATAGCGGTGAATCCTGAGAAGGTGTCTACAATTGTGAATTGGGAACCACCTCAGAACATGAAGCAACTCCGCAGCTTCCTTGGTCTCGCAAGCTACTGTCGAAGGTTCGTTGAGAACTTTTCAAAGATCACAAAGCCTCTTTCCAACCTTCTCCAGAAGCACGTGAAGTACGTTTGGTCTCTGGAATGTGACATCGCTTTCAACACTTTGAAAGAGAAATTAGTCACTGCTCCAGTTCTGACTCCTCCTGATGAATCCAAACCATTCGAGGTCTTCTGCGATGCCTCTCTTCAAGGTCTTGGTGTAGTGTTGATGCAAGAGAAGAAAGTTGTGGCCTATACCTCTCGCCAGTTGAAGCCCAACGAGAAGAACTACCCCCACTCATGACCTCGAGTTGGCGGCAGTTGTGCATGCTCTTTTGACTTGGAGACATCTCTTATTGGGAAGAAAAGTGGACATCTTCACTAACCACAAGAGTCTCAAGTACATCTTCACACAGCCTAATCTCAACCTCAGGCAGACTCGTTGGGTCGAAATGATTCAAGAGTATAACCCGAGCATCGAATATACTCCAGGCAAGGCCAATGTAATTGCTGACACATTGAGCAGGAAGGCTTACTACAACAGTATGATTCTCAAGCCTTACCAACCCGAGCTTTGTGAAGCTTTCCGCAAACTTAGTCTGCAAGTTGTTCCTCAAGGTTTCCTCGCCAACCTTCAAGTCTCTCCTACTTTGGAAGATCAAATTCGCGAGGCTCAACTTCTTGATGCTATGGTGAAGAAGGTGAAGATTGGGATTGCCAAGAGTCAACCCAAGTACAAGTGTTATCGCCTTGATGACAAGGATACTCTCTTCTTCGAGGATCACATTGTTGTGCCTAAAGGTGACCTTCGTAAATCATTATGAACGAGGCTCACAATTCACTCCTCTCCATCCACCCTGGGAGTACGAAGATGTACCAGGACCTCAAGCAGGCTTATTGGTGGACTCGAATGAAGCGCGAGATTGCTCAGTTCGTGAATGAATGTGATGTCTGCAGAAGAGTGAAGGCAGAACACCAACGACCAGCTGGTCTCCTCCAACCTCTTGCCATTCTAGAATGGAAGTTTGACCACATTGAGATGGACTTTGTGACTGGGTTTCCAAAGTCCAAGCGTGGCAATGATGCTATATTCGTTGTCATCGACAAACTCACTAAAGTGGCTCATTTCCTGCCTATCAAAGAGTCTATCACTGCAGCTCAATTGGCGGAGCTTTATACCTCTCGGATTGTCTCTCTGCACAGCATTCCGTAGTTAATCTCTTCAGACCGTGGCAGCATCTTTACCTCCAAGTTTTGGGATTCTTTTTAGAAGGCCATGGGCACCAACATCTGTTTCAGCACAGCTTTTCATCCTCAAACTAGCGGTCAAGTCGAGCGTGTCAATCAGATTCTTGAAGATTGCTCAGGGCTTGCGTTATCTCCTTCGGTATGAAGTGGGAAGATTGTCTTCCATATGCCGAGTTCTCCTACAACAACAGTTTTCAAGCAAGTTCGGGCAAGGCCCCATTTGAAGTTCTCTATGGCAGGAAGTGTCGTACTCCTCTTAACTGGTCAGAGACCGGTGAACGTCAACTTCTCGGAAATGACTTGATCACAGAGGCAGAGGAAATGTGCAAAGTCATTCGTGATAACCTCAAAGTAGTGCAATCGCGCTAGAAGAGTTACTATGATAGTAAGCATCATGATTTGGCTTTCGAGATCGGAGACCATGTCTACCTCCGCGTCTCTCCAATGAAAGGTACTCGTCACTTTGGTATCAAAGGGAAACTTGCCCCTAGATACGTGGGTCCTTTCAAGATTGTCAGCAAAAGAGGCGATCTCGCCTATCAACTCGAGTTTCCTTCAAACTTCGCAAACGTCAACAACGTGTTCCATGTCTCTCAGCTCCGCAAGTGCTTCAAGACCCCTGACCGCACCGTCAACTTCGAAGACATTGATCTCCAAGAAGATTTGTCTTATCGTGAGCACCCCATTGCTATTCTTGAAGAAACTGAGCGCAAGACTCGCAACAAGTCTATCAAATTCCTCAAAGTCAAGTGGTCACGTCATTCCGATCATGAAGCCACCTGGGAATGCGAGTATCACTTCCGTTCTGAGTAACCGGAGTTTTTCCAGTCCTAGATCTCGGGACGAGATCCTCTTGTAGTGGTGGAGTGTTGTAACACCCCAGATGTAAAACTTCCATATTTGGCAATATATCCATGTTGGTCTCCATCCAATCCCATTCGGGGTTCCATCTTTTGGTCTCATTTTGTTTTGTTATGTTGTTCTACTCTTTTCATTGCCATGCTTACCTTGACATATTACATTTGTGCTTCTTGTCATATTCCTTATTGCCATCATATGTTTGCATCATGTGCATATAAATGTTGTGTTGTGCTTATGTCACTTGCATTTCCATGATATGCATGCATGATATGTTGTTGCATGTGCTATTTGTGTGATCCATGCATGACCACCCTCCATGCATCACCACCTCTCCTTTTCTCTTTCCTTTTGCAAGTGCCATCTTGCCGTCCTCCACAAATGTCCATCTTCTCCCTATAAATCTTGCTACATGCCAAGAACCCCTCTGCCAATTTTTCACCTCTTTTAGAATTGTTTTGGTTGGGTTCAAAAATGCATCAAGTTTGAATTTTATTCAAACTTGCTTCACTTTTCTACCTCTAAAATAGTCCAAACCAATTTTATTAAATAGAGCATATTTCCAGGAGCTCGGGGATATTTTTGTTTCTTCCATATACCTCTCAAACCTCCCTTGACTTTTCCTTTTCTACAGCTGTGAATTTAAATTTACAGAGTTAAGAAAAAGGGGAGAGCCCCCCCCCCCCTAGTGCAGCCACCTCGGACTTTTTCCCTCTAGCTAGCCAGCCCACTTACCTCTTCCGGCCTAGTCAGCCCACGCGTATAGAGACGTCGTCAACCTCCTGTACGGCACGCATCCAGCATGTCCACGTCGACGCCCCGGTTGATTTGATGGCCGTTCGACGCCCCTAGCCCTTTAAAGCATGTCCAAACCCTACCCCGGTCTCTCCTCTGTCCATCCAGGCTCTCGTCTTTCCTCGCCGCCGCCAGGTAAGGCTAGCCACGCCATGACGTCACCCTGCCCACCATGCTCCGGCCAAGCTTGAGCTCGAGCTCGGAGTAGCCGTCTACGCCGCGCCTCCGACCCCCTCTGCCACCGTGGAGAGGAACGCCAAGTCCCCCTACGTCTGCTTCCACGTCGCACGTGATCACAAGGCTTCTAGATCGACTCCCTTGGTCGTTTTCTTCCTCTGCTTAGCGGACAGCAGCCCCGCCAAGTTCAGAGCTCCATCGCATCGTCTACGGCTCGTTCCCGTCTACCCCATCGTGTCCTAGGTGAGCTGGGTAACGCACCTACCTCTCCCTTTCTTTCCGTGGCATATAGGGCCCCGTGAGACTCGGTCGATCCATGTCTTTGTTGTGCTCCTGATGCTCTGGTGAAGTCTGTAGTTTTGTTGTGTATTTGCTGCAGCGCGCCCGTGCGTCCCCGCGCTCCAGTTCCCACCTAGATGCAGTCGCCTCACGCCCCATCCTTCACGCGTGCGCTCGAACGCGAGGAGCAGCAGCCTCGCCCAGCCTTGCCGCCGCCATACCCAAGACGAGCATGAGCTCATGCTCGAGCTGCCGCACGCGCACTCGCACATTCGCAGCAGCTTCGTCTGTTGCACGCGTACCCACACCACTTTTCCCCGTGCGCCCGGTTTTGCCTCCCACCGCCTTGCTTTCTTCCCTGCTCGCCGCGAACGCCATGGCCCCGAGCAGAGCTACGGTCGTGCTCGAGTGCCCAGTCCTTTGTTGCACTCGCGCAACCACGCATGTGCTCCTCTCTCAATCCCGTGTGCCCGCCGGAGCTCCTCTGCTCCGCTAGACGCGCCGCCGTTCGCCGGTGCCGTCACCGTCTTCCCTGTGCACGTATGGAGAAGATAGCCATGGCCCTGGGTTGTGTCAAGTAGACCCGAGCCGCTTGCCAACCAGCATGCCGATCCTAGCCCAGTGGTAGTGACCCGTCTCATCCACCCGGCAGAACAGGGTTCGAATCCCCCCAAGGGCAGTTTATTAGAGCCCCACTACTAGGGAAAACCTTATACACAGAATCTTAGCAGCAGCGCGGCATAAAAATAGGCACTGCTGCTAAGTAGTAGCAGCGCGGCTATGGAAAGCTCGCTACTGGTGCAAACTTAGCAGTAGCGCGTGACGCTTAAACCGCGCTGCTACAAAAATCCACTGACAGTACACAACAACATAAGTTTACCAGTAGCGCGGTGCCAGGGAGCGCGCTGCTGCTAATGCCATAGTAGCAGCGCGCTTTTTTGTCACCTCGCTGCTGCTAATTTTGAAAATGTGCACAGGGTTGGCCCGTTTAGCAGTAGCGCATGACAGGAAAGCGCGCTGTTGCTACGCTCTTAGCAGCAGCGCGGTTTCTCTCCCGCGCTACTGCTAAGACGCAGGACCCACCACCTTTTCCACCTCCCCCTCCCCATCTCCTCTCCTCCCTTTCCCCTACCCTCCCACATCCTCCCTCTCTCACTCTTCTTCTTCCTCAATACTTCTCCCCCCATTACTCTCCCTCTTCTACCTACCTTTCTCTCTCTTCATTACTCCTAGCTATAACTACACCACCTCCATTAATTCATCTCCTTTCTCTTTTTCCTCCCCCCTCCACTAGTTGAAGTTGTCTCCTCCCAAATTAGCTAGCTAGGTAGATGTAGCATTTAGTTAAGTGACCTATTTGCCCCCTAACTAGATCTTTCTTTGTCATGAAGAGCTTTGTGCACTTTTGACCTCCCTACATCATCATCTCCACCGTGTGCTCGATCTCGAGATAGAGGTGTGATTAATATTTCATGCTTTTGCAAAATGGAAATATGTTTATGCATGTGTGTGTGATATTTTTATGGAAATTGTGTGTGTGGCATGAGTTGACGCCAAATTGTGCATTTGAGTTGCCTATGTTTTGCCGAAATGTTGATTTATTTCTGTTTCGGCGAATTCCGGGCAAACTCTAGATCTATATATGTCCTACTTTTAAGGAAGGTCATGCCGAATTTTTGTATGACTTTGATGAATGCACGCATTTTTATAATCAATTTGTTTATTATTACCATGCAGAGTTCATGATGGTCAGTGGAACGATGGTGGACAGGTGGTTGCGGTCGGCGGTGCAGGACATGAAGGAAAATAACCTGACAGAGGTTTTATGTCCGTGTCGAAAATGCAAAGGAATAGTTTGTCTTGACCCCCATGTCGATGGTTGTGTCGAAGCGCACCTGCTCATGATTGGTTTCATGGATGGCTATACTCGGTGGATAACTGAAGATGAGGAGGATGCCGACGGGGCAGGCAATGATGACATGGGGCAAGACGAAGAGATGATCGATAATGGTGGCGGGGAAGAGGCCGGACATGGCGGCGGAGAAGGGGCCGGACATGGCGGCGGCGAGAACGACATGGACTCCATGCAGCAGAGTTCGTCGGTACTAAGTTCAATCGTGCGGGACCCTCATGTTCAAGCATTGCTTCGCAAGGAAACGAGTACTGAGAGAGCTGCTTCTAGAGAGGAGGCTAAGCTGGAGCAACTTGTGGTAGACTCGAACACTCCATTGTATGATGGTTGCAATCCTGAGGTGACCCGCTTGAGTTTCGCGCTCCAAGTGCTGAAGACGAAGGCTAAAAACAAATGGACCGACACTAGCCTCGATGAGCATCTCAAGTACCTAAAGGATGTTCTTCCCAAGGGTAATCTATGTCCTAGTAGTGTTGATGAGGCCAAGAAGATCGTGTGCCCTCTTGATCTGCCACACGTTAGATACCATGCATGCATCAACGATTGCATAATTTATCGGAAGGAGCATCCGGAAAAAACAAGTTGTCCGGTGTGCAATGCTTCTCGATACAAGAAGGCCGGGAAGAAATGTCCCCAGAAAGTGGTATGGTACTTACCGATCACTCCCTGTCTCCAGAGGTATTTTGTAGATCCCAAGGAAGAAAAGCTAATGCGCTGGCACGCGGAGAGGAAGAAGCCCGACGATGGAGATGATCCGAAGCTGAGACACGTCAAGGATGGAAGCCAGTGGAGAGCGTTGAACAGCTTCTATCGGTATTTTGAATGTGATGCAAGGAACATCGTGCTCGGCGCGTGTACCGATGGCATGAATCCGTTTGGCAACCAGAGCACCAACCATAGCACATGGCCCGTGTTTGTATGGATGTACCACTTCCCCCTGGTTGTGCATGAAATCGAAGTACATTCACATGAGCATGCTTATTCAAGGGCCGAAACAACCAGGAAATAATATTAATTTGTATCTGGGGCTACTTCAGGAGGAGTTAGACACGTTATGGAAAACACCGGCCAAGACATGGGATGCCAGCAAAGGCGAGTATTTCAACATGAGAGACGCGCTGATCATGACAGTGCACGACTATATTGGTTACGGATATGTGGCAGACCAGGTGTGCCATGGCTATTGCGGATGCACGTGGTGCATGGATGATACGACGTCTCAGCAGCTAACGTCAAGGAAAGATGGCGGGTCTGGGAAAATCGTGTACATGGGGCATCGAAGATGGCTCGAACAGGACGACCCGTGGAGAAACCATGGAGATCTATTCAATGGTCACGCTGAGCATCGAGGACCTCCACGTAAGCGGAGCGGTGCCGAAATCGATGAGCTGTTGAAAAACTGGAAGGAGTGCCCCGCGCCGGGAAAGACGATGAGAAAGGCGCCGGAGCCGCTGCTGAAGGTATGGAAGACGAGGTCTGTGTTCTGGGACTTGGAGTACTGGCACAAACTCGATACACCTCATTGCCTTGATCAAATGCATATCTGTAAGAATGTCCTTGAGAGCTTGCTCGCAACACTGATGAACATGCCGGATAAGACCAAGGATGGGCCGAAGGCAAGAAAAGACTTGCAAGATTTGGAAATCAGGGAAGATCTGCACATGCCGCCACGTAAAATGTCAGACGAGACAGAGACAGAGACAAAGGCACGGGAGAAGAAGGGCAAGAAAATAAAGAATGAGGATTATTGCCCCCCTTCTTGCTTCACCTTAAGTCAGGCTGAGATCAATCAATTCTTTAAGTGCCTTACCGGAGTCAAAGTTAGTTCCGGTTACTGTGGCAAGATAAGTAGATATCTAGACACGGACAAGAAAAGGTTCAGCGGGATGAAGTCTCATGACTGTCATGTGATGATGACGCAGATATTACCTGTTTCCCTTAGAGGGATAATGGACAAGCACGTCCGTGACACGCTTATTGGTCTCTGCAACTTTTTCGATGTCATCTCTCAAAAGTCAATCAGTGTGAAGCAGCTCCGAAGGCTACAGGAAGAGATCGTTGTGATACTGAATGAGCTTGAGATGTACTTCCCGCCCGCGTTCTTTGACGTGATGGTGCATCTGTGTGTCCATATTGTGGATGACATAATAGACCTGGGGTCGTCATTCCTGCACAACATGATGCCGTTTGAGAGGATGAATGGGATCATCAAAGGATTCGTTCGTAACATGTCTCGTCCGGATGGAAGCATCGTCCAGGGCTATTTGACACAAGAGTGCATCTCTTTCTGTGAGAATTTTCTATATGGCGCAGACCAGCCGCCTGGTGTTAGTGTTGGTTTGCCCGTTAACAAGCACGATGGGAGGCTCGAAGGAGAAGGTCACTGCAACGGTCGCAGGGAACTGCACGTGGCATACTCAGATCGATGCAGCGACTTTGATAGAGCAAACTTGGTAGTGCTACAACACCTAGACGAGGTAGATCCTTTCATGGCACTACACAAAGAAATTATCGCAAAGAAGTATCGTGACCGCGGGGTATGCAGGACGGACGTCGAAGTTACTAGAGAGCACAACTCCACTTTCCTGGATTGGTTCAAAGAGCATATTATTGCTAATCCCCGGAGGAGGGCTCTAAGGACGGATTGCTCATATACGCCTTAGCACATGGCCCCTCGCCCAACCTCGTAACCTATCAGGCATATGATATCACCGGATACACGTTCTACACAGAGGCCAAAGATATGGACAGTGATGAATATCAAAACTCAGGGGTGACGATGGAATGCATGACTGGCAGCGACAACGGTGCAACTGAACGATTTTATGGAAGGGTCGAGGAGATCTGGGAGCTTGACTACTCTGGACTGCACAACACGACGATGTTCCGTGTCAGATGGGCTAAGAATGTCGAAAGATAAAGCCGGATTTTCACTACCATGACTATACCCGACGCCAAGAGCGCTACCGTGAACGCTATCGCAAAAAATGAGCCATGGGTACACGCTAAGCACGTGACACAATGCTTCTTCATAACCGACCCATGCAATCCCAGTCGTGTTGTCGTGAGGAAAGGCAAAAGAAACATCATTGGAATGGATGGAGTCGCCAACGAGGAAGACTATGATCAGTACGGCAACCCAATGAGGGAAGATGACGATGATGATGAAGTATACATCAAAAGAAGAATCAATACTACATTACCAAAGAAAAATCGTACTCCATGGAAAAGGCAAAGTCACAATGAGGGGCTCAATTATTCTTCGACGAACAAGAAGGGAAAGAAGCTGACTCAAAAATGAAAACGTCAGCGCTGAGGAATCGGTCAAATGATGTAATATATATATATATATATATATATATATATATATATATGTTCCTATTTTGTATACACACTTAATTAGCCATTATTATGCATGGGTCCAATGATGTAATATATATATGTTCCTATTTTGTTTACACACCTAGCCATTATTATGCAAGGGTCCAATGATGTAATATATATGTTCCTATTATGCTGAGGAAAAGAAAAAAGGGAAACTGGTTATAGCAGTAGTGCTTTAGTGAAAAAGAGCTATAGCTAGTCAAGGTAGCAGTAGCAGTTTCTGTAGAAAATCGCTACAGCTAGTCAAGGTAGCAGTAGCGGTTTCTGCAGAAAACCGCTATAGCTAGTCAAGGTAGTAGTAGCGCGTTTCGTGTAAACACGCTACTGCTACGTCCACTTAACCCAAAATTCTCCCTCTCCCTGCTTCATCCCGCCTCTTTTCCCCCAAATCCCCACTCTCTCTTCCCCGGCCCCGTCGCACCGCCGCGCCCGCCCCCGACCCCGGCGCGCTCGCCCCCGACCCCGCCGCCCCCGACCCTGCCGCGCTCGCCCCCGTCCCCGCCGCCCCCGACCCAGGCGCGCTCGCCCCCGGCGCCGGCGCTCGCCTACCTCCTCTGCTTCCTCCCCTCCCAACCTCGGCCGTTGTCGGGCCTGCCTCCTCGCCCTGCACCCTCTGTAAACCACCCCCCCTCTCTCTCTCTTTGCTAGCTAGGGTTAATTTACTTAGGTTTTAGTTATGTTAATTAGGTTATCTATTTAGTTATGAATTTAGATAGGTTTCAAAATTTGCTGAATTTATATGCAAATTTGAACTGGACATGTGATATGTGGATATGTCATGTTTTGGACATGTCATGTTTTGGTAAATGATCCGAGTTGCCTATGTTACGCCGGAATGTTGATTCATTTCCGTTCCAGTGAATTTCAGGCGCTCGATATGTCCATTTTTTAACAAAGGTCATGCCGAAATTTCCCGTGAATAAAGGCATGATTTGTGCTACATAGTTGGCATATCGAGTGCTGGCACATAGATTTCTTTTTTATCTCATTTCTCATTTATTCATACTTTTAGAAATAAATGAGGACACTTAATCATAGGAAACATGTCGAACAACGAAGAAACTGGGCCTTCTGACCAAGATGCAGACGAGATGGATTATGAGGGTGAACAAGACTACCTCGACTTTTTGACTGCTAAGCAAGGTTTGCAGGTCCGCCTCGATGATGGTACTGACGCCGACACCGACACCGACGGTGCCGGCACCGATGGCAGCACCGAGACCGGTTGGGAAGGTACCACCGGGGAAGATACCGGCGCCGATGCCAATACCGAAAAGAGGCATAAGAAGTAGAGGATACGAAAACCTAACAAACTAGGGATTGGACGACTTGTGATCACAAAGATGGCACCTGGCAAGTTTGAGCCGTTAGAGCCGGAAGAACCTCGCAAGTGCTATGGAAACCAAGTAGGATGCATCCTACGGGAATGCGCGAGCATCAATGACGATGACTTAAGGAGTAAAGAACATTTGACGCAGTTGCTCCTAACGAAGTTGCACAAGAGATTCAAGTTCCTCGATCGGGATGATAACATATAACAACCGTGGGATGATCCGAAGATGAAAAATATTAATAATCACGCCATGGGCATGTTCAGCAATGATTTGGCCTCCTGGAAATCGAGGGTGAAACGAGCTATTGAGGCTGAGGAACCCCTGTCCAAGATTCTGGAGGAAAATCCGACACTTACGGAAGAGGAGTTTGAAAAGTTCAAGGACACTTGTGCTACCGAGGACGCCAAGGCTAAGGCTGCGAAATTCAAGAGCCTTCAGCAAAGGAACACGGGGAAGCATCGCCTCGGAAGCCGTGGCTACCTCGGTAAAAGGCCCATATGGGATAAGGAGGACGCGGAATGTGAAGCCGCGGGTCTCCCAGACCCCTTCGCGAAGTTCACCAACCCCTTGGAGCATGACTTCATCAGGGCCCGCTACAAGTGGGACAAGGAGAAAAAGGTTTTTTACACGGACAAGATCACGAGGAAATTGATTAGACCACTAGAGAAGCAACACCAGCTTGCAGCCGAAAACCCTACTTCTCTGATGAGGCCCAAGTGGGACACCCCTCTCAACCGGGCCTTGAACGAACTTAAGGGACTCCCTTTGGGCCAGCGGCCGCAATATGGTCGTGTGCACGGCGCTGGAGATGGCGCCACGTGGAAGGTGTTTTACAACGAGGGCCCGGAGGCCAAGAAGCAGAAAAAGAAGTTTAGTCAGGCGGACATCGACGCGAAGGTGAAGCTTGCGGTCGAGAAAAAAGCAGCTGAGGACGCGAAAAAAGCAGTCGAGGACAAATATGAGTTGCTACAGCAGGCAGTCAATGCAGCTGTAACTGCCTGCAGAAATGATTTTGCTACTAACTTGGTTCTAGTTATCATCAACTGGACGAAGGAAAATCCAGACAAGACGGTACATGATTTCCCGTTGCCCAGTTTCGTCGAGAGAAACTCCATGAACAACAACACCATCGCACCATCACTTGCTCACGCAACTGGGCCTCCTCTCGCAGCCGCTCCCGCTCATAGCAGTCCGTCCTTAGTCTCTGGCGCGCTTGGTGGGCCTTCGTCTTTGGTTGAGCTCGACGCCATCACGGTAATTACATGTCGCACCAACATATATATATATATATATATATATATATATATATAATATTCCATTTTTGTTGCCTTTCGGATGTTTTACGCCATAGACATATGTGTTTGCAGGCGAAAGAAACCCCGTGCACCATACTCTACTTGATCAAAGGCCAGAAGGTGGACGTGGGAAAGGGGATGATTATGGACCCCTTGCAACCCACGTTCCACAACCAGCCGATCCCTGCTGGGCACTTCAGGGTTAGCTTGTCCAGTGTGAAATCGGGGCACGATGATTTGCCTCCTCCAATATAGCATGTGGGAGCGGACGACGAGACCCCGCCGCGGATTGGAAGCTGCAAGGGTTGGGTGCTGCTATGGCCGAAGAATCTTATTCGTCTGGAGCCGGCCGAGAGCACACCAATAACCACACATCAATAAGCATGTGCGGAGACCACCACCCTGCCTACGCAATTACCAGCTCCTGTAGTGCCGGGTGAGAGCGGCGGACGACATGATGAAGGGGGTGCAATAGTGCTGGCTGATGTAATTTGTCCTGTAGAACAGAGAATGGATGATGAGACGGAGGTCGACCCTATGGATTTCCTTAATACAAACGCGTATGACTGTGACATAGAATTGATGAGTCAACCATATGACGAATCGGGCTATCAGCTTGCTAATGAGGATATGGATGATATGCCCGGGCAGGAAGGTCGTAGCAGGGATTGCAAAAAGTCTCTCTTCATGAAATCCTCACAGGACACGCTTGAAGATGCCGCCTCAACACAGGCTCAACTATCCCAGCGCGAGGGTCGTACAGTACTTAGCCCGGGAACACTGGGGCAGGGGTTAAGGAAGGGTCTAGAAGGTGTGCCCAAGAAAAAGGAGAGAAAGAGATCAGGGAAGATAGTTGCCTCCAAACAAGCCAGAGCACATAGCAGCCAAACGATGCATTCTGAGGAGCGTGTACCCGTGAAAGGTGCGGCCATGTTCCATCTCATGGGCGAGCCGATGCTACCGCCGAAACCACTGGAGGCACTATCAGGGGATCTCAGGAGACTGCACGACCATGTGTTGTCGACTGAGAAAAGCCTACTAGCCTAAAAGGATCCAGGATATCCGACATACGTGGCTCGTGTGCCTGAGGGGAAGTGCTACATCGAGACACGGCCCGCGGAGGTGTTCTTCCTGCGGTTTGACCATATCTTTGAGATGTTTCTGACAAGACGGCTCGATTTTACAATCGTCCGCCTTTTTGCGCTACATATGAGCTCTGTCATGAACAGTGAAGAAGTCTCGCAAATCTGTGTGGCGGATCCGTACTACATGCACGAGTCTTTCTTGAGTCTCGGCGACTTTGAGCGTGAAACTGCTAGGGACTACCTCCAAAACTTCATGGTACAGAATAAGGACCGGGAAATTGTCCTCGTGCCTTATCATCGAAAGTAAGTCAGTTTCGAACAACCCTTTCATACATTTCCGTCATTCCTTCTCTCTCTATGGGGAATAATTTGAGGTGTCTTTTCCCCGCAGCAACGGGCGCGCCGTCCTTATCATTCTTTATCCGCAAGTCTCCCACGCCGTGTATTTGACCCTTCCAGAGACTACGAGAAAAAAGACTACACCCACATAGTGAATATTCTAGATGATGCTCTCCAAGGCTTCAGCTTTAGAGGTGGCCACATGCAGATCAGGAAACAAAGGAACAAGAAGATGGGTTTCGCGCATAAAACTAACTTCTCCTGCATCCAAGTCCCAAAACCAAGCAAGAAGGATGGATTGTACATCCTCCATCTCATGAATCAGTTCAACACGGATCACCAAAAGCTTCGCATGAGAAGCAGAAATGATGATCATATCCACAAGTGGCTAGAATCTCATGGAGAAGCGGATTATAAACTTAGAGATGACTTCTTTCGCATCCAAAGCGACATTGCAACGATCATCATGAAAGAAGTCATCGATGAGAAGGGGATGTTCCACCACGGCCCTATATCGCGAGTTGACGTCCGAACTCGCATAGGCATGCAACGTCTAGACCTCACGCCGTTCAAGAAGCTAGGGTCCATCCTCGATGATATGGAAGGATTGAACTTCTAGTGATTTATGATGCCAATGATGATGATATGTGTCGGTTGAACTTGTATACTATTTGTAGTGATGCAACTTTGTGATGTCCACGATCCCTGCCGAACTTGCGTAACGCTACTTTGTTAGTTTGCGTACGATGACCTACGTACCTCTAGTTAATTAATTTGCATACTGTATGTTGCATCTAGTTGCTAACCCTTTCTTTTTCGGTGTTCTCTAGTATATTTTGTTGCATATATATGATTGTACATCCTCTTCATCAACATGCATCTCTAACAGGTACCTAGTTTCTTGATGGCGAGATGGAACTGCTATGTCGTGTACAAAGGGAAGGTTCCGGGGGTGTACAACGAGTGGCATGAGTGTCAGGCGCAAGTGAATGGGTTCTCGGATGCCAGCCATAAAGGCTTCAAAAGCAAACAAGAAGGAGAAGCTAGTTACTTGAGGTTCACGCTAGCGCGAGAGAGGACTCGTAACCACCATCTCATGTACTGCATAGTTCCGCTCTCACTCATAGTGATAGCTCTTCTCGCGTATACCTTTGTTTAGATGGATGACGTTGTAGTTTCAAGTATTCGAGACTTGCATGTATCTGTCACACCCTAGCTAGTTCAAGCATTAGAGTGTGCATCATGTTTAAATTTCTCTTAAATTTGAAATGGGGAAGGCAGAAACCCCCAACACCCCCTGGAAACAACTAGGGTTTACTAAAATTATTTTCAATGAACCTGAAATGCCCTTCTAAAAAGTTCACCCTCTTTGTCTTGGGTTAGAACCTCTGGCAAAATTGGTGCACAATTTTCTAGGTCAACAGAAGGTCATTGAATTAAATCATAAGTATTTGAATTTGGGCATTTAAATGCTATAAAATAATTTAAATGCTCAAATAATTCTGGAAATAAATGTTTGCTGTTGGAAATAATCTAAACAGAGCCCACAATTATTTTCAGGATTTTTGGAAACGTTTTAGTATTTTAATTAAAGCCCAACAGTTGCAGTTAAATAGAAAAACAGAAACAAATCAAAAAAAGAGAGAGAGGGAAGCCCACCTGGGCCTTACCTGTGCTGGCCCAGCCCACCTGGCTCGGCCCAGCCGACTGGCTGCCAGTCGTCGTCCTCCTCCCGCCAGAAGGACGCGGAGCGCGTGGCCGGCGCCCGCGGCCACACGCCGGCCACCTCCTGCTTCTGCCGACGCCCTGGAGACGTCCAGGGATGCCACGCGACCCCCACGTCCCCCTCTCATCCTCTCGCACTCTCCCCCTCGTCTCCCTCACCTCTCCCCGCGATGGCCGAGCGCGAGCCTCGCCACCGTTCGCCGTAGACGTCACCAGAGCCACCCCCTCGCCCCTCCGACAAGCCCAATTGCTCCGCCTCGTCGCCCTGGACCTCTCCGCTGACCCACGCGACTCCAAAGTCCACCGAACACCGTCTTCGCCCTCGTCTTCAACCTCGGGCACCCGATCCGTCTCCGGTCGATTCGCCGCCGCCAGGACCTCCCCGAGCTCGCTGACCCCCTCTCCGACCCCGCTGTGAGCTCCTCTTCCTCTTACCCTAGCTCCCGTGCTCGTTTGGCCTCTATAGTCGCCACTTCCACCGCACCTGAAAGCTCCCCGCCGCCGGCCATGGCACCGTCGTGGCTAGAGCCACAGTGGCTTGAAGCCAAGCTCACCATTGTGCTCAGCGCAGCACCAGGAGCCCGTAGCCACCACCGGCTCCTTCTCCCGTGCACCGTAGCATCGAACCCAACCCCGTCCGAACTCCGGCCGCCGTCACGAGCTCGATTCCGGCGAGCTCGCTCCACCCCAGCTCCTCCCACTTGCCCCACTAGATGCGCGCGAGCCCCAGCTACGCGTAGGACCAAACCGCGGTCGATTTGGTCACGGGAGGACCAAATCCGAAGCCCTCCGCCGTCTCGGCCTCGCTGACGACTCAACGCCAGCGGGATTAGCCCCGCTGACCAGGGGTTTGACCCCAGGTTGACTCCCCTCTACTAACTAAATTAAATTAGTTTTAACTAAAAATAATTAGTTTAATTAACTACTGACACGTGGGACCTACCTATTAGGTTTGACCTGGACGTCCCCGTTGACCACTGACGTCACCCTGACGTAATGCTGATGCAGTAATTAAATTACTAGAATTATTCTTATACAGGAAATTCCAGAAAATAGTCAAAACTTCTAAAAATCATAGAAAATCAACCATAGCTCCAAATGCAAAGATTTATATATGAAAAATGATCAGAAAAATTCAATCTATCCATCTATAATGGTTTCATGCATGACAAAACAAGTTTGCCTTGCTGTTTAAGCAGAATAAGGAAATGCACTATTAAGGCCATGTTTAATGAGCTAATATTGAATCTTTGATTCAAATGAGTTCATCCCTTTCTGTTATAGCTTGCATTAGGCCAAGACACATTCATATTGCCATGTCATAGCATGCATCATATTGTTGCATATCGTCATGTGTTGATTGTGTTCCGATGTGTTCTTCGTGGTAGGTTCTGCCTCCGAGGATATTCACGAGTATCCAACTGAAGGGCAGTATCCCACTACCACTCCATCAGGCAAGCAACCCATTGATCATTCCGATACAACCCATGTTCTCGCTTCTGCTCTTGTTTACTGCATTAAGACAACGCGATTCAAACTGCTGTGTGCTACGGTAGTTGAACCCTTATCCTCTGCATGACCTGTCATTGCCACAGTAACTAGATGAAACCCACTAGCATGTGTAGGAGTTGATTGAGCCATGTATGTGATTCCTACCTTGCTATGCCTGCTATGCTTAGAGTTGTGTCAGGTCTGGTTCATCTGGGTGATGGGCTAGAGTGAAATGCTTATGTCGGTAATGTGAGGGATGTGTTGAACATGTTTTGGTAAAGGTATCGATGAGAGGCCATGTAGGAGTACATGGTGGGTTGTTTCATTGAGGCCGTCCATAAGAACTGAGATCTGTATGTGTGATTTAAGATGCAGTTACTACCGTACATTGGGCCCGAAACCAATGGACCCTCTCGGCTTCTTAATCACCCTAGTACTCTGTCCAGGAGTTGCAAATAGTTTCTGGTGTTTGTAGGTTATGTGTTGGCGGCCGTGCGTAGCGCTGACCCTAGGGGTGGGCTATGTTGCGGTAGATACACCGTGGCCGGGTATGCCGGGCACCCGTTTGGCGTCTCGGGAACCCTGTTCACATCGTTCGGGGCCGTATGTGGAAACCTCGGCCGGACTCCCTGCGGATGGAACCTGGATAGGCGATAAACCTGGACTAGAGACTTAAGTGTTTAGGTAGGCCGTGGCCGACACCCTCGCTGGGCTTCCGCTTGAAGGTTGCCGAGTACATGTCGTGTAAACGGCGGTAAGTGGTGAAAGCGTGTATGAAGAAGTACACCCCTGCAGGGTATAAAACTATTCGAATAGCCGCGTCCGCGGTAAAGGACTACTTGGTTGCCTATACAGTTCATAGACAAGTTAATGGATACTACTAAAAGACTCAAGATAAGTGTGAGTACCGAGGATGGCCCTCTCGTAGGATGACGAGGGAGGATCCCCGGTGGAGTATTGTGTTGGTGAGTAGTGGACTCGTGTGCGAAAACTATTTTACTGGTGGAGTTCCGTAGGATAGCTTAGCCAAGAGTCAAAGCTGGCTTGCTGCATTAACCCCACCACCTTCTTGAGAATAAGCATGTATAGTAGGTTCTGATGTAAGACTTGCTGAGTCCCTTTGTACTCATGTTTGCTTAATTACTGTTTTCAGACGACAACACCGCCCCCTCTGATGGGTTCTACGTAGACCTTGACGTCGACGAGTGACTAGCCACCCAGGTGGTGATCCTGGCCATGGAGGGCCCTATGTAGATAGACAGGCTTCGAGAAGCCTTCTTTCTTTCTAGAGTCTGTACTCAGACTAGTTGCTTCCGCATGTGCTTGTATGATTGTATGACTTGAGTGTCGGGTCATGTGACCCCTATCTGTATGAACTTGTTATGTATGGCTCCCTGGAGCCTTTAAATAAAGTACTTGAGTTGTAGAGTTTTGTTGTGATGCCATGTTGTATGTACTCATATCGGGCATATTGTGTGTATGATTGAAATGCTTGGTATGAGTGGGATCCGACAATCTAGTTGTTTATCCTTGGCAGCCTTTCTTATGGGGAAATGTAGTCTAGTGTTCCTCGAGCCATAGTAGTCCGCTACAGCCCGGTTCACCGGAGTCCTGCTAGCCCAGCACTACTGCTCAGGACACTTGACTGGCCGGCATGTGTTTCACTTCGTTCCTATGTCTGTCCCTTCGGGGAAATGTCACGCGGTGATATCCGGAGTCCTGCCTAGCCTGCTACAGCCCGGGTTCCCCGGAGTCCTGTTAGCCCAGTGCTACAGCCCGGAATCACTCGCTGATGACCGACATGCTCGATGTGATTCATGTATGCCTGTCTCCATAGGTCTGTGCCGCTTTGGGTTCACGACTAGCCATGTCGGCCCGGGTTCTCTGTCATATGGATGCTAGCGACACTATCATATACGTGAGCCAAAAGGCGCAAACGGTCCCGGGCCATGGTAAGGCGACACCCGTGGGATACCGTGCGTGAGGCCGCAAAGTGATATGAGGTGTTACCGGCTAGATCGATGTGACTTGGAATCGGGGTCCTGACAGCGTTGGCATCAGAGCCGGACTGCCTGTAGGTTCGTTGAGCCAAACTGGTCGATGTCGAGTCTAGAAATGCTTTAGTTATATGTAGGGGAATTGATTGTGGGAGGGAACGTAAGGCTCTTTTACTCCTTTACCCTATGCCTCTGATCTGAGTCATTCTCTTCTCATTCAACGTGGGTTAAGGACTAGGCTCTCTTCTTCTATCAGGTTCACGTGTTACTAATCCGTAGTAGCTTATAGGATTGTTGTTACAAGTCCCAGTTCAGTTTCTACTATTCTTAGTATGTTGCTAATTGGATCAGAACCTTGATATGATGTTGTTGAGTGGTATTGCGAACTGTTGTGGATGTCTCAAATCTTTTTCTGAGCATTTACAGCTGTTATGCTGTCCAATTTTCCCTAGAAATTCTGATGTCTTTGCATTGTGGTTGTGCTTTCAGATGGCCAACCGTGTTCAAAACCAAGTGGTTCGCCTGACCCGGTGCCTCGACGTGCCCGGTCATACTGCTATGTTAGTCCGGGTAATGATCGAGACGGGTTACCGTTGGTATCCCGAATACACCGTCGAAGAGCAATTCCGAGACTTTAATCAAAGCCAATATTTCTGCACCGTCAGGATATTTCCTTCTTATCCTGGATCTACCGAGCCCCTTCACTGTTCCTATGGACTCGGGGTTACTGTTGAGATGGCTGTGCAGGATGCTGCCTATTCCATGATGACCATCATGCGAGTCCGGACTGGCCTGCTTCGGAACACCGACTTCCGTTACATGCCAGCTTCACTTCCGGGAGCGCAAGGGTATCTTCAGGCTATCTATGCTGACTCCACTCAGGAGGACTCATTAACTCGTACCACTGCCGAGATGCTCGAAGATAAGGACCGAGAGAATCGGCCCTTGAGGCTGGAGCTTTTCAATACCCGTGCTGATCATTGGGCCACATTGACTCGGTTTGCACCTGCGGTGCAAGCTGGATGTATGGATACAAGGGATCTGTATCCTGTGAGATCAGCTCTGCCAGACATGGTGGATTGGCGTGATGTGGGAGGCATCACCCCACCCCGTGGTCCCCGCAGGCCACCGTTTGTTGGTCCAAGACCTCATCCTAGCCCCTATGGTCCACAGGCTCCTCAGGACCGTCTGTTCCCGGATGGTCACGTTGAACTTCCAGGCTATGGAGGTGACCTCTATAAGGACTACTACGGAGCTGTCTGAGTTAGTAGTAGTATCACTAGTATTGTAGTAGTTGTATCTCCACTGTCCTGCGTGACTTGTGGAATATGACTTTGTGTGTAGTCAATTCCGGAGGTGTAGACAAATAATGTATAGGAGCTTGGAATGCCTCCGATGAGATGTAACGTCTTTCATCATAGTTGTACTGTAGCCTGGGCTTGTACTAAACTATGTATGATGTGTATGACCGTTGGTATATATATGGCAGTTTTATATTACCATGACATACGGATGAACATCTCTGCATTCCGTGTTATCCATTACATACTGCACTTCCTTGCTAAGTTTGAGCCATCCTTATCTAAACCATTGTCTTGTTTTCTCCTAGGATGGTCAACACCCGCAGCAACCCTGCTGCCTCGGAGCAGGGGGAAGCCAGTGCAGCTAGGGGTGAAAATCTGCCTCACCCGCCTTCTCTGGCCGAAGTAATGCTGGAGGCGGAAAGAAACAAGCGTGAGACTAACCGCCTGCTAGAGCGGATTGAGCAGAACACTGCACGCCACCCACGAAATGACTTGGTGTCAATCAATGACTTTATCAAGCTGTACCCACCAAAGTTTAACCATTCCGTCGAACCCCTCGACGCGGATGACTGGCTTCGCAGCATTACCCACAAGCTACGTTCTGCCAACGTAGCCGAAGCCGACAAGGTTACCTATGCTGCCTATCACCTCGAAGGCCCTGCTAGCCTTTGGTGGGAAAACTTCGAAGCTATGCGCCCGGTCGGCCAAATCACTACTTGGGCTGAATTCAGTGAGGCTTTCCGTGAGCATCACATTCCGGAAGGTCTCATGGATCGCAAGAGGGAGGAGTTCTGCAATTTCACCCAAGGAAGACTGACTGTGGATGCATATAGTCGTGAATTTGGAAATCTGGCACGCTATGCCCCTGAAGAGGTATCTACTGACGCTAAGAAGCAGGCAAGGTTCCGCAAGGGACTTAGCCCTGAGCTTCGCCGCGATCTTCGTCTGCACGAGTGCACCTCCTTTCAGAAGTTGGTCAATAAAGCCATCAGTGCTGAGACAGGCCAGACTGATTATGACGCTTCACGCAAGCACTCCCGTGATTTTGGCTCTTCATCCGGCTCTGGAGCTCAGAAGCGCCGGGTGTGGATTCCAAGCACGGCACTGCCACCCAGGTTCATCCCGAGGCCATCCTTTGAGGCGCCTCGTCCCAACCAGCAATTTGCACCGCCCAAGCCCTATGGTGGCCCCGCTGCTAATGCTGCTCCACGCCCCAATGTGGTGACATGCTTTAAGTGTGGAGAGCCGGGTCACTATAGCCGAGAGTGTCCCCAGAACAACAACCCCATTCAAACTGGAAAGTCCGTTGGCCGTGGTAAGCCCGCGGGAAAGACATTCTACGCCAAGCCGGTCACCACTGCCCGTGGCCATGTCAACTATGTTTCAGCCGAGGAGGCTCATGAGGATCCCAACGTCGTCCTTGGTACGCTCCTTGTTAACTGCCATCCGGCATCTGTTCTTTTCGATACTGGAGCATCTCATTCATTCATATCCGAGAACTATGCTCGATTGCACAACACGACATTCTGTGACATGCCCTCTACCATGGAAATTCAAACTCCTGGCTCTAGATGGCAAACTTCTAGAGTAAGCCATGGGAACGAAATTCTTGTCGATAGACTTGTCTTCCTTGCATCCTTAATAGCTCTCAAGTCCTCGGACATAAACATCATCTTGGGTATGGACTGGATGTCAGCTCATTATGCTAAGATCGATTGTGCCACTAGAACCGTTCAACTTACTCACCCATCGGGCAAGACAGTCAATGTCTTAACTCGAGTGGCCAAGCGCCAGCTTTACTCCTTAAATGCCAACCCCCTTCCAGACCTTGAGGATGTTCCGGTAGTCCGAGACTTTCCGGATGTCTTTCCAGAAGAACTGCCAGGTGTTCCACCTGACAGGGATGTCGAGTTTGTGATAGACCTTGTTCCAGGAACCGTTCCAATTTCTAGAAGACCCTACAAGATGGCACCCTTAGAACTAGCCGAGCTTAAGAACCAACTCGATGAGTCCTTGAAAAAGGGTTTCATCCGTCCTAGTTCCTCTCCTTGGGCTTGCCCCGTCCTCTTCGTCAAGAAGAAGGATGGAACGGATCGAATGGTTGTGGATTACCGACCTGTCAACTTGGTCACCATCAAGAACAAATACCCGCTTCCCAGGATCAACGATCTGTATGATCAGCTCGCTGGATCCTCAGTCTTTTCCAAGATGGATTTGAGGTTGGGCTACCATCAAATCAAAATCAGAAACGGGGACATTCCCAAAACGGCCTTTGTTACTCGTTATGGCCAATACGAGTACACCGTTATGTCCTTCGGTTTAACCAATGCCCCAGCCACCTTCTCCCGGTTAATGAACTCGGTTTTCATGGAGTACTTGGATAAATTCGTCGTAGTATACCTCGATGACATACTCATCTACTCCAAGAATGAAGAGGAACATGCCGAACATCTAAGGCTGGTATTGATGAAACTTCGAGAGCATCGCCTTTATGCCAAATTCTCCAAGTGTGAATTTTGGTTGCCAGAAGTGACCTATCTAGGCCATGTAATCTCTGGTAAGGGTATTGCTGTCAATCCCGAGCGAGTTCAAGCCGTCCTTGATTGGACTCCACCTGAGACGGTCAAGCAAGTTCGGAGCTTCCTTGGCTTAGCGAGCTATTGCCGCCGCTTCGTCGAGAATTTCTCCAAGGTTGCTAAACCTCTAACTGAACTCCTCAAGAAAGATAAAAAGTTCGAGTGGACTCCACAGTGCGAGTTCAGTTTTCAGGAACTGAAAAGACGCCTGACATCTGCTCCCGTACTGGTACCACCAGATTTCTCCAAGGACTTTATTATCTATTGCGACGCCTCGCGACAAGGACTAGGTTGCATACTCATGCAAGATCGTCAGGTAATTGCCTATGCTTCACGGCAATTACACCCACATGAGGAAAATTATCCCACACATGATCTAGAGCTTGCAGCTGTAGTCCATGCACTTAAAACTTGGCGACATTACCTTCTCGGTAATCGTTGCGAGATCTTCACCGATCACCAAAGTTTGAAATATATCTTCACCCAACCAGATTTGAATCTCAGGCAAAGACGTTGGGTTGAGTTGATCTCGGATTACGACTTAGGAATAACTTACACCCCGGGCAAAGCCAATGTCATGGCTGATGCGCTAAGCCGTAAGTCCTATTGTAACAACCTGATGTTACAACAAAGTCAACCACTTCTCCATGAGGAATTTCGTAAGCTAAATCTTCACATTGTTCCTCGAGGATTCCTATCCACCCTGGTGGCGAAACCTACCCTTACGGATCAGATCATCAAGGCACAGAAGGTAGATCCGGGAATCTCCCGTATTAAGAGAAACATTAAGAAAGGAGTCGCGAATTGTTTCTCCATTGATGATCAAGGTGTCGTATACTTTGGAAATCGCCTAGTGGTTCCAAAGGCACGAAACCTGAGACGGCTGATCCTTAAGGAAGCTCATGAATCCCCTCTCACCATTCATCCCGGTAGCACTAAAATGTATCAAGACCTACGCCAGAGGTTTTGGTGGACTAGGATGAAGAGAGAAATCGCTCAATACATTGCTAATTGCGACGTTTGTCGTCGTGTTAAAGCAGAGCATCAACGGCCTGCTGGCACCCTTCAACCTTTGGCTATTCCCGAATGGAAATGGGATAAAATCAGTATGGATTTCATCACTGGGTTTCCCAGGACCAAGAGAGGGAATAATGCCATCTTCGTCGTGATCGACCGTCTTTCCAAGGTAGCCCATTTCCTACTTGTTTGTGAGAGTATCACCGCTAGCCAGCTAGCCGATTTATACATCTCCCGAATAGTGTCTCTTCATGGTGTCCCATTGGAAATTAACTCAGACCGTGGGAGTCTCTTCACCTCTCGATTTTGGGAAAGTTTCCAAAATGCTATGGGAACTCATCTCTCTTTTAGTACCACCTTCCATCCTCAATCAAGTGGTCAAGTAGAGCGAGTCAATCAAATTCTGGAAGATATGCTCCGAGCTTCTGTCATCTCGTTCGGAATGGGTTGGGAGAAATGCCTTCCATTTGCGGAGTTCGCTTATAACAATAATTATCAAGCCAGCTTAGGCATGGCTCCTTTCGAAGTTCTCTATGAACGAAAATGTCGAACGCCTCTTAACTGGTCAGAAACCGGGGAAAGACAACTCTTTGGCCCGGATATGATTCAGGAAGCAGAAGAGCAGGTTCGCGTTATTCGTGAGAAATTGAAAACAGCCCAATCTCGTCAAAAGAGTCAATATGATCGTAAACATAAGCCTATGACTTATGAAGTCAGCGAGAAGGCTTACCTTTGGGTTACCCCGTTAAAGGGAACCCATCGTTTCGGTATCAAAGGCAAATTGGCTCCTCGTTACATTGGACCCTTTCGCATTCTTGCCAAACGAGGAGAAGTTGCCTACCAATTGGAACTACCTCCGCATCTTTCCAGAGTTCACGATGTCTTCCACGTTTCTCAACTCAGGCGTTGCTTCGCGGATCCCATCCGTGGAGTGGACCACGAAACGCTTGATCTACAAGATAACCTCTCCTATCAGGAATATCTCGTCGTATCCTTGATCAAGCCGAGCATACCACTCGACGTCATAATATCAAGTTTCTCAAGGTTCAATGGTCACACCATTCCGAGAAAGAAGCCACTTGGGAAAGGGAGGATCGTCTTCGACTCGAGTACCCCACCTTCTTCCCGGAGGATCCTAAATCTCGGGACGAGATTCTTTTGAGTGGGGGTGAGTTGTCACACCCTAGCTAGTTCAAGCATTAGAGTGTGCATCATGTTTAAATTTCTCTTAAATTTGAAATGGGGAAGGCAGAAACCCCCAACACCCCCCTGGAAACAACTAGAGTTTACTAAAATTATTTTCAATGAACCTGAAATGCCCTTCTAAAAGTTCACCCTCTTTGTCTTGGGTTAGAACCTCTGGCAAAATTGGTGCACAATTTTCTAGGTCAACAGAAGGTCATTGAATTAAATCATAAGTATTTGAATTTGGGCATTTAAATGCTATAAAATAATTTAAATGCTCAAATAATTCTAGAAATAAATGTTTGCTATTGGAAATATTCTAAACAGAGCCCACAATTATTTTCAGGATTTTTGGAAAGGTTTTAGTATTTTTAATAAAGCCCAACGGTTGCAGTTAAATAGAAAAACAGAAAACAATCAAAAAAAAGAGAGAGAGGGAAGCCCACCTGGGCCTTACCTGTGCTGGCCCAGCCCACCTGGCTCGGCCCAGCCGACTGGCCTTGCCAGTCGTCGTCCTCCTCCCACCAGAAGGACGAGGAGCGTGTGGCCGGCGCCCGCGGCCACACGCCGGCCACCTCCTGCTTCTGCCGACGCCCTGGAGACGTCCAGGGATGCCACGCCGACCCCCACGTCCCCCTCTCATCCTCCCTCACTGTCCCCCGCATCTCCCTCACCCTCTCCCGCGATGGCCGAGTGCGAGCCTCGCCGCCGTTCGCCGTAGACGTCACCAGAGCCACCCCCTCGCCCTTCTGACAAGCCCAATAGCTCCGCCTCGTCGCCCTGGACCTCTCCGCTGACCCACGCGACTCCAAACACCGCCGAACACCGTCTTCGCCCTCGTTTTCAACCTCGGGCACCCGAGCCGTCTCCGGTCGATTCGCCGCCGCCATGACCTCCCCGAGCTCGCTGACCCCCTCTCCGACCCCGCTGTGAGCTCCTCTTCCTCTTCCCCTAGCTCCCGTGCTCGTTTGGCCTCTGTAGTCACCACTTCCACCGCACCCGAAAGCTCCCCGCCGCCGGCCATGGCGCCGTCGTGGCTAGAGCCACAGTGGCTCGAAGCCAAGCTCACCGTTGTGCTCAGCGCAGCACCAGGAGCCCGTAGCCACCACCAGCTCCTTCTCCCGTGCACCGTAGCGTCGAACCCAACCCCGTCCGAACTCCGGCCGCCGCCACGAGCTCGATTCTGGCGAGCTCACTCCACCCCAGCTCCTCCCACTTGCCCCACTAGATGCGCGCGAGCCCCAGCTACGCGTAGGACCAAACCGCGGTCGATTTGGTCACCAGAGGACCAAATCCGAAGCCCTCCGCCGTCTCGGCCTCACCGGCGACTCAACGCCGGCGGGATTAGCCCCGCTGACCAGGGGTTTGACCCCAGGTTGACTCCCCTGAGTCAATGACAAGTGGGCCCCCTCTGCTAACTAAATTAAATTAGTTTTAACTAAAAATAATTAGTTTAATTAACTACTGACACGTGGGACCTACCAGTCAGGTTTGTCCTGGACGTCCCCGTTGACCACTGACGTCACCCTGACGTAATGCTGATGCAGTAATTAAATTACTGGAATTATTCTTATACAGGAAATTCCAGAAAATAGTCAAAACTTCTAAAAATCATAGAAAATCAACCATAGCTCCAAATGTAAAGATTTATATATGAAAAATGATCAGAAAAATTCAATCTATCCATCTGTAATGGTTTCATGCATGACAAAACAAGTTTACCTTGCTGTTTAAGCAGAATAAGGTAATGCACTATTAAGGCCATGTTTAATGAGCTAATAATTGAATCTTTGATTCAAATGAGTTCATCCCCTTATGTTTTAGCTTGCATTAGGCCAAGACACATTCATATTGCCATGTCATAGCATGCATCATATTGTTGCATATCGTCATGTGTTGATTGTGTTCCGATGTGTTCTTCGTGGTAGGTTCTGCCTCCGAGGATATTCACGAGTATCCAACTGAAGGGCAGTATCCCACTACCACTCCATCAGGCAAGCAACCCATTGATCATTCCGATACAAACCCATGTTCTCGCTTCTGCTCTTGTTTACTGCATTAAGACAACGCGATTCAAACTGCTGTGTGCTACGGTAGCTGAACCCTTATCCTCTGCATGACCTGTCATTGCCACAGTAACTAGATGAAACCCACTAGCATGTGTAGGAGTTGATTGAGCCATGTATGTGATTCCTACCTTGCTATGCCTGCTATGCTTAGAGTTGTGTCAGGTCTGGTTCATCTGGGTGATGGGCTAGAGTGAAATGCTTATGTCGGTAATGTGAGGGATGTGTTGAACATGTTTTGGTAAAGGTATCGATGAGAGGCCATGTAGGAGTACATGGTGGGTTGTTTCATTGAGGCCGTCCATAAGAACTGAGATCTGTATGTGTGATTTAAGATGCATTACTACCGTACATTGGGCCCGAAACCAATGGACCCTCTCGGCTTCTTAATCACCCTAGTACTCTGTCCAGGAGTTGCAAATAGTTTCTGGTGTTTGTAGGTTATGTGTTGGCGGCCGTGCGTAGCGCTGACCCTAGGGGTGGGCTATGTTGCGGTAGATACACCGTGGCCGGGTATGCCGAGAGCCCGTTAGGCGTCTCGAGACCCTGTTCACATCGTTCGGGGCCGTATGTGGAAACCTCGGCCGGACTCCCTGTGGATGGAACCTGGATAGGCGATAAACCTGGACTAGAGACTTAAGTGTTTAGGTAGGCCGTGGCCGACACCCTCGCTGGGCTTCCGCTTGAAGGTTGCCGAGTACATGCCGTGTAAACGGCGGTAAGTGGTGAAAGCGTGTATGAAGAAGTACACCCCTGCAGGGTATAAAACTATTCGAATAGCCACGTCCGCGGTAAAGGACTACTTGGTTGCCTATACAGTTCATAGACAAGTTAATGGATACTACTAAAAGACTCAAGATAAGTGTGAGTACCGAGGATGGCCCTCTCGTAGGATGACGAGGGAGGATCCCCGGTGGAGTATTGTGTTGGTGAGTAGTGGACTCATGTGCGAAAACTATTTTACTAGTGGAGTTCCGTAGGATAGCTTAGCCAAGAGTCAAAGCTGGCTTGCTGCAATAACCCCACCACCTTCTTGAGAATGAGCATGTATATTAGGTTCTGATGTAAGACTTGTTGAGTACCTTTGTACTCATGTTTGCTTAATTACTGTTTTCAGACAACAACACCGCCCCTCCGATGGGTTCTACATAGACCTTGACGTCGACGAGTGACTAGCCACCCAGGTGGTGATCCTGGCCATGGAGGGCCCTATGTAGATAGACAGGCTTCGAGAAGCCTTCTTTCTTTATAGAGTCTGTACTCAGACTAGTTGCTTCCGCATGTGCTTGTATGATTGTATGACTTGAGTGTCGGGTCATGTGACCCCTATCTGTATGAACTTGTTATGTATGGCTCCCTGGAGCCTTTAAATAAAGTACTTGAGTTGTAGAATTTTGTTGTGATGCCATGTTGTATGTACTTATATCGGGCATATTGTGTGTATGATTGAAATGCTTGGTATGAGTGGGATCCGACAATCTAGTTGTTTATCCTTGGCAGCCTTTCTTATGGGGAAATGTAGTCTAGTGTTCCTCGAGCCATAGTAGTCCGCTACAGCCCGGTTCACCGGAGTCCTGCTAGCCCAGCACTACTGTTCAGGACACTTGACTGGCCGGCATGTGTTTCACTTTGTTCCTATGTATGTCCCTTCGGGGAAATGTCACGCGGTGATATCCGGAGTCCTGCCTAGCCTGCTACAGCTCGGGTTCCCTGGAGTCCTGTTAGCCCAGTGCTACAGCCCGGAATCACTCGCTGATGACCGACATGCTCGATGTGATTCATGTATGCCTGTCTCCATAGGTCTGTGCCGCTTTGGGTTCATGACTAGCCATGTCGGCCCGGGTTCTCTGTCATATGGATGCTATCGACACTATCATATATGTGAGCCAAAAGGCGCAAATGGTCCCAGGCCACGGTAAGGCGACACCCGTGGGATACCGTGCGTGAGGCCGCAAAGTGATATGAGGTGTTTACCGGCTAGATCGATGTGGCTTGGAATCGGGGTCCTGACAGTATCGCTATTTTCGAGATGATGACAAGATACCACTTTGTGTTGGATGATGATTATGACGAGACTATTTGTATGTATATGTTATGATTATATTTGTGGTCTCGCAGGCATTTGTATGTGTATCATGATGACATTTGTATGTGCTAAAGATTCTTCTATAAAGCATGTTCAAATACAAAACAAATATGCTGAAAAAAAACAAAAAACTACTAAAATTAGCAGTAGCGAGTGGAGAAAAGTTAGCAGCAGCGCGGTTGTAGCAGTAGCGCGCACAGGGAAAGCGCGCTATAGCTATTAGCAGCAGCGAGGTTCCTTTAAGCGCACTGCTGCAATACTTGTGTAGCAGTAGCGCGGGTGGACCAACGCTACTATTATAGGTTAGCTCTAGCGCCTTATTGGTAGCGCGGGTACCCGCGCTACTGATAGGCCTAAAACCCGCGTTGCTGCTAGCCTTTTCCCTAGTAGTGCCCCCCTTTTTTTCTCTCTTCTGGGATCGCTGTTTCTATGACAGAAGGATCCCACCAGTCAGCCTCTCAGCGCCCTCCTTCTTCTATTTTTTTCCTTATCCCCGCGTTTTCCATTTTGGGCAAGTCCATTTTTGGACGTTTCCAAATAAGGGAAATGCCATTTCTGTCATATTCCATTTAGGGCAGTTTCTAACTTATTGCACTTGTGATGATTTTTCTACAGCAACCCCAACATATTATATATGTTTTTGGGGTAGAAAAATCTGACTAATCCCGTGGTGGCATTAGTTTCTGCATTTGAGCAAGTTCATAAACATGTCATTTTACATTATGATGTTGTTTTGCCATGTTTGTGTGATTTATTTCAAACATGCTATGAGGTGGTTTGGTACATGGTTAGCTTCATTTTCATGTATACTTCATGCTAGAACTTGTCCCATGCCATGACATGCCTTGTAGTGAGTTAATCAAGCTTGTAAAGATGACATGTTCAATTTGTTTTTGTCATGTCCTGCAATTTCACTAAGTCTGAATTTGTTTATGTTTTTGCTATGTTCACATGCTTGCAATTGTATTTTCTGATCCCTTTTGGCTCATGGTCACTAAGGGACTTTTGTTATATGCTTAGAGTAGCTTCATGCCATGCCTTGCTTTGCCATGATAGGTTCCTGTAGCATGTAGTTTTCGTGCTCTAAACATTGCTTCCTGATGATAAATTCCTGACATGCTGTTAATTTCACTAAGTCTGAAACCAGTAATCTTTTGAACTTTTGCCATGCTTGTTTGAACCTGTCAATGAGTGAATTAGCCGTAGCTCAGTGTTCATCTTTTGTCAAGCATCATGAGTGGATCCCTTCCATGTATTTTGTTGTCATGTTTGAGTGTTGTAGCATAATTATCTTGATGCTTTTAGATGGCTACTTGCTGATTATCGCAGACCGGTACCATATTTGTTTTGCTTGCCATTTCCCAACCGTGGATCCGATTCTGGTGATCTTTATATCGATTTCAACCGAAATCACTTCACCTCTCCAGTGGCACTCTTGGATTTCCAAGTTGAGGCCAGGTTCAATCATTCCTTGTCAAATCTTGCATATGCATCACATACCGCATCCCGCATAGCATACCATGTTTGCATCATGTTTGTTTGGCATTGCATGTGGTTGATTGTGTTCCTTTTGCTTGGTTGTCTTGTTTGGGTAGAGCCGGGAGATGAGTTCTCTAATGAGGAGCTCCTTGAGTTTGCTCACGAGGATCAAGTCAACTCTGACAACTTTGCAGGCAAGATGATCATACCCTCGAAATCACTTCTATCTTTGCTTGCTAGATGCTCGCTCTTTTGCTATGCCTATGCTACGATGCCTACCACTTGCTTATCATGCCTCCCAAATTGCCATGTCAAACCTCTAACCCACCATGTCCTAGCAAACCGTTGATTGGCTATGTTACGGCTTTGCTCAACCCCTCTTATAGCGTTGCTAGTTGCAGGTGAAGATTGGAGATCGTTCCTTGTTGGAACATTGTTTATTGTTGGGATATCACCATATTATCTTGTTATCTTAATGCACCTATATACTTGGTAAAGGGTGGAAGGCTCGGCCTTTTGCCTAGTGTTTTGTTCCACTCTTGCTGCCCTAGTTTCCGTCATATCGATGTTATGTTCTCGGATTTTGCATTCCTTACGCGGTTGGGTTATAATGGGAACCCCTTGACAGTTCGCCTTGAATAAAACTCTTCCAGCAATGCCCAACCTTGGTTTTACCATTTGCCACCTAGCCTCTTTTTCCCTTGGGTTTCCGTAGCCCGAGGGTCATCTTTATTTAACCCCTCCCCCCCCCCCGGCTAGTGCTCCTCTGAGTGTTGGTCCAAACTAGAGCCCCTTGCAGCGCCACCTCGGGGAAACTCGAGGGCTGGTTTTAGTTGTACGGATTGCTTATCCGAGTGTGCCCTGAGAACGAGATATGTGCAGCTCCTA
Source organism: Triticum aestivum (assembly GCF_018294505.1). NCBI lineage: Eukaryota > Viridiplantae > Streptophyta > Magnoliopsida > Poales > Poaceae > Triticum > Triticum aestivum. The sequence goes on along the minus strand of NC_057800.1, from coordinate 206,227,813 downwards.
TCGGGATTTGTCGGCACATTCGGGCGGTGTTGCTGGACTTGTTTTACCATTGTCGAGGATGTCTTGTCAAACCGGGATGCCGAGTCTGATCGGAATGTCTCGGGAGAAGGAATATCCTTCGTTGACCATGAGAGCTTGTGATGGGCTAAGTTGGGACTCCCTTGCAGGGATTTGAACTTTCGAAAGCCGTGCCCGCGGTTATGGGCAGATGGGAATTTGTTAATGTCCGGTTGTAGATAACATGAAACTTAACTTAATTAAAATGAATCAACCGCGTGTGTTACCGTGATGGTCTCTTCTCGGCGGAGTCCGGGAAGTGAACACGGTGTTGGAGTAATGCTTGACGTAGGTTGCTATAGGATCACTTCTTGATCATAGTTCTTCGTTCGTGCTTTGCCTTCTCTTCTCGCTCTCTTTTGCGAACAAGTTAGCCACCATATATGCTAGTCGCTTGCTGCAGCTCCACATATTACCTTGCCTTACCTATAAGCTTAAATAGTCTTGATCGCGAGGGTGCGAGATTGCTGAGTCCCCGTGACTCATAGTTTACTTCCAAAACTAGATGCAGAGACCGATGATACTGTTCCAGACGATGCGCTTGAGCTCAAGTGGGAGTTCGATGAAGACTCTCGCCGTTACTATGTGTCTTTCCCAGATGATCGATAGTGGTGCCCAGTTGGGGCGATCGGGGACCGTGTCGCATGTTGGGGTTAATCTTTTATTTTGGTACCGTAGTCGGACCATGAGTGTAATGGATGATTGTAATGTTATTCATGTATTTGTGTGACGTGGCGAGTGTAAGCCAACTATGTATCCTTTCCCCTTTTATATATATTTACATAGGTTGTTGTGAAGATTACCTTACTTGCGACATTGCTTTCAATGCGGTTATGCCTCTAAGTCGTGCTTTGACACGTAGGAGATATAGCCGCATCGAGGGCGTTACAGCGAGGCTCCCTTCGGTTCCACCTAGCTGCGAGTTCCGGGAGACGCGACCTCTGGTTAAAATCGCATCGACTTCGGTCATGGCGGACGATGGCGGCATCTATGACGTCAATCCCTTCTCGAGGCATCATTGTTGCAGGTCATGGCACCCCACTCGCGATGCTCCGGGGGAAACCCTAGATCTGTATCTATTGGATCAGACGATGATGGCACCTTCGATGTCCTTGTCCCTCCTGGGGCATCGTTTTGGAGCAAATGCTGCTTGGACGGGACAAGCTGAGGAGCAGTGTCACATACACCGCATGGCTAACGATGGATCCTGGTGGCATGGCGCTGCGGAGGTTCAGCGACGGTGTGTTGACAGATACGTGCAGGAGGGTGGAACTGTCTGGCGTCGTGGTGGCATCGGCGGCAGGTCAGACAAGGTCGATGCGTCAGTTCCTGCTCTGGAGATGGACCGGTGGAAGATGGCGGCGGCAGCCTACGAGTGCGCCGGACCAGTATGGGACTCAGTTTCGGTGTGTGGCTGGGCTGGAGCATCCGGCTATAGATGTTAGGGTTTGGTGCGATGTCCGTTTGGTATCCGGCCCGGATATTCGGCACACCTTCATCAAGGGGATAGGAGTAGCATCAGGTGTTGCCTAGATGGCGGCTTCAGGCTGACTGTTGCATTGCTTTGTATGGTCTTTGTGAATTAATAAAATGGTTGCCTGCATTATCCAGATGCATAGGCCGGGTGTCTATCCTCCTTTTCAAAAAAAATATGTACCTATTCTCATCTAACTGTTTGTGATGAAGCAGGTGATGTCTGTTATCATTCGTGGATAGCACTGCAGATAGAAGGGTAACATCTGAATTTGCCGACACTGATACCCCCTCCGTCCTGAATTAATTGCTCCTGTTTATTGTTACTTTTGTAATAAATAATGCCAGAAACGTGCTGTGTACATGTTGTGGCTTTGTACAACTCTAAGGCTAGTTTATCTTTCATTTAGCTAGACTGGAAATAATGCGAGGACTTTGGCCACGATCGCGTCCGTGGGATGGCACGGGAGTAACAGATCGTGCGCAAGATCTTCGGTTCCTATGAATAAAAGGAGAAAGCCGAAAAGGACGTAGGTGTTGAGCGCATCGCAAAAACCTGTCTCTCTGTGTGTTGCTATTCGTCAGTTTTCTGTCAGAGAGAGTTTTAGAGCTTGGCTCACAAATCCACGTGATTGTGTTTTGTTTCAGGGCCTGAGATCCAACACAAAACTTAGCAATAACTTGCTCAAGAAAAAAATGACCAAGGATGGATGACTAAAGGAGGACCAAAGGAGTAAAAGAAAGATCAAATCAGAGACAGAAGTGCTATAAGGATCAAATCAGATAAGTACCTGCAGGCAGGATTCATCCCATGTACAAACTGGCAAAATTGTAGGGCATGTTAGTAGAAAACTTCAACACATACTCCCTCCATTCCAAATTACTTGTCGTTATTTTAGTTCAAATTGAACTAAAACCACGATGAGTAATTGGAATGGAAGGAGTATATCACAAAAAAAATATGATGAGCTGATCTAGCTCAGAAACCAAGTGAGCCTGCACCCGCATATGAAGTTTACCTAAACTGAACAAGACTAAGATATCCTGGCCATATTAGATATGCACGGCCAGTTTCCATGGAATGGAAGGCGTCCTATTACACAGACAAACAGAATTCTTATTATACTCAGTGGATCCTGAGGCATAATGATACATACAAAAAAAATTAAACTTTGTTTCGAGCTTTAAATACAGTCCAAAGAACAACAGCAACACCGACTGATACTATCTATCAGACTAGCCACAATGGGAGTAACTTAACTAGTAACATCACACATCTCAATACAAGATTGCTTATGTGGCAGCTAATTAATGAGGAGAGAGGGGTTTGTGGTAACTTAGATAGTTACTGTAACATCACACATTTCAAGACATCATGAGTCTATAGCCTAATAAATAAACTCTTTCATGATACCACTCATATGTTACTACCCACTATGGAGGTAGTAACATAGACTAGTAACATCAGCAAGTTACTACTCTATGTTACTCCCCGCTGTGAGCAGTCTAAAGAAACAAGCATATTACAGAGACTGAAAGCACACTTCACTATGAGCCGCACAAACCTTTCTACCGGCCAGCTAAAACCATGCAATTAATTGGAAAGTATAAGAAATATAGCACCAATGAGAAATCATAGAGGTTATCTTGGCATCTTAACAAGATACGAAGCTCACATCAATCTCGGAAAAAAAGTTCTGAAGCAAGGAAAGAGAGGAGCTTCAAAGTTAGTGGTGGGTGCTGCATGAAGTGCGGTGGGAAGCAGAGCTTCAGACTCTGCTTTTGCCACTCTGCTTTTGCATGAAGTGCAGTGGGATGCAGAGCGAATGGTAGTATGGAAGTGAGTAGTGCACTTCATGTAGAATAGTGCACTTAGTCACTTCCATACTACCATTCCTGAACTCTGCTTCAGAGTTAGCGGTTGGGATGCTGTAATACAAAATTGACAAACAGTATGTAGTCATGCCAAACATCATACTTGAGGCGGCTTCCACGTGATTGTATATACCACCTCATCGCATCACGTCACCCTGGAAGCTGTGTTGAAGGAAATTACTCCCTCCATCCCTTAATATAAGAACGTTTTCAAACTAACATAGCTTGAAAAACATTCTTACTTATATTATGGGACGGAGGGAGTACTTCCCTCATTGGAAAAATAATATCCGGCAAGTAAATTAAGAGGTTGAAATATCTGAATGCAGAGGAGTTAGTGTAAAGTAAATAAAGAGGCTACAAGACCTTTCAGATGGAGATGGTGCATACTTCAAACACTACTTCAAGCAACATTCTCTCAAGCAACACTAGGATAAGAAGCATTCTTCAATCGACACTTGTATTTCCTCCACCTTGGCTCCCACATCATCATTTGAATGGTTCACGCACGAAGTTAGTACATCGGATATCCTTATAGCTGGTAAAAAAAGAGGTGTTTAAAATATCAAAAACAGAAGATATTTCTCGGCAGCAAAGGAAAAATGATTTTAACAGTAATATGCAGTTCCAATGCTGAATAATCTAATCGGTACATAAACAAAGATGGGGATTAGTATGGCTGCGTTTCTGCAATGCACTATCTGTGGCAATACTCACAAAATTATATGTACCTCTGACCACTCTTCTATTAGAGAGGATTCACAAGTATAGTGTCCTTACATAATTCCTTCCATAAAAAAGTGAGATACAAAGTAATGCTACTGAAAGGACAAGTTGTACAGCCACTTATTCTTGTTTTCTAGTACTTCTCAGTCCTGAGTCCTGACATATACTAACTCGTGAATCTTCAAGCTAGCTACTCAAATTCTTTCATTGTGCGAGGTTGTGCCATGTGTTGGGCACTACTAGATTTTCAAGCTGTGGAGGTACGTAAGAAGAACTCCTTGGACTTGGAGGTATCACTGGACAAATGACCAATCTGTTGTAGCTTACTAAGTCCTGTCATTGTCCACTTAATATTTTTGAGCCATACTAGCTAATTTCCAAGAGAGGGGAGACGTTCCCAACTTAATTAAGCAGTAACTCAACTAAAGTGACACCAGGCTTTTTATACAGAGGTCCTCAATCAGAAATGGAAGGTTGACGCCGGTGTAACCTGAAATTTCCAATTTCCTAACAATACAATGTGGCTCAAGGTGGTCAAGAACTAACTCATCAATATTGTCTGGATCAGCACAAGAAGACCAACTGAGAGACAAAGAATTGAGAGAAATAATTTCATTCAGTTTGACATCCTTAGCTACTTCGGGATTCTTCTCAAGCCTGCTTACTTGTAGCGTGCGGAGAATTTTTAAGCTCTTGACTGCACTTAATTTACTACCTATGCTTTCTTCTACCCGGTAGTTATTTAACTCCTCAAGAAGAGTGAGTATCACAGCAGAGAATTCACCAAGTCCTCGTTGGTTTTGAGGAAGAGACATATTAGAATATCCATACGATACATATCGCAAGCGATCAAGGATCCCGAAATATAGCATTCTGCCGAAGAATGTCCCCTTCCCAAGAACCAATAGTGTTGCGGTAAAATAGCATCAAAGTGATATAGTTTAGTAACCGCGCACATCCCCTCTGGTGATATTTTTTGCAGCTTGAGATAGCGAAGGTGTTTCAATTTGCCACATTTGACAGTGTGTTCTACTATATGATACAGTCTTGAACAGAAGAGACGCAAAAACTTCGAGGTTTCAACAACTCTTTCAAGTGCACAAACTACATTGTGAGTCTCATACATACTTTCATCAATGATAATAGTACGCAGATACTTATATTTAGATATTTTCCTGATAGTAGCTCTCAATATTAGCATACTTATATCAATGATAATAGTACGCTCTCGGTCGCCACCACGTGACGCACTTTGGGCGCTCCCTTCAGATATATTTTTTATTTTTTCGCACACGTTTCCGGCTTTTAGATGGTTTTTCCTGGGTTTTTTTCTTCTGTTTTTCGGTTTTCCACTGGTTTTCTTAACTTTTTAACGAAAAACATGCGTGAAAAAACACGTTTTCTTTTTCTGCTTCCGCGAGACGCACGGCCATGCCTCTAGAAAACAGATAAAAAATGTGTTTTCTTTTTTTTTTCCTTTCATGAGAGACACGGTTTTGCTACAGCAAAAGATACGGCCGTGCCTCTCGAAAACGGGAAAAAATATGTGTTCTCTTTTTTTTCTTCCGTGGGAGGCACGATTTTACTTCAGCAAGAGGCACGATTTTGCTTCGGCGAGAGGCACGGCCGTGCCACTCGGAAATGAAAAAAATAACGTGTTTTATCTTCTTTTTTTCTTCCATGAGAGGCATGATTTTGCTTTCGCGAGAGGCACGGCCATGCCTCTTGAAAACGAAAAAAACACGATTTTCTCTTTTTTCTTTTCCTTCTGTGGGAGGCACAGTTTTGCTTTCGCGAGAGGCACGCTCAGAAACGGCTTTCGGAAAGGGAAAAAATGTGCTCCCAGTTCCGTTTTTTCGTCTATTTTTTTTAAGGTTTTTTTTCTAAAGAAAATAGTTCATCAAAACCTTCAACATGGGGCCTAGTTTTGAAGATCTCGACGCAAGAAATCCAATGATGAAAATAGTTCAAGATTTGATCGCACAGTTTAAGAGATAAATATTTTAAATAGACGAATCTACGAAAAAAAAAATTGATCGCACAAAAGTCCTGTCATTGTCAACTTAATATTTTTTGAGCCATACTAGCTAATTTCCAAGTGAGGGGAGACGTTCCCAACTTAATTAAGCAGTACCTCAACTCAAGTGGCACCAGGTTTTTTATACAGAGGTCCTCAATCCAAAATGGAAGTTTGACGCCGGTGTAACCTGAAATTTCCAATTTCCTGACATTACAATGTGGCTCAAGGTGGTCAAGAACTAACTCATCAATATTGTCTAGATCAGCAGAAGAAGATCAACTGAGAGACAAAGAAGTGAGAGAAATAATTTCATTCAATTTGACATCCTTAGCTACTTCGGGATTCTTCTCAAGCCTGCTTACTTGTAGCATGCAGGGAATTTTTAAGAGAATCTCTAGCAGCCCCGTATAATGCCGACCCGCAAAATGCATTTACAGTTTACTGCAGATGAGATTTGCGAGTCGAATTCATGCGTTGCAGATCAAACCCATACATGAAACTGTAAAATTTAAAAAAGCATTCGCGGGACAAACTTGCAACGACATTGATCATACATTACTTCATCTACATATTACATTGGTCATACATAGTTCATCTACATTGATCATACTAGTGAGGGAATCTGCGGGCCCGAGCCTAGCTACCAAAAACGACGAGCTCGTGTCAGAGGAGTCGAGGTCGATGAAGAACTTGGCCTGCTCCGCCTTCGTGACACGCAGGTCCGCCTCCTTAGACGTGCGCACCTGCAACGCCGCGACGCCCGTCTTGAGGAACATCTGCTCATACTCGAGCTCGCGGCAACGGTGCGCTTCGGCCTCCTCCTGCTCCCTCGCTGACCGCTCCATGACAATGCGCTCTAGGTGCTCCTCCTGCCCCGGGGGGGGGGGGGGGGGAGTCCTCGTGGCTGATCACTCCTCTACGCGGCGGTGCGTCGGCCTCGAGCTTGGCAGCGAGCAGCCCGAGCTCCTCCGGCTCTCTCTTCACCAAAGTGAGCCGCGAGCTCGAGGCGCTCGCGGATGAGCTCCCCGCGGTAGAGGAGCCAAATGAGGCGTGGCGGCGGCGGGCGAGATCGCGCTCGTGCTCGACCAGCTCGCGACGTTTGAACTCCAGCGGCGGCCGGCTCCCACGGTTGAGCCACCTCCGCGCCCCCCGCTTGCATGCAACGTCGGATTTGGCGCGGCGGTGGCGCTCCGCATCATCCCAGAGCTCACGTAGCCATCCATGACTTTTTCAGGCGCGGCGGCGGTGAGAAATTGGGCGGAGAAGGAGGGGAATCGCGGCGGAGCAGCAGCAGAGGTGGATAGGGTTTGACCCATATCCGAGCAGTGAAACCGCATATATAGCGGTGGGGGAGAGTTTTTGCGGGCCACGATAAAAAATTACGGGTCAAGCTATGGATACGGTGTCTATTCTGGCTAGAAAAATGGTCAAATCCGTATACTCACCGGAATTATACGGATTTGGCCCTTTTAGGGATCTGCTAGAGATGCTCTAAGCTCTTACTGTACTTAGTTTGTTACCTATGCTTTCTTCTACCCGGTAGTTATTTAACTCCTGAAGACGAATGAGTATGACAGCAGAGAATTCACCAAGTCCTTGTTGGTTTTGAGGAAGAGACATATTAGAATATCCATACGATACATTTCGCAAGCGATCAAGGATCCCGAAATATAACATTCTGCCGAAGAATGTCCCCTTCCCAAGAACCAATAGTGTTGCAGTAAAATAGCATCAAGTGATATAGTTTAGTAATCATGCACATCCCCTCTGGTGATATTTTTTGCAGCTTGAGATAGCGAAGGTGTTTCAATTTGCCACATTTGACAGTGTGTTCTACTATATGACACAGTCTTGAACAGAAGAGACGCAAAAACTTTGAGGTTTCAACAACTCTTTCAAGTGCACAAAACTACGTTGTGAGTCTCATACATACTTTCATCAATAATAATAGTATGCAGATACTTATATTTCGATATTTTCCTGACAGTAGCTGTCAATATTGGCATACTTATATCAATGATAATAGTATGCTCTCAGTCGCCGCCATGTGACGCACTCTGGGCGCTCCCTCCCGTTTTTTTTTCGCACACGTTTTCAGCTTTTTCGATGGGTTTTTCCGGGTTTTTTTATGTTTTTTTGGTTTTCCACCGGTCTTTCTTACGTTTTTGACAAAAAACGCGTGAAAAAACATGTTTTTTCTTCCGCGAGAGGCATGGCCATGCCTCTAGAAAATAGATAAAAAATGTGTTTTCTTTTTTTTCGTGAGAGTCACAGTTTTGCTATCACGAGAGATACGGCCGTGCCTCAAGGAAACAGAAAAAAAAATATGTTTTATCTTTTTTCCTTTCGTGGGAGGCACGGTTTTGTTTCAGTAGGAGCCACGGTTTTGCTTCGGCGACAGCCACGACCGTGCCACTCGTAAATGAAAAAGAAAAATGTGTTTTCTCTTCTTCTTTTTTCCTTCCGTGAGAGGCACGATTTTGCTTCAGCGATAGGCATGGCCGTGTCTCTCGGAACCCAAAAAAACATGATTTTCTCTTTTTCTTTTCCTTTTGTGGGAGGCACGGTTTTGCTTCCGCGAGAGGCACACTCGGAAATGGCTTTCTGAAAGGAAAAAAATGTGCTCCCGGTTTGGTTTCTTCGTCCGGTTTTTTTGTAAGGTTTTTTTCCTAAAGAAAATAGTTCATCAAAACCTTGAACATGGGGTTTAGTTTTGAAGATCTCGACACAAGGAATCCAACAATGTAAAAAGTTTCGAGATTTGATCGCATGGTTTAAGAGATAAAATATTTTACATAAACGAATCTACGAAAAAAACACACAGGTTATGACAAGTGGCATACATGTAGCATACAAGTTGTCACAACCTGAAAAGATGGAAGTGATCTTTGAAAGGAGTGCTCCTCAAATGGCGGTGAGCCTATATCTCGCATATAGCGAAGACATATGGCTGTCACCTGAAGCGAGCGCTAGATGGCCTAGCCCAGCGAACGGAGGCCACAGGCCTCAAAAGCGCTTGTTTTTTCATAGTTTCTTTTCATTTTTTTCTTATTTGATTTCTTTTTTACTTTTTGTTATGTAAATATTTGGCATATTTTCTAAAATAATGTTAATCAAGCATTTGAAAATGCCAAATGTGTATATATAGAATGTTTCTGATATATACACAAATGTAAAATTCGTATGGAATAAAGTAAACATAAAAAATATAAGTTTTCAAAAAAAATATTCATGTACTTGAAAAATGTTCATTTATATGAAAAAAAATTGATGTATACAAAAAATATAGAATGCGTATGGGCAGTAGATAGCAAAAAATTATATGCTTTTTAAAAATGTTAATCATGTATTTCGAAAATGCTACACATGTGTACGTAAAATGGTAAAGATGTACATAAAAATGTATCAGATATATAAGAAAAATGTAGGATGTGTATGAAAAAATAGACATAAGAACATATATTTGAAAAAATATTATTCATATATTTGAAAAACTTTAAACATCTGTTAAAAATGCTTTAGATGTATACCAAAAAAGCATAATGTGTATAGACATTGAAACATTTTTTTTGAAAAAAGTTAATCATGTATTTAGACAGTAAACATTTAATAAAAAATGTTCATGGCGTATACGAAAAAATTTAGAATGAAAACCAAAAAGGAAATAAAGAATAACGAACAAAACCAATAAAAACCAAAAAGGAAACAAAGAAAATCAAAGAAAAATGAAACAAAGAATAAAACCACTGAAACAAGTTGCAAAAAATAGAAAACAATGAAAACTGAGAAAATGAAAACAAAGAAATAAACAAAGAAACTTGAAGAGAAAGAAAAGAAATATCAATGAAAACCAAGAAATAAACCAAAGAAAAACAAAGGAAACAAAAAGTAAGTATGATGACAAAAAAGAAAAACCAAAGAAAACTGATGAAGGAATAAGAAAACCAAATAAATCAAACTCATCAGCGCACAGACTGACGAACAAACAACCAAGTAACACGCTATTCGGATGGCTCATGCGCGGGCGCGCTGCGGGGAAGCTTCAGCCAATTGGAGCTATCAGCTCGCTATAAGCGAGATATAGCTCCCGCAGCGACCAGTGGGCTACACGTTGGTTTCCCAGTTCCTCGATCAATCAGTGTTCTTCGCCTAAAGAAACATCACACTCGACTAATTGACAAGTCATGCAATGAGGCTAGATCAGGTTGCAGGGAGGTAGCCGGCACGCAGGACGCAGCCACACACACACGGCAAAGCGTGGGGAAACTGAGATATTAATCAGTTTGCGAATAGGGCTCCTTTCTTTTGTTATTTTCATCCATTTCATCTTTGTTGTACATGTGCATTGGTTTATTAATTTTGGTATTGTCATCTCTTGTTTGTTCAAATTGTTTTGTGACGGTAGTTGCCTATTTGCTCAAGCCGTCGCACATCTAAGATTTTCAAGATAGTTGCTTTTCAAAATAAATGTACAGTCTTTTAGTATTTATATATGATACACTTCTAACTATTGTACAGAACAACACATATTAAAGTTATATAGTTTCCTCGAGAAAAAGTTATATTTTTTTAAAACAAAGTACAAATGCAGATGCTCACGTATACGCAAATACACTCAGCAACCTTATGAATACAGTGCCGAGTCTAGAACTCTAACCATTGTGGATGGGAGATTGAGGAGAAAGCATGCCGAGGATAAATGGACCGTATAGATTTCAGCTTACCAAAAGAAAGATTTTGTTCATATTTCATTCTTCACAACTAGATGGACGTTATACACAGTTACACACTAGATGGACCATACAAGTATACACAGGTAAATTGTTCATAATGATTAATCTAATGGTTCTTCAAAATACTACGGAACACCAAAATCGTATTCACAATAGACACTAGCTACTAGGTTTCATCTAAGCAAATAGAAAGAAAAAAAATGAATTATCGTCTTATTGCTCTCAGTGTTCACCATTGGCTTAGGTTGTAGCACAAAATTAAGCAAGTAGAAAATTACAAAAGTTCCCACTCACAATTGAACAAAAACGAGCACAAAAAGGCCCCCTCCACTGGGCCTAGACACTACACCAACTATCAGCTAGAAAAAGTGATCCGACCCAAGAAGAGAACTCCACGTCAACTGCCGTTGAACATGAGACGCAAGTCTACATCTGGCAACTTAACATGTCGCCAAAAGTTCATGACTGACAAACAATATCAGGTTCAGAAGCTGTACAAAATGAGAAACACATATACAATACTATGCTGAAGCAGGTGCCAGCCATGTGCGGAACCATGCGCCTCCCTTGACACCTGCTCGAACTGCTTTGCTCTAACAGCAGTAGATTTTTGTTCACTCATTTCTATGCAACGACGAACGGTTTCAGCATGGCGAAAGTAGTAGGCTGGTTTCAGAACAGCAATACTATCTCCTACACTGGTGTTGTGGTCTTGTGGTTGGTTCTTTCCCTATGTCTCTTATTCCTGCACATCGTCAACGGCATATACAGTTTCGGTTTTCAGGCTATTCTTTCTTATGCTTGTGTGGATTGCCATCACCATTCACTCTACAAAAATACTAGAAATGAAGAGTTTCTACTACCGAAGTGTAAAATATGGAAAATGAAATGGTGGAGAATGTTGCTTGCTTTGAGGAATATGGTTTATTTATATAGAAAATGAAAGCACTATCTACATACAAATCAAGGTTGGTGGGCCATTTTTTAGAAAAACAGCTGGTGGGCCATTTATTTGTGGCAACTTTATTATCCATGTTGATTGAATTGGAACATATTTGGTTGCCTGCACGGGGCTCATTGAGTGGCACACGCTAGTCTTCCTATTTTGATAATTAAAAATTGGCATGTTTAGAGGATTGTAGAAGTTGCTTACTGCAAAATACTATGTATATGTCTAATTCTATTGATGACACTTACATACACGGGGATACACAAGGAGACCATGTGAATTTAATTATATGACCGATTAGGGTAGTGTGCTAACCATTCAATGCCGTAATGCTCGGGGTCACATTAACGCTGCTAAAAAATATATCTCTGGTGCTTCCAATACTGGAGTGAATGTTGGTATGTGGCCTTGTGCACAATTGTTGTAAGTTTGAAGTTCCAAGGCTTTTTGATGACCGAGGGAGGATGCACTGGCTTACATTAACCTCACTAAAGAAGAGTCATTTGTAGGGCAAGAAATGCATGTTTCCTCCACAGAAAGAAACCGAATGCGGGTCTATCTAGAGAATCCAGAATCACAAGGTTTGGATGAGATCCCAACTCCAAAAAGACACCTGGGAACCAAAGTATTTTTTGCGAACAAGATTGGACACCAAAGTATCAAACAAGGCCCTGTGCCAAAGCTATGCTTTGCTTTCTCCCTTGCAAATTATCAAAGTTTCCAAGCTTGTACATCCAGGTTATAAGAACAAACCAGAACGTCCATATCAAAGCTGCATACCGAAAACCTCGAACCAACATCAAAATGGCAACGGGAGGATCAAATTTGCACGGACACTAGGCGCCAAGGCTCTTTGGCTAGATGGACGTGAAGGTGACTAGCAGACCACATTCTTGCAAAGCTCATCTTCAGCTGAATCCAGGGCTTGGTTGAACACCCTCCTGCCGAATTCCATCTTCAGCTGGAACGACATGTAAAGAGTTCATCACCAACTTTATGGGCACCAACCAGAGACCGTCACGACCTCAATAGCATCCTCTAGGAGCAAGGCGTGACGGTTCAGTCATGTGATAGAACCGTCATGTGGCTCAGTGAGTGGAAGTTAGTGGTGGTAGAACCAACATTTAGCCATGTGGTTATTTCTTTCCATGTGTCTCTTATTCCTATGAATTGTCAGCCTATGCCATTTGGGTTTAGTCATTCTCTCCTTGTTTTGTGAGGATAGAAATCAACATTAACTATGACAAAAGTACCTGAATGAATACTTGTGTTGAAATATGGAGAAATGGGATGGTGGAGTCTGTTGTTCGCTCGGGTGAACATGAGGTAGTGTATGTATATAGGGGAAAACGAAGGCAATATTAAGTACAAATAAAGGATTGTGTGCCATTCATTCTCTCCTGCTCTGTTTGGTTGGGCTTTATGGCCAGCTTCTTGTAGGAAAAAGGTGAAGAACAATCAACCGACGTCCAGCCAGATCACATCCAAGATCATCTAAATTAATTTCTCTCTAAATAAAAATTTGGGACATTACTTGCAACAACGAAGTTTCATGAACATTGTCTTCATCTAACGGGTGGCCCTGAAGTGTGTGCATTATTATCTGGTTATTGACTCTTTAAGGAATATCATTCCATAGTCTACATTGATCAAAGTTCTCAATCAGAAAATTAGGGCAAAGGGTGTTACTGTACTAGTCTAGAGCTCATGCAGAAGAGGGAGGAGATGTGGTGATATTATCTCATTACCTTCAATTTGAACTTCAATTGTCGGCTGCTGCCTACGACCGACTTGTTGTTGTCAGCTTGTGGCTGAGTGCTGGTCATCAGCCGCCACAATGGACACCAAGTGATGATAGACATAAGGTGTTTCCAAAGATAGGAAAGGGAAACATGTAAACGATGGTACAAGAGGTGTGCATTGCTACGAGCCATGAAATCCAGCGGTGGCCTTCTTGTGGACGATATCGCATTTACATGTGGGCATATTTAATTTTTGACCCTCCTTCGAACCCTAGCCGCCGCCAGCGCAGGCCCCTCCGGCCCCTCCTTCCCTCGCCGCCGCCGGCGGACGTTGCCGGGCGAAGCCCGCGCGGCTCGGCGGCGGCGGGGCCCTTCCCTCCTCCAGCTCGAGCAGGGGCGGCGCGGGCCGTTCGTTCGGGCGGGGACTCGGCGCGGCGCTCGCGCGGGTGCGCGCACCGGCGAGGGTTGCCGTGTTCGGGATGGCGTGGCGAGGGCGCGCAAGGCGCGGCGCGGGCGCGTTCGGTCTTCGGCGGCGTAGATCGGACGCTGGATCGGGAATCGCATTGGCGGCGCCCGATCCAGATCTGAAGGCTTCCGTCTACTTCAACCAGGGCTGCCTCCGATGGTCCTGCTTTCGGCGGCCTTTGTCGTCGGAGTTGTACCGGTTTGGCGGCTGGAGGTGGGAGGTGGCTCCGGAGAAATCTGAGGCCAGCAGTGCTGGTCACGACGGCGGCGACGCCCGAGGGCGCCGTACCCTTCTTGGAGGCGCCGTCCAGATTGCCTCCTTCCCCTCTTCCTTACACCCAGCTCGTATGCCGGGCGAAAGCCCAAATCCATGCCGGATTGAGCGACAGCGGCGCTCCGGGCGTCGTCACCTTCTTGGGGGTGTCGTTCTTGGTGAGCTTGGGGTGGATGTGATGCTTTGGTTGCTTGGCGGCGGATTGGTCTTCAGAAGCCCTGCCGGTCTCGGCGGAGCGGTGCTTCATCCTACTCATGGATGGCGGCGTATCTCGGCGGCGTGGCGCAGTGGAGATTCGGCGTCCGATGTGTGGCGATGGACTCGCGCAGGAGGACGAAGCTGTCTGGTGTCGTGGTGACGTCGATAGCTGAGTGGCCAGACAAGGTAGAAGCCTCAATTTGATCTGAAGACGGACCTGTGGAAGATGGCGGCGACGACACACGAGTGCGTCTGACCGGATTATGCCCCAGACCCGGTATGTGGCTCGGCTGGGGCTTCCGAATGTGTTTCGGTTCCGGCTTTTGATGTTAGGCTTAGGTGAGTGGTCTGGGTAGTGGCCCAACTAGCACCCCTTCATCATTTTGGATAGGAGTAGCGGCATATGTTGCCAAGATGGTGGATTCAGGCACATTGTTGTAATACTTTGTAAGGTCCTTGAGAATAATCAATAAAGTGGCCGTATGCATCTCCCAGATACAGAGGCCGGGGGTCATCCTCCTTTTCTAAAAAAAAAAAAAATATTTAATTTTTGACCGTCGTCCATAATTTATCTCTTTCTTTACTGGTTGACTGTCATCTCTTTTTAAATATAAAATCGTGGGAAATGCCTACAGTTATATCCTTGTCCTGGCTGTTGTGGTTCGGTTCACGCCGGTGAGGAGTGACAATAGTCAAATCTGCACCGCGGCATGGCTAGGCTCCTGACGGCCATGGTGATGGTCTACGATGGGAATACGTCTTTGTTGAGAAACGCAGTAATTTAAAAAAATATCCTACGCACATACAGGATCATGGTGATGCATAACAACGAGAGAGGGGAGTGTTGTCCACGTACCCTCATAGACCGAAAGCGGAAGCGTTAGCACACCGCGGTTGATGTAGTCGTACGTCTTCACGATCCGACCGATCCAAATACCGAATGTACGGCTCCTCCGTGTTCTGCACTCTTTCAACTCGATGACGTCCCACGAACTCCGATTCAGCAGAGCTTCACGGGAGAGTTCCGTCAGCACGACGGCGTGACGACGGTGATGATGTTGCTACCGACGCAGGGCTTCGCCTAAGCACCGCTACGATATGATCGAGGTGGTATATGGTGGAGGGGGGCACCACACACGGCTAAGAGATCAAGAGATCAATTGTTGTGTCTAGAGGTGCCCCCTTGCCCCCGTATATAAAGGACCAGGGGGAGGAGGCGGCCGGCCAGGAGGAGGGCGCGCCAGGGAGGAGTCCTACTCCCACCGAGAGTAGGACTCCCTCTTTTCCTAGTTGGAGTAGGAGGGGGAAAGGAAGGGAAGGAGAGAGGAAGGAAAGGGGGCGCCGCCACCCCTCCTTGTCCAATTCGGACTAGAGGGGGAGGGGGCGCGCGGCCTGCCCTAGCCGCCCCTCCTCTTCTCCACTAAGACCCATCTTAACCCATTAAACTTCCCGGGGGGTTCCGGTAACCCCCCGGTCCTCCGGTATTTGTCCGAAACTCCCCGAAACCATTCCGGTGTCCGAACATAGCCGTCCAATATATCGATCTTTATGTCTTGACCATTTCGAGACTCCTCGTCATGTCCGTGATCACATCCGGGAATCCGAACTACCTTCTGTACATCAAAACACAAAAACTCATAATACAATCGTCACCGAAACTTTAAGCATGCGGACCCTACGGGTTCGAGAACTATGTAGACACCTGGACCGCGGGCTGATTTATTGTGAATATTTTTAACTGGTGCAGTTTATTCTCTGCCGATGTATATCCAGTAGCCCTCAAGGTGTGTATCAGTCTAAAAACCGAGATGCACCTGAAGGCAAGCATAAAACTGTTGTTCCTAGTTGCCCCTGAGACTCAGGTCGATGCGCGAAATCGGCCTGAGGATCGACTCCTTGCTCGGCAGCATACATAGGAATAAAAATCAGTGTAATATATTAGAGATAATAGTGATCGGCGAACGGGCCCCTAAGAGAGGGTCGTGAGAAGTCGCCATAATATATAGCTTGATGCCAGATAGGTCCAGATGGTACTTATTGCTGTCTGAAGACGCGCTTCCCATAGTTTGATCAAGCCGAACACTGAGCCCTTTGAATTTTCTGCATTGAATAGGCAATGCAGTAGCCCCCGAGACACTGGTCGGGTGGCAACACCAGATCAGGGGATCGATGTGCCCCTTTAATATTTGTAAATAATAAGCCCGAAGCCCAATAGCCCCCGAGCCTTAATGCGGGCACGGGTGGCCGAATTAAGGATCGATATCCATAGTAAAATCACAAATTATGTGTAATGACTCTATGTATCCAAGTACTTTACATCCTTAATGCTCGGATCCGCATTGTACAAAACTTTGTTGACCGACCATCGGCTTCCACCTCCTCGGTTAGTAGCCGATGAGTGTTTGTCCTACTTTATAAAGCCTTTATGAGGGCAAAGATTTATGACAAACAAGGCAATCTGGCCATATGGTTTTATAAACAAAGGTACGCAGAGAGATATGTTATATTACTATTTAACATAAGAAATGTCTTCCAAAGAAAATAGTCCCGTTATCGGTTCCTTTCTTTGGGTTGTCATGCTAAGCATGATCATGAAACCTCAGCTCTAATGTGAGAGCAAAATATCGAGTATTTAGTTTGGGAGGCCAGTTAATAGCCCCCGGTAGTGTTCGGTGACAGTCGAGGTCAAGCCGTAAACACTTCGGCCATTGTTATGAATGTCCCATCATTTAACACAGTCATCGGATCGCTGAACAGTTTACGCTTATTGTGACAATCAGTTTTCGGCTTTCTCCACTGAGGTGCTTAACCATGTGAGCTGGAAGCACAATCGTAGTGGTTCTCCCTTTGCACGCCCAGCCGAACAAAGCGGAACGTAGGAAGCAAGTGCAGGAGCCGGGCAACCCAACTATTGACCAAAGACACAATTCGAAACCGATGCTTATATAGCAATATCCAAGAATGTTTTTGTCGAATCTCTAAAGGTGTCCGGTGTTGCACTGTGAGACTTGTGCTGAAAACACACAAATAGTTTAAAAGTGCCAAAAGCTTAGAAAACCAAAAAATGACAGTAAAAACATGACGTCCGAACAAGATCAAGTGTTCGGTGCCAATCCGAAAATTGGTCTTAGAAAAAAAGTGCTTCTGTCGTGCTTTAACATGACACATCCTATCTCAAGACTCCAAGCGGGTCAGCCTACGGCTTCAACCTCCTACCCCGAAGGTGGAGTACTTCTCATTAGGCCAGTTTAGCAAACTAAACTCTAGCGGCTTTGAGAGAGAAATTAGGCTCCCCGGCTAGTGACCAAAGACTCGTGTCGAAAAAAGGAGTGATGAATAATAATAGTAATACAAACTTTGCAACAACTAAGAAGAAGAACACTTATTATAAAACGGCTCATATAAATTTAAGAGCCCCCAAGTGACTTGGGTAAAAGAATTTTATGTATAATGATTGTATCTACCGAAGTACTAATATCATATCTTTGTTCACCCGAACTTTAAACGCGTCTTAATCGACCGTCGGCTTCTCCCTCTTTGGTCAAGGACCGAAAAGTGTTATGTACTCTGCTACCTCTTGAGCTTGCGTTGGATTTCCCTGAAGAGGAAGGGATGATGTAGTAGAGTAGCGTAAGTATTTCCCTCAGTTTTTGAGAACCAAGGCATCAATCCAGTAGGAGGCCACGCTCAAGTCCCACGTACCTGGACAAAACGACAGCTACTCGCAACCAACGCGATTAGGGGTTGTCAATCCCTTCACGGTCACTTACGAGAGTGAGATCTGATAGATATAATATTTTTGGTATTTTTGGTATAGAGATGCAAAGTAAAAAGTAAAAACAAAGCAATATTAAAGTGATAGAGATTAATATGATGAGAATAGACCCCGGGGCCATAGGTTTCACTAGTGGCTTCTCTCAAGAGCATAAGTATTCTAAGGTGGGTGAACAAATTAATGTTGAGCAATTGACAGAATTGAGCATAGTTATGAGAATATCTAGGATGATCATGTATATAGGCATCATGTCCGTGACAAGTAGACCGAAACAATTCTGCATCTACTACTATTACTCCACTCATCGACCGCTATCCAGCATGCATCTAGAGTATTAAGTTAAAAACAGAGTAACGCCTTAAGCAAGATGACATGATGTAGAGAAATAAATTCATGCAATATGAAATAAACCCATCTTGTTATCCTCGATGGCAATGATACAATACGTGCCTTGCTGCCCCTTCTGTCACTAGGAAAGGACACCGCAAGATCGACCACAAAGCTAAGCACTTCACCCATGGCAAGAACTACCAATCTAATTGGCCAAACCAAACGGATAATTCGAAGAGACTTGCAAAGATAACCAAGCATACATAAAAGAATTCAGAGAAGATTCAAATATTATTCATAGATAGACTTGATCATAAACCCACAATTCATCGGTCTCAACAAACACACCACAAAAGAAGAAGATTACATCGAATAGATCTCCACAAGAGAGGGGGAGAACTTTGTATTGAGATCCAAAAAGAGAGAAGAAGCCATCTAGCTACTAACTATGGACCCGAAGGTCTGAGGTAAACTACTCACACTTCATCGGAGGGACTATGATGATGTAGAAGCCCTCCATGATGACGGCCCTCTCCGGCGGAGCTCCGGAATAGGCCCCAAGATGGGACCTCGTGGATACAGAAAGTTGCGGTGAAGGAATTAGGTTTTTGGCTCCTATTCTGATCGTTTGGGGGTATGTAGGTATATATAGGAGGAAGAAGTACATCGGTGGAGCACCAAGGGGCCCACGAGGCAGGGGGGCGTGCCCTAGGGGGGGCGCCCCCCACCCTCGTGACCGCCTTTATGATGCCTTGGCGTAGGGTCCAAGTCTCCTGGATCACGTTCGGTGAGAAAATCACGTTCCCGAAGGTTTCATTCCGTTTGGACTCCGTTTGATATTCCGTTTCTTCGAAACACTGAAATAGGTAAAAATAAGCAATTCTGGGCTGGGCCTCCGGTTAATAGGTTAGTCCCAAAAATAATGTAAAAGTGGAAAATAAAGCCCAATATGGTCCAAAACAGTAGATAATATAGCATGGAGCAATCAAAAATTATAGATACGTTGGAGACGTATCAGGCATCCCCAAGCTTAATTCTTGTTCGTCCTCGAGTAGGTAAATGATAAAAAAAGAATTTTTGATGCGGAGTGCTACTTGGCATAATTTCAATGTAAATCTTATTAATTGTGATATGAATATTTAGATTCGAAATATTCAAGACAAAATTTTATATTGACATAAAAATAATAATACTTCAAGCATACTAACAGAGCAATTATGTCTTGTCAAAATAACATGGCCAAAGAAAGTTATCCCTATAAAATCATATAGTCTGTCTATGCTCTATCTTCACCACACAAAGTATTTAAATCATGCACAACCCCGATGACAAGCCAAGCAATTCTTTCATACTCTAACTTTTTCAAAAAAATTCAATCTCCACGCAATACATGAGCGTGAGCCATGGATATAGCACTATAGGTGGAATAGAGTGGTGGTTGTGGAGAAGACAAAAAGGAGAAGATAGTCTCACATCAACTAGGCGTATGAACGGGCTATGGAGATGCCCATCAATAGATATCAATGTGAGTGAGTAGAGATTGCCATGCAACGGATGCACCAGAGCTATAAGTATATGAAAGCTCAAAAAGAAACTAAGTGGGCGTGCATCCAACTTGCTTGCTCATGAAGACCTAGGGCAATTTGAGGAAGCCCATCATTGGAATATACAAGCCAAGTTCTATAATGAAAGATTCCCACTAGTATATGAAAGTGATAACATGAGAGACTCTCTACTATGAAGATCATGGTGCTACTTTGAAGCACCAGTGTGGTAAAAGGATAGTAACATTGTCCCTTCTCTCTTTTTCTATCATTTATATATATATATATATGTTTTATTTGGGCCTTTTCTCTTTTTTTATGGCCTCTTTTTATTTGGGCTTCTTTGGCCTCTTTTTTTTCGTCCGGAGTCTCATCCCGACTTATGGAGGAATCATAGTCTCCATCATCCTTTCCTCACTGGGACAATGCTCTAATAATGATGATCATCACACTTTTATTTTTCTTACAACTCAACAATTACCACCCGATACTTAGAACAAAATATGACTCTATATGAATGCCTCCGGCGGTGTACTGGGATATGCAATATGACAATGATGAATGTGTCATGAACGGAACGGTGGAAAGTTGCATGGCAATATATCTCGGAATGGCTATGGAAAAGCCATAATAGGTAGGTATGGTGGGTGTACGATACCGGCAAAAGTGCGCGGTATTAGAGAGGCTAGCAAAGGTGGAAGGGTGAGAGTGCGTATAATCCATGGACTCAACATTAGTCATAAAGAACTCATATACTTATTCCAAAAATCTAGAAGTTATCAAAGCAAAGTATTACGCGCATGCTCCTAGGGGGATAGATTGGTAGGAAAAGACCATCGCTCGTTCCCGACCGCCACTCATAAGGAAGACAATCAATAAATAAATCATGCTCCGACTTCATCACATAACGGTTCACCATACGTGCATGCTACGGGAATCACAAACTTTAACACAAGTATTCTTTAAATTCACAACTACTCAACTAGCATGACTCTAATATTATCACCTCCATATCTCAAAACAATTATCATGCTTCAATCTTTTCTTAGTATTCAACACACTCAAAAGAAAGTTTCACAAATCTTGAATACCAAGCATATTATTATTAAGCAAATTACCATGCTATTAAGAGACTCTCAAAATAATTTAAGTGAAGCATGAGAGATCAATAGTTTCTTTAAAACAAATCCACCATTGTGCTCTCAAAGATCTAAGTGAAGCACATAGAGCAAAATTATAACGCTCAAAAGATATAAGTGAAGCACATAGAGCAAAACTACATAGCTCAAAAGATATAAGTGAAGCACATAGCGTATTCTATCAAATTTTAATTCATCTATGGCTCTCTCAAAAGGTGTGTACAACAAGAATGATTGTGGCATACTAAAACAAAAAGACAAAAATAATACAAGACACTCCAAGCAAAACACATATCATGTTGGTGAATAAAAATATAGCTCCAAGTAAATTACCGATGGAAGTGGACGAAAGAGGGGATGCCTTCCGGGGCATCCCCAAACTTTGACTTTTTGGTGTCCTTGGATTATCTTGGGGGTTCCATGGGCATCCCCAAGCTTAGTCTCTTTCCACTCCTTGTTCCATAATCCATGAAAAGAATTCACCCAAAACTTGAAAACTTCACAACACAAAACATAAAGTAGAAAACTCGTGAGCTCCGTTACATAAAGAAAACAAAAGACCACTTCAAGGTACTATAATGAACTCATTATTTATTTATATTGGTGTTAAACCTACTGTATTCCAACTTCTCTATGGATTATAAATTATTTTACTAGCCATAGATTCATCAAAATAAGCAAACAACACACGAAAAACAGAATCTGTCAAAAACAGAACAGTCTGTAGTAATCCGTAGCTAGCGCAAGATCTGGAACCCCCAAAATTATAAAATAAATTGCTGGACATGAGGAATTTATCTATTAATCATCTTCAAAAAGAATTAAATAAATAGCACTCTTAAAATAAAAATGACAGCAGTTCTCGTGAGCGCTAAAGTTTCTGTTTTTTACAGCAAGTTCAACAAGACTTTCCCCAAGTCTTCCCAACGGTTCTACTTGGCACAAACACTAATTAAACACACACAAAAAACACAACCAAAACAGAGGCTAAATAAATTATTTATTACTAAACAGGAGCAAAAAGCAAGGAATAAAAATAAAATTGGGTTGCCTCCCAACAAGCGCTATCGTTTAACGCCCCTAGCTAGGCATAAAAGCGAGGATAGATCTAGGTATTGCCATCTTTGGTAGGCAATCCATAAGTGGCTCTCATGATAGTTTCATATGGAAATTTTATTTTCTTTCTTGGAAAGTGTTCCATGCCCTTTTTTAATGGAAATTGAAATCTAATATTCCCTTCCTTCATATCAATAATCGCACCAACCGTTCTAAGGAAAGGTCTACCAAGAATAATAGGACAAGAAGGATTGCAATATATATTAAGAACAATGAAATGTACGGGCAGATAATTCCTATTTGCAACAATAAGAACATCGTTAATCCTTCCCATAGGTTTCTTAATAGTAGAATCCGCAAGATGCAAGTTTAGAGAGCAATCATCAAAATTACGGAAATCTAGCAAATCACACAAAGTCTTGGGAATAGTAGAGACACTAGCACCCAAATCACACAATAAAACTCATGATCTTTAATTTTAATTTTAATAGTTGGTTCCCACTCATCATAGAGTTTTCTAGGGATAGAAACTTTCGACTCAAGTTTTTCTTCATAGGATTGCATCAAGGCATCAACAATATGTTCGGTGAAGGCTTTATGTTGACTATAAGCATGTGGAGAATTTAGCACGAATTGCAACAAGGAAATAAAATCAACTAAAGAACAACTTTCATAATTAAATTCCTTGAAATCTAAAATAGTGGGTTTAGCAACATCTAGATTTTTATTTCTTTCAATCCCACTTTCATCAATTTCATCATAAAGATCTAAATACTTCAAATTTTTAGAATGCCTTCTAGGTAAAGGAAGATCATATTCAGTTTCATCAAGATTCATATTGCAAAACAAAGATTTAATAGGGGACACATCAATAAATTTTAGATCTTCATCTTGATTTTCATAGGAATTGGAAGAACACGCTTTAATAAAGGCATCTTTGGAAGCACGCATCCTAGCGGT
This sequence comes from Triticum aestivum, assembly GCF_018294505.1. Lineage (NCBI taxonomy): Eukaryota > Viridiplantae > Streptophyta > Magnoliopsida > Poales > Poaceae > Triticum > Triticum aestivum. The sequence goes on along the minus strand of NC_057800.1, from coordinate 206,204,497 downwards.
TCTTTCCTTGCACTCATTAATATCATGCTTAGGAGGAATAGATCTAAGCTTTAAAGAATCAACCTCAAGAGAAATTCTACCAACATTCCTAGCCAAATCATCAACTTTAAGTAGTTTCTCTTCAAGCAAAACATTAAAATTCTTTTGTGAATTCATAAACTCTTTAACACTATTCTCAAATTCAGAGTGCATCTTATTATAATTTCCATAAGAGTTGTTGTAGGAATTCCCATAATTATTAGAAGGGTTACTAGGATATGGCCTAGGATTAAAATTCCCTCTATAGGCGTTGTTACCAAAATTATTCCTACCAACAAAATTCACATCCATAGATTCATTGTTATTCTCAATCAAAGTAGACAAAGGCATATCATTAGGATCAAAAGAAACACTCTTAGTAGCAAATAATTTCATAAGTTCATCCATCTTTCCACTCAAAACATTGATTTCTTCTATCGCATGCACTTTTTTATTAGAAGATCTTTTAGTATGCCATTGAGAATAATTAACCATAATATTATCTAGGAGTTTAGTAGCATCTCCTAATTTGATTTCCATAAAAGTGTCTCCCACGGCCGAATCTAAAAGATTTCTAGAAGCAAAATTCAATCCGGCATAAATTTTTTGTATAATCATCCACAAATTCAAACCATGAGTAGGGCAATTACGTATCATTAATTTCATTCTCTCCCAAGCTTGTGCAACATGTTCATGATCAAGTTTCTTAAAGTTCATAATATCGTTTCTAAGAGAGATGATCTTAGAGGGAGGGAAATACTTAGAGATAAAAACATCTTTGCACTTGTTCCAAGAATCAATACTATTCTTAGGCAAAGACGAAAACCAAGCTTTAGCACGATCTCTAAGCTAAAAAGGAAATAGCTTCAATTTAACGACATCATTATCGACATCTTTTTTCTTTTGCATATCACATAAATCAACGAAGCTATTCAGATGAGTAGCGGCATCTTCACTAGGAAGGCCGGAGAATTTGTCTTTCATAACAAGATTCAACAAAGCAGTATTGATTTCACAAGATTCAGTATTGGCAAGAGGAGCAATTGGAGTGCTAAGGAAATCATTATTATTGGTATTGGTGAAGTCACACAATTTGGTAGTATCTTGAGCCATCGCGACAAACAAGCAATCCAACACACGGGCAAACAAAAAGGCAAGCGGAAAAGAGAGGGAGGATAGAGAGAGAGAGGGTGAATAAAACGGCAAGGGTGAAGTGGGGAGAGGAAAACGAGAGGCAAATGGCAAATAATGTAATGCGAGAGATAGGGACTGTGATGGATACTTGGTATGTTGACTTTTTGCGTAGACTCCCCGGCAACGGCACCAGAAATCCGGCTTGCGTTGGATTTCCCCGAAGAGGAAGGGATGATGCAGCAGAGTAGCGTAAGTATTTCCCTCAGTTTTTGAGAACCAAGGTATCAATCAAGTAGGAGGCTAGGCTCAAGTCCCTCGTACCTGCACAAAATGATAGCTACTCGCAACCAACGTGATTAGGGGTTGTCAATCCCTTCACGGTCACTTACGAGAGTGAGATCTGATAGATATAATATTTTTGGTATTTTTCATATAGAGATGCAAAGTAAAAAGTAAAAGCAAAGTAAAAAAGCAAAGCAAGATTAAAGTGATGGAGATTAATATGATGAGAATAGACCCCGGGGCCATAGGTTCCACTAGTGGCTTCTCTCAAGAGCATAAGTATTCTAAGGTGGGTGAACAAATTACTGTTGAGCAATTGACAGAATTGAGCATAGTTATGAGACTATCTAGGCATGATCATGTATATAGGCATCACATCCGTGACAAGTAGACCAAAACGATTCTGCATCTACTACTATTACTCCACTCATCAACCGCTATCCAGCATGCATCTAGAGTATTAAGTTAAAAACATAGTAACGCCTTAAGCAAGATGACATGATGTAGAGAGATAAATTCATGCAATATGAAATAAACCCCTTCTTGTTATCCTCGATGGCAACGATACAATACATGCCTTGCTGCCCCTTCTTTCAATGGGAAAGGACACCGCAAGATCGAACCCAAAGCTAAGCACTTCTCCCATGGCAAGAACTACCAATCTAGTTGGCCAAACCAAATGGATAATTCGAAGAGACTTGCAAAGATAACCAACCATACATAAAAGAATTCAGAGAAGATTCAAATATTATTCATAGATAGACTTGATCATAAACCCACAATTCATCGGTCTCAACAAACACACCGCAAAAAGAAGAAGATTACATCAAATAGATCTCCACGAGAGAGGGGGAGAACTTTGTATTGAGATCCAAAAAGAGAGAAGAAGCCATCTAGCTAATAACTATGGACCCGAAGGTCTGAGGTAAACTACTCACACTTCATCGCAGAGGCTATGATGATGTAGAAGCCCTCCGTGATGACGGCCCTCTCCGGCGGAGCTCCGGAACAGGCCCCTAGATGGGATCTCATGGATACAGAAAGTTGCGTCGGTGGAATTAGGTTTTTGGCTCTGTCTCTGTTCGTTTGGGGGTACGTAGGTATATATAGGAGGAAGAAGTACGTCGGTGGAGCTTCGGTGGGCCCACAAGGCAGGGGGCCGCGCCCAAGGGGGGGGCGCCCCCACCCTCGTGACCACCTCTCTGATGCCTTGGTGTAGGGTACAAGTCTCCTGGATCACGTTCGGTGAGAAAATCACGTTTCCGAAGGTTTCATTCCGTTTGGACTCCGTTTGATATTCCATTTCTTCGGAACACTGAAATAGGCAAAAAAACAGCAATTCTGGGCTGGGCCTCCGGTTAATAGGTTAGTCCCAAAAATAATATAAAAGTGGAAAATAAAGCCCAATATAGTCCAAAACAGTAGATAATATAGCATGGAGCAATCAAAAATTATAGATACGTTGGAGACGTATCATACTCCACCTTTCGAGAATATCGACAGTGTTTCCGATAACCAGGCAACCGGGCCATAAGGCTATAACAGACAAAGTGTGCTCAGGGAACTTATGCTATATTAGAGACGAAGTGTAAGAAGCATCTTCGAAGAAAATAATACCCCCACCGATACCTTTCTTCGGTGCTCATTATTACTATGAGACCTGTGCAATATATATTTTGTACTCATGAGTTCCGTTGTGTGCCGACCATGATTGAAAACAATAAGAGCGCTAGCTTTCGGCTTCACTTAGTCTGAGGTCAGAGCTCGGAGGACCCGGTCGTGACAATCGCAGAGGTGCTCCCTTTACTCCCTAGCCGAACAATCGGGAACGTAGGGGTAAGCATAGGAGCCAGGCAACCCAGCTTGCAAATCGCTTAAGTCAATATGGTGCATATTGTGGCGTAATACACGAACAAGGAACTAAGCCGTGCAAGTATAATCATATGCAAGAGGAAAAGCTTCATAAAGGAAGCCCCCAAATAAACGGGGTATTTGAATTTGTGTGTCACAAACAAAGTTTGGACAAGGAAATTTTTTACAAGGAACTTTTTCCAAAAAAGTATAATGCTTGGTCGAACCGAACACAAGTTAAAAATTAAAAACTTTGAGCATGAAGGCAACTTAGCTGGTTAATGTGTTCGATGTTGATGACGCAGGCCGAGATTGTGGCGGGACGAGATCCCAGCCCCCAAGCCGGTCCCGAGATGTCCGAGTAAAGAACTCGGCTTGATGAAGTGGTGACACAGCATAGTCGATGGGCGAGGTGAAAACCCCAGTCCGATCGCGGTGACAGAGCAGGCCGACAGTGTGACGCCGAAGCCCCCAGCATATGTTAATGAAGTGATGACGAAGCTCCCGGTCAGCCGAGGTGACGTGGTACATCGGTACGCCGCGGTGACAGCGCTGCCCGGATTATCTACCTATGCACAGAAAAAAATGTTGCAATAATTTATGCAAAGTGACTAATAAAAGAAATATGGCCTGTGCGCCGAACACTCGATGAGGTAGAGCTATCTTGGCGATGCCGAAGTCCCCGAGGCAACCGAACACGTCGGTATGGCAATACGACCAACAAGGTGATCACGCGAGCCGATTTACGCCGATTAGGACGACGGCGTCGGCTTGCCGAAGAGACCACGTGACGCAGTCAAAGTCGATCACCTACACAAATAAAATAGTGCGTTCTAAAAAGGATAATTTCATTTTGCAAAAATAATTTATTAAAAGAAATGTGGCCTGGCGTCGAAGTCATGTCGATGCAGGGCGTCGGCGTGACGCGGTGAAGGCATAGCCAAGCCCAAATTTGCAGGCCGGTCTGAGTTCCGGATGCGGCATTCGCCGAACTGTATACGGAAACTGACCGAACCACCACGCCACCATTGTTAATACAATCACCATTTGATAGACCTGTGTATAGATGATGAAACAAACCGGAGTAATAATTCCTTGGGAAAAATAAACCCAAGCAAGAAAAAATACTAGGATTAATAGCACCTGGTTTATCTGTTGTAGCAATCTGGAGAAAGGTTACTCCCAAAATTAGGGCTCGATCCGCACACTAGTCGGATCCTGATGGGTGATGAAGCGATGGCATGGCGATGCTAGCAAAAAGGATGGCTCGCCGAGGAAAAGCCCGTGGTCCAGCTAATGTGATGAAGCTGGTCGGCTGATGACGCCGAAATCTCCGAAGTAAGTTGATGAAGAGATGATGAAGCCATCGGTCTAGCTGAGGAGACAGAGCAGGTCGGTAAGGAGACCTTGCAGCTGCCGTGTCAGCTGAGGTGTTGAAGCAGTTCGGCGTGATGGACATCGGCTTGAAGAAGCAACAGTGTGGCCATGCCAACGCATGTCGTAACTTGTGACGCAGTCAATGCCGGTTTGATGAAGTGACCATGTGGCGATGCATGTGTTCCCGCTCCATGTAATCTGTGGGGCGGCGATGTTGGTGATGATTTATCCTTGGTGATTCCGAACTCTTGTTCGCTCGCCGAGATGATGATCTGAAGAAGTTGAGCTCGGCTCAAAAGGCGACGACGTGTCTAGCGCAGGTCGGCAGCCGTGGAGCAATATTGCCAGACTGGTTTGACACCAGCATAATAGTGAAGATTACCTTAGAGGAGGCTTAAAAATTTACGTGCACATGTTAGAAACAATGCACAACACCATATAAGAGAATTCCTCTAAAAAGGTTGTCCAATATCCCGTTCATAAAGAAATATGAATTCTGGTCAGATCTGTATTCGCGTAGAAAACGGATCCAAAAATTGGTCCACTCATTGGAAGGTTCCCGGAGTTTGAACCGTCGGATTGAGCTGAAATTTGGAGGGGTGGTAGATATGGGAATTCCGTAGTAGATGAACGGTTGGATCTTTCAAAGGACCTCCGAGCTGGGATCTGGAGACCACGCCCTAATCTCGTCCAGATTCCCGTCCAGATTTGACGGGGCTCCGGTATATCGTAGATTGTCGGAGATTCCTTCATCGGAACTCGACGAAATTTTGCATGGCTGTTGTAGATGTAATTCCGCACTATTCCACCAAGGCAATCGTCAAACCGACGCTCGAGGAGGTGGTGACGGAGAATACAAGTTCGCTGTCCATAAAAACAGCACGGCCGCCCAAGGGCAATGGTGACATTGAGCCCTCGAGCTCCATGGATGACTCCTCTATAATCATGATAGAGATCGGAGTCGATGTTGAAGAAGGCCCCCGTACGAACATGACGATCGGAGATGGAGCACGGTCCTCAGTCGAGCCAAGGTGACCAGTCGAGCCGGCAACGAAGATGACAGCATCGCAGTTGACCTGCGGACGAGCCATTGATCCTTTTGCCGACCACACAGTGGAACTCTCAATGAAAGCACCATTGTCGGTGTCAAAACCGGCAGATGTCGGGTAGGGGGTCCCAACTGTGTATCATGGACACAATGCTTACCCAGGTTCAGGCCCTCCTGATGGAGGTAAAACCCTACGTCCTGCTCTTGTTTATATTGATGAGTATAGGGGTTACAAGAGTTGATCTACAATGAGATCATAGAGGCTAAACCCTAGAAGCTAGCCTATGATTATGATTGTTGTATATGTTCTCTATCGACAAGCCTGGCCTCGTTTAGATAATGCACCAATGGCCTAGGATAACAAGAGTCCTAGTCGAATACGCCGGTGGGGAGGAGTCCTTGTCTTGATCACCAAGTCTTGTGGAATCTTCCATGTATGCGGCAGCTGTCCGAACTGGCCCATGAGTATACGGCCATGGGGGTCCTCGGCCCAATCTAACAGGTCGGGAGATGACATGTTGAGTACCCCCTAGTCCAGGACACCGTCAACGATGAAAATGTGTGCCAACCCCTATGCATAGGTTCATGGGCGGAACCCACAAGTTGATCACCAAAACATACATCAAGTGAATCACGTGATATCCCATTGTCACCACAGATACACACGTCAAGACATACATCAAGTGTTCTCAAATCTTTAAAGACTAAATCGATAAGATAACTTCCAAGGGGAAACTCAATCCCTTACAAGAGAGTAGAGGGGGGAGAAAACATCATAAGATCCGACTATAATAGAAAAGCTCGCGATACATCAAGATCGTGCCAAATCAAGAACACGAGAGAGAGATCAAACACATAGCTACTGGTACATACCATCAGCCCCGAGGGAGAACTACTCCCTCCTCGTCATGGAGAGCACCGGGATGATGAAGATGGCCACCGGAGAAGGATTGCCCCCTCCGGTAGGGTGCCGAAACGGGTCTAGATTGGTTTTCGGTGGCTATGGAGGCTTCTGGCGGCAGAACTCCCGATCTATTGTGCTCTCCGGTCGTTTTTGGGTATATGGATATATATATATATATATATATATATATATATATATATATATATATAGTCGGAAGAAGTACGTCAGGGGAGCCACGAGGGGCCCACGAGGGTGCAGGGCACGCCCTAGGGGGGTGGGCGCACCCCCTGCCTCGTGGCTCCCTTGTTTCTTTCCTGACGTGCACTCCAAGTCTATCGGGTAGCTTTCTTTCCAAAATTAACTTCTCCAGAAGGTTTCATTCCGTTTTGACTCCGTTTGATATTCCTTTTCTTCGAAACACTGAAACAAGGGAAAAAACAGGGACTGGCATTGGGCTCTGGGTCAATAGGTTAGTCCCAAAAATAATATAGAAGTGGATAATAAAGCCCAATAATGTCCAAAACAGAAGATAATATAGCATGGAGCAATCAAAAATTATAGATACATTGGAGACGTATCAGTATGAACAATAGATAAGTTGGAATACATTATATATTACACCAATATGAATTTAGAATGAGTTAACAACAGTACCTAAGTGGTGATTTATTTTCTTATACTAACAGAGCTTACGAGTTTTCTGTTAAGTTTTGTGTTGTGAAGTTTTTAAGTTTTGGGTAAAGATTCGATGGACTATGGAATAAGGAGTGGCAAGAGCCTAAGCTTGGGGATGCCCAAGGCACGCCAATGTAATATTCAAGGACAACCAAGAGCCTAAGCTTGGGGATGCCCCGGATGGCATCCCCTCTTTCGTCTTCGTTCATCGGTAACTTTACTTGGAGCTATATTTTTATTCACCACATGATATGTGTTTTTCTTGGAGAGTCATTTTATTTTATTTTGTTTTTCTTGCTGTTTGAATAAAATGCCAAGATCTGAAATTCCTAAATGTTAAAGAGTCTTCACATAGTTGCATAATTATTCAACTACTCATTGATCTTCACTTATATCTTTCAGAGTAGTTTGTCATTTTCTCTAGTGCTTCACTTATATCTTTTTAGAGCACGACGGTGGTTTTATTTTGAAGAAATAGATGAACTCTCATGCTTCACTTATATTATTTTTAGAGTCTTTAGAACAACATGGTAATTTGCTTGGGTTATAAAATTAGTCCTACTATGATGGGCATTCAAGATGGGTATAATAAAAACTTTCATATAAAGTCCATTGAATACTATGAGAAGTTTGATACTTGATGATTGTTTTGAGAAATGAAGATGGTGATATTAGAGTCATGCTAGTTGAGTAGTTGTGAATTTGAGAGATACTTGTGTTAAAGTTTGTGATTCCCGTAGCATGCACGTATGGTGAACTGTTATCTGATGAAGTCGGAGCATGATTTATTTATTGATGGTCTTCCTTATGAGTGGCGGTCGGGGACGAGCGATGGTCTTTTCCTAGCAATATATCCCCCTAGGAGCATGCTCGTAGTACTTCGTTTCGGTAACTAATAGATTTTTGCAATAAGTATGTGAGTTCTTTCTGACTCAAGTTGAGTCCATGGATTATACGCACTCTCACCCTTCCACCATTGCTAGCCTCTCTTGTGCCACGCAACTTTCACTGGTACCATACATCCACCATTACCTTCCTCAAAACAGCCACGATACCTACCTATTGTGGCATTTCCATAGCCATTCCGAGATATATTGCCATGCAACTTTCCACCGTTCCGTTTATTATGGCACACTTCATCATTGTCATATTGCTTTGCATGATCATGTAGTTGACATCGTATTTGTGGCAAAGCCACCATTCATAATTCTTTCGTACATGTCACTCTTGATTCATTGCACATCCCAGTACACCACCGGAGGCATTCATATAGAGTCATATCTTGTTCTAAGTATCGAGTTGTAATTCTTGAGTTGTAAGTAAATAGAAGTGTGATGGTCATCATTATTAGAGCATTGTCCCATGTGAGGAAAGGATGATGGAGACTATGATTCCCCCACAAGTCGGGATGAGACTCTAGACGAAAAATAAAAAAGGCCAAAAAAAGAGAAGGCCCAAAAAAACAAAAAAAACAAAAAAATGAGAGAAAAAGAGAGAAGGGGCAATGCTACTATCCTTTTACCACACTTGTGCTTCAAAGTAGCACCATGATCTTCATGATAGAGAGTCTCCTATGTTGCCACTTTCATATACTAGTGGGAATCTTTCATTATAGAAGTTGGCTTGTATATTCCAATGATGGGCTTCCTCAAAATGCCCTAGGTCTTCATGAGCAAGTGAGTTGGATGCACACCCACTTAGTTTTTTTTGAGCTTTCATACACTTATAGGCTCTAGTGCATCCGTTGCATGGCAATCCCTACTCACTCACATTGATATCTATTGATGGGCATCTCCATAGCCCGTTGATACGCCTAGTTGATGTGAGACTATCTTCTCCTTTTTGTCTTCTCCACAACCACCATTCTATTCCGTCTATGTCCATGGCTCACGCTCATGTATTGCGTGAAGATTGAAAAAGTTTGAGAACATCAAAAGTATGAAACAATTACTTGGCTTGTCATCGGGGTTGTGCATGATTTAAACATTTTGTGTGATGAAGATAGAGCATAGCCAGAGTATATGATTTTGTAGGGATAGCTTTCTTTGGCCATGTTATTTTGAGAAGACATGATTACTTTCTTGGTATGCTTGACGTATTATTATTTTTATGTCAATATTAAACTTTTGTCTTGAATCTTTCAGATCTAAATATGTGTGACACAATAAACAAAATTACATGGATAAATATGTTAGGTAGCATTCCACATCAAAATTTTTGTTTTTATCATTTACCTACTCAAGGATGAGCAGGAATTAAGCTTGGGGATGCTTGATACGTCTCCAACGTATCTATAATTTTAATTGTTACATGCTATTATATCAACCTTGGACATTTTACATGCATTTATATGCTATTTTATATGTTTTTGGGACTAACCCGTTAACCTAGAGCCCAGTGTCAGTTTCTATTTTTCGTTGTTTTTGAGTATCGCAGAAAAGGAAAACCAAATGGAGTCCAATTGACCTGAAATTTCACGGAGATCATTTTTGGACCATAAGAAGCCCACGGAGTACCGGAGATGGGCCAGAAGAGTCCCGAGGCCACCATGAGGGTGGGGGCGCGCCCTACCCCATGGGTGCGCCCCCTACCTCGTGGCCGCCTCGGGGACCCCCATGACTTGTTCCCGACTCCAACACCTCTTATATAACCCCAAACTTCCAGAAAGAAACCTAGATCGGTAGTTCCGCCTCCGCAAGCCTCTGTAGCCACTGAAAACCAATCTAGACCCATTCTGGTACCCTGCCGGATGGGGAGGCATCCCTCTCCAGTGGCCATCTTCATCATCCTGGAACTCTCCATGACAAGGAGGGAGTAGTACACCCTCGGGGCTGAGGGTATGTACCAGTAGCTATGTGTTTGATCTCTCTCTCTCTCTCTCTCTCTCTCTCTCGTGTTCTTGATTCGACACGATCTTGATGTATCACGAGCTTTGCTATTATAGTTGGATCTTATGATGTTTCTCCCCCTCTACTATCTTATAATGGATTGAGTTTTCCCTTTGAAGTTATCTTATCGGATTGAGTCTTTATTGATTTGAGAACACTTGATGTATGTCTTGCATGTGCTTATCTGTGGTGACAATGGGATATCACATGATCCACTTGATGTATGTTTTGGTGATCAACTTGCGAGTTCCGTGACATCATGAACTTATGCATAGGGGTTGGCACACGTTTTCATCTTGACTCTCCGTAGAAACTTTGGGGCACTCTTTGAAGTTGTTTGTGTTGGTTGAATAGATGAATCTGAGATTGTGTGGTGCATATCGTATAATCAAACCCACGGATACTTGAGGTGACATTGGAGTATCTAGGTGACATTAGGGTTTTGGTTGATTTGCCTCTTAAGGTTTTATTTTACTACGAACTCGAGGGCTGTTTGTGACACTCGTAGGAATAGCCCAACGGATTGATTGGAAAGAATAACTTTAAGGTGGTTTCGTACCCTACAATAATATCTTCGTTTGTTCTCTGCTATTAGTGACTTTGAAGTGACTCTTCGTCACATGTTGAGGGATAGTTATATGATCCAATTATGTTATTATTGTTGAGAGAACTTGCACTAGTGAAAGTATGAACCTTAGGCCTTGTTTCAACGCATTGCAATACCGTTTACGCTCACTTTTACCACTTGCTACCTTGCTGTTTTTATATTTTCAGATTACAAAAACCTATATCTACCATCCATATTGCACTTGTATCACCATCTCTTCACCGAACTAGTGCACCTATACAATTTACCATTGTATTGGGTGTGTTGGGGACACAAGAGAATCTTTGTTATTTGGTTGCAGGGTTGCTTGAGATAGACCATCTTCATCCTACGCCTCCCACGGATTGATAAACCTTAGGTCATCCACTTGAGGGAAATTTGCTACTGTCCTACAAACCTCTGCACTTGGTGGCCCAACAACGTCTACAAGAAGAAGGTTGTGTAGTAGACATCATGTACTGCTTCTAATTTGTTGAAACTCCAGACAGTTTGAACTTGGCAGAGTGATATTGGTTGCAGCTTTCATATGGTGTCTAGCTTGCAGTGCTTTTAATTTGTTGAGGCCTTTTGCTTAGTTACCACATCATAGGTGTGAATATGTCACACCGTCCTATTTTTCGTTCATATTCCATCCTCGTATCATGTGTTTGACTTTCATCCGAGTAGTGTTCGTCAGTATCATGCATGAAGGAGTTCTGAAGAGTGAATTTTATTCCTTTTTCTTATCGGTTTGACTTCAGAATGCAAAATCAATACAACTGAAGGAAATTATTCCAGCAGTGGATGATGGTGGTCCTTCGGAGCAACTCGAACAAAGGGTCTCTACAGATTCTACTCCGCCATCCTACAAAAAAGATTCGTAAGACAACACAAGGCTGGACAATCAACGTAGCTATGTAGATGATGAGCACATCTCTCCTACTCCACCATCACAGGTGCTTGCTCTAACTTGGCACTATTATATGTGGTTGCATGCTGCGTATGATGTCTAGCTTGTATTGCTTCTAACTTTATTGAATCATATCTATTTACTTTACACATAATGCCTGTGAATATGACACCTGTTCCTGTTTCTAGAACATACGTGTAGATGAGGAGCACATCTCCCCTACTCCACCATCATAGGTGCTTGCTCTAACTTAGAACTATATGTGGTTGTGTGTTCCATATGATGTCTAGTTTGTATTGCTTTTGATTTTGTTGAATTGCATCTGCGTAGCTTACAGCTTATACCTACAATGATCACTTACCCATAAGACACATTTAACTTGGGAGTGTGATGTAGGTTGCATCTTGCATTGTCTTCTAGCTTGTACTGCTTCTAATTTCTTGAAATGGCACTTACGACGAGACACTTTTTACCTGATAGAGTGATATTGGTTGCATGTTCATATGGTGCCTAGCTTTCATTTCTTCTAATTTTGTTGAAATGCCTTCTTCTTACTGTTTTTCATACATATTCCCTCCTCCTATCGTACGTTTGAATATGCAATGTTGTCTTCTTTTTGTATATATTCCATCCTCCTATCCCGCACTTTCCTTACATCAAAGTAGTGTTCGTCTGTATCATGCATCAACCAGTTATGCAGAGCTAATTTTATTCATCTTCTTTTGGTTTTGACTTCATAAGGCAATGTCAAAAAATAGGAAGGAAAAGAGTAAGTTAGGGGATGTTGGTGGTCCTCCGGACTGACGCAAACAGAGACTCTAGATTTGCCACTGCCACTGCTAATGAAGTTGAAGTCCCAAGTCTACATGATGTGTTCATCTCCCATACTCCACCATCCCAGGTGCTTGCTCTAAGTTGATAGTGTGATAATTGGTCTCATGTTGCATATGTTGTCTAGCTTGTATTTCTTCTATTTTGATTAAATTGCACCTGCTGAGTTTATATGTTATACATGTGCATACGACATGCCTTTCTGTGTCTAGAATACACTGCATCTATCAATCATACCATGTTCTTACATCAAAGTACTGGTGTTGTGTATCCCGCATGAGTCACTCATGATTGGATGCTTATAACATGGAAGTTTGATAGTGGTTGCATCTTGCATTGATTTCTACATTGTACTGCTTATAATTTTTTGAAATGCTACTTATGACAAGATACTTTTAACAACGCAGAGTGATATTGGTTGCATCTTTCATATGGTGTCTAGCTTGCATTACTTCTATTTTCTTGAAAATCCTTCTGCTTAGTTTACACATCGTAGCTGTCAATATGTCACACTGTCCTGTTTTTTTACATATTCCATCCTCATACGGTTGTCTTACATCAAAGTATTGCTTGCCTATCATGCATCAATGAGTTCTGAAGAGCGATTTTATTCTTTTGTGTTGTGGGTATGCCTTGACATGGCAAAGTCAAAAAAGAGCAAGGAAAATAATATAGTAGGGAGTGGTGTTACTCGTCGGGTGAAAAGGATCTGCCCTTGAGATTCTGCTGGTACTTATAGTGCAGTAGAAGGTCCAAGTCCACCGGCTAAATCTACAAACACAGTATCACCTGCTCTACCAGCCGCAGCATCTGCTTCAACTGTACCACCATCTCAATGAGTTACTCGTTTGTTTGCTCCGGAACTGGCCAGTTCCCAAGCTGCATTCACACCTAACACTACTTCCGAAGCACTGCTGACACAACAGGACTTGGCAAGATCAGATGAACCTCATGAGCATCAACACCAAGACGGTACCTGACCGAGTCAAGTTGTAGTTGCATGCTCCTTTATATGTAATCTGATAGTTTGATGTGCACTAACACTTTCCATATTCGTTGTTAACCTAGCACCACGGCGCAAGCGGAAACAGACATCAGGGATAATGCTTGACGGATTAACAAAATCTAAAGGAGGAAGAATGGAGATCCATTTTGAGGCAGGTTTAAAAAAGCCACGTGATGCTACAGAGTCAGCCAAGTTAGTATCAGAGGCAGCCATTGTCGTTAGGTGTCATGCATGTATCCTCCCAACGTGGATCCAGTACAGGAATGAGAAAGACAATTCCCAGTTTAACACCTTCCTTGACCATTTATCTGTAAGTAATGTTATTCATCGCAATTTGCAATACTGCCTTGCTCTGTGCCATACTTTCTAGCTTCCTCCTAATAAGACTCACATTCTTTTCTCAATAGATGAGGTTCAAGTTGGATCTGAAAGATGATGCAACTAAACAAGCATGCACTCATATTTTTCAGTCTGCTCTGCGACAGTATCGGTACCACCTTAGAAAATCTCACTGTGAAGGCAAGGCTAACAAAGAAATCGCCCAAACATCTCAAGTGGAATATATTACAGATGAAGACTGGACAGCCCTTGTTAAACACTGGCCTGATCCAAAGTATCAGGTAGGGTATATGTATTTGATCAGACCACATATTGAACTTGTATTTATGTATGTGCCTTACAAGTGTATCTTCTTCTAGTCTAACTGTTTGAAGAACAAGATCAACCATTCTAAAGTGAAATTCCAACAGACAACAGGATCACGTAGCTATATTGCACATTGCGAGGCTCTTCTAAATAGCTGCTACTTCCTTCTTTTTTCTGTGCCATATTATCGTACCTATATTGACTTGTTCCAAATACAGAGGAACACCCGTGCGGACCAAAAAGAACCTGAACCGAATGCAGTGCAAATCTTCAAGGATTGCCACACCAGCAAGATGAAGGGCATGAGCAGACCAGTTCAGGCTGCAGTTGTAAGTCCTTACTCCTCCTGCCTTTGAACTGATTGGTAATCTGATGTGTTCATTTAACTGCTTGGTTTGCAGCCAATGTCAGTTACTCTGTTCACTTAGACACAGTTGTCTTAACGTATCATTTCACCTTACATGGTTTAAAAGAGATGAAGGATTTTCTTTTGGTCTTGATCTGTAATCTAGTTGTGATATTCACGTGCGCACACAATGATAGAATAGCCTATTTGTTTTATATCTGTTTGCCCATGATATGAATGATGTCATACTATGTTCATCCTACTTTAAACCATGTCTCTTTATCCTTAGATGTCAACGAATGTGAGGAAATAGACAATACAGTAGGCATGCCACATGGACATATGTTCATAAAGTGATTTTATTATGTAGTTGGCACTACAATACATGCTAATGTATTACAGTAGTTCATCAAAATAAGTTATGTATAAACGTGAAACCTACTTTGTTTGTTTTTGTCTCATTAGTAACTTATCTAGTACACTAGTCTACAAGTTCAAACTTTTAGCAAGCTATGGAACAAATGATTGAACAGCCACAGCCACCTGAAGGTGACAAGGCTACCGCATGCACAATGTCTCCTCTTGCTGCAGTGCATCAGTATCTCTGCACTAACAATGCAAAAAGCACCTTCCTGCGTAATTCTGGGTTGGTTGTCAAGGTAACCTCGTCCAAATCGCCTACTGAGCAAAATCTTCCGGCTAGAGAGAGTGATATATATATGTGCTCCAAACACAAGTCCAATCCCTAATGGACGTTGTGTTGGAAACAAAAATAGTGGTTGACAAATGTCATGAAGATATGAATGGTTTTGAAACCAGACTATCAGACATTTGCTTCGTTGTTCAAGAGCAATGGCGGAAAAAGGGGAAGATCGTGCTGCTCCATCAGATTCTACAGCCTGAAACATAAGAACTCAGGTCAAATGATCTGTGCATCTATACATCTAATGGTGCTTTTATCTGCAAGGACTATAAACTTTATGCCAACAGGCCTTTTGTTGTATGGTTGGAATTTATTTTGTTGTGATACATCATTTATGATGCTGCCAAAGGCTGTAGTAATTATGACGCTATTTTTGTATAGTGTAGGTTTATCTTAGTAATGTATTCGACCGAAAGCTTCGTAGGAGCCCAACATACCAACATTCGTCGGGCCCATTCCAATTGGGCTAAAAACGATTTTGGGCCGAAATTTGCATGTAGCCCACTAAAAATATCTTGGCCAAAATCAGCATAAGCTTTCATATTTTTCAGATGGCCTGTGCCCATAGTGGGCCTTTAACAGGCCTAATATAATTTGGGCCCTTAGTAACAATAGGCCATTTACATGTGTAAATATCTCGAGCCCATAAAAAATGGGCCTTTAATAGGCCAAAAGGTAGATTGGGCCCTGATTGTGCCAAATAACCCACTGGTCTCAGCAGGCTAAAATGGTGGCCCATTTACAATGCGGATGGTCCACAGGGTGAAATTCAGACGGGCCGTAAATGCGCCGACCTACTACACGGGCCTTTAATTGAAGGAAATATGCCCTAGAGACAATAATAAAGTTATTATTTATTTCCTTATATCACGATAAATGTTTATTATTCATGCTAGAATTGTATTAACTCGAAACGTAATACATGTGTGAATACATAGACAAACAGAGTGTCACTAGTATGCCTCTACTTCACTAGCTCGTTGATCAAAGATGGTTATGTTTCCTAACAATAGACATGAGTTGTCATTTGATTAATGGGATCACATCATTAGGAGAATGATGCGATTGACTTGACCCATTTCGTTAGCATAGCACTTGATCATTTAGTTTGTTGCTATTGCTTTCTTCATGACTTATACATGTTCCTATGACTATGAGATTATGCAACTCCTGTTTACCGGAGGAACACTTTGTGTGCTACCAAACGTCACAACGTAACTGGGTGATTAAAAAGGTTCTCTACAGGTGTCTCCCAAGGTACTTGTTGGGTTGGCGTATTTCGAGATTAGGATTTTTCACTCCGATTATCGGAGAGGTATCTCTGGGCCCTCTCGGTAATGCACATCACCTAAGCCTTGCAAGCATTGCAACTAATGAGTTAGTTGCGGGATGATGTATTACAGAACGAGTAAAGAGACTTGCCGGTAACGAGATTGAACTAGGTATTGAGATGCCGACGATCGAATCTCGGGCAAGTAACATACCGATGACAAAGAGAACAACGTATGTTGTTATGCGGTCTGACCGATAAAGATCTTCGTAGAATATGTAGGAGCCAATATGAGCATCCAGGTTCCGCTATTGGTTATTGACCGGAGACGTGTATCGGTCATGTCTACATTGTTCTCGAACCCGTAGGGTCCGCACACTTAAAGTTTTGATGACGGTTATATTATGAGTTTATGAGTTTTTATGTACCGAAGGAGTTCGGAGTCCGGGATGAGATCGGGGACATGACGAGGAGTCTCGAAATGGTCGAGACGTAAATATCGATATATTGGACGACTATATTCGGACTTCGGAAAGGTTCTGAGTGATTCGGGTATTTTTCGGAGTAACGGAGAGTTACGGGAATTCGTCGGGGAGTATATGGGCCTTATTGGGCCATACGGGAATAGAGGAGAGAGGCCAAAAGGAAGGAGGCACGCGCCCCCCTCTGGTCCGAATTGGACAAGGGGTGCAGCCCACTTTTCCTTGTTCCTCTCCCCCTCTTTCCTTCTCTCCTACTCCAACAAGGGAAGGAGGAGTCCTACTCCCGGTGGGAGTAGGACTCCCCCCTTGGCGCGCCCTCCTCCTAGGCCAGCCACCTCTCCCCTTGCTCCTTTATATACTGGGGCAGGGGGGCACCTCTAGACACACAAGTTGATCAGTTGATCTCTCCCAGCCGTGTGCGGTGCCCCCCTCCACCATATTCCACCTCGGTCATATCATACCAGTGCTTAGGCGAAACCCTGTGTCGGTAGCAACATCATCACTGTCATCACGCCGTCGTGCTGACGGAACTCTCCTGTGAAGCTCTGATGGATCAGATTTTGCGGGACGTCATCGAGCTGAACGTGTTCTGAACTCGGAGGTGCTGTGCGTTCGGTACTTGGATCGGTCGGATCATGAAGACGTACGACTACATCACCCGCGTTGTGCTAACGCTTCCGCTTTCGGTCTACGAGGGTACGTGGACAACACTCTCCCCTCTCGTTGCTATGCATCACCATGATCTTGCGTGTGCGTAGGATTTTTTTTTTGAAATTACTACATTCCCCAACAGTAGCATCCAAGCCTAGGTTTTATGCTTGATGTTGTGCACGAGTAGAACACAAGTAAGTTGTGGGCGATATAAGTCATACTGCTTACCAGCATGTCATACTTTGGTTCGGCGGTATTGTTGGATGAAGCGGCCCGAACCGACATTACGCGTACGCTTACGCGAGACTGGTTCTACCGACGTGCTCTGCACACAGGTGGCTGGCGGGTGTCAGTTTCTCCAACTTTAGTTGAACCAAGTGTGGCTACGCCCGGTCCTTGCAAAGGTTAAAACAACACCAACTTGACAAACTATCGTTGTGGTTTTGATCCGTAGGTAAGAACGGTTCTTGCTAAGCCCGTAGCAGCCACGTAAAACTTGCAACAACAAAGTAGAGGACGTCTAACTTGTTTTTGCAGGGCATGTTGTGATGTGATGTGGTCAAGACATGATGCTAAATTTTATTGTATGAGATGATCATGTTTTGTAACCAAGTTATCGGCAACTAGCAGGAGCCATATGGTTGTCTCTTTATTGTATGCAATGCAATTGCGCTGTAATGCTTTACTTTATCACTAAGCGGTAGCGATAGTCGTGGAAGCATAAGATTGGCGAGACGGCAACGATGCTATGATAGTGATCAAGGTGTCGCACCGGTGACGATGGTGATCATGATGGTGCTTCGGAGATGGAAATAACAAGCACAAGATGATGATGGCCATATCATATCACTTATATTGATTACATGTGATGTTTATCTTTTATGCATCTTATCTTGCTTTGATTGACGGTAGCATTAGAAGACGATCTCTCACTAAATTTCAAGATAAAAGTGTTCTCCCTGAGTATGCACCGTTGCCAAAGTTTGTCGTGCCCAGACACCACGTGATGATCGGGTGTGATAAGCTCTACGTCCATCTACAACGGGTGCAAGCCAGTTTTGCACACGCAGAATACTCAGGTTAAACTTGACGAGCCTAGCATATGCAGTTATGGCCTTGGAACACTAAGACCGAAAGGTCGAGCGTGAATCATATAGTAGATATGATCAACATATTGATGTTCACCATTGAAAGCTACTCCATTTCACGTGATGATCGGTTATGGTTTAGTTGATTTGGATCACGTGATCACTTAGAAGATTAGAGGGATGTCTTTCTAAGTGGGAGTTCTTAAGTAATATGATTAATTGAACTTTAATTTATCATGAACTTAGTCCTGGTAGTATTAGCATATCTATGTTGTAGATCAATATCTTGCGATGTTGCTCCCCGTTTATTTTTTATATGTTCCTAGAGAAAACTAAGTTGAAAAATGTTAGTAGCAATGATGCGGATTGGATCCGTGATCTGAGGATTATCCTCATTGCTGCACAGAAGAATTATGTCCTTGATGCACCGCTAGGTGAGAGACCTATTACAGGAGCAGATGCAGACGTTCTAAACGTTTGACTAGCTCAATATGATGACTACTTGATAGTTTAGTGCACCATGCTTAACGGCTTAGAATCAGGACTTCAAAGACGTTTTGAACGTCATGGACCATATCAGATGTTCCAGGAGTTGAAGTTAATATTTCAAGCAAATACCCGAGTTGAGAGATATAAAGTCTCCAACAAGTTCTATAGCTAAAAGATGGAGGAGAATAGCTCAAGCAGTGAGCATGTGCTCAGATTGTCTGGGTACTACAATCACTTGAATCAAGTGGGAGTTAGTATTCCAGATAAAATAGTGATTGACAGAATTCTCTAGTCACCATCACCAAGTTAGTAGAACTTCGTGATGAACTATAATATGCAAGGGATAACGGAAATGATTCCCAAGCTCTTCGTGATGCTGAAATCAGAAGGTAGAAATCAAGAAAAATATCAAGTGTTGATGGTAGACAAGACCACTAGTTTCAAAAAAAGGGCAAAGGGAAGAAGGGGAACTTCAAGAAGAATGGCAAGCAAGTTGCTTCTCAAGTGAAGAAGCCCAAGTCTGGTCCTAAGCCTGAGACTAAGTGCTTCTACTGCAAAGGGACTGGTCACTGGAAGCGGAACTGCCCCAAGTACTTGGCGGATAAGAAGGATGGCAAAGTGAACAAAGGTATGTTTGATATACAGATTATTGATGTGTATTTTACTAGTGTTCGTAGCAACCCCTCGGTATTTGATACTGGTTCAGTTGCTAAGAGTAGTAACTCGAAACGGGAGTTGCAGAATGAACAAAGACTAGTTAAGGGTGAAGTGACGATGTGTATTGGAAATGGTTCCAAGATTGATATGATCATCATCGCACACTCCCTATACTTTCGGGATTAGTGTTAAACCTAAAATAAATGTTATTTGGTGTTTGCGTTGAGCATGAATATGATTTGATCATGTTTATTGCAATACGGTTATTCATTTAAGTAAGAGAATAAATTGTTGTTTTGTTTACATGAATAAAACCTTATATGGTTACACACCGAATGAAAAATGGTTCGTTGGATCTTGATCATAGTGATACACATATTCATAATATTGAAACCAAAAGATGCAAAGTTAATAATGATAGTGCAACTTATTTGTGGCACTGCCGTTTAGGTCATATTGGTATAAAGCGCATGAAGAAACTCCATGCTGATGGACTTTTGGAATCACTTGATTATGAATCAGTTGATGCTTGCGAACCATGCCTCATGGGCAAGATGACTAAGACTCCATTCTCCGGAACAATGCAGCAAGCAACAGATTTGTTGGAAATCATGCATACTGATGTATGTGCTCCAATGAATATTGAAGCTCGCGGCAGGTATCATTATTTTCTGATCTTCACAGATGATTTGAGCAGATATGAGTATATCTACTTGATGAAACACAAGTCTGAAACATTTGAAAAGTTCAAAGAATTTCAGAGTGAAGTGGAGAATCATCGTAACAAAATAAAAGTTTCTATGATATGATCACAAAAGTAAAATATTTGAGTTACGAGTTTGGCCTTCAGTTAAAACTATGTGAAATAGTTTCACTACTCACGCCACCTGGAACACCACAGTGTAATGGTGTGTCCGAACGTTGTAACCGTGCTTTGTTAGATATGGTGCGATCTATGATGTCTCTTACTGATTTACCGCTATCGTTTTGGGGTTATGCATTAGAGACAGCTACATTCACGTTAAATAGGGCACCATCTAAATCCGTTGAAGACGACACCGTAAGAACTATGGTTTGGCAAGAAACCTAAGCTGTCGTTTCTTAAAGTTTGAGGTTGCAATGCTTATGTGAAAAAATTTCAACCTGATAAGCTCAAACCCAAATCGGAGAAGTGCGTCTTCATAGGATACCCAAAAGAAAATGTTGGGTACACCTTCTGTCACAGATCCGAAGGCAAGATATTCGTTGCTGAGAATAGATCCTTTCTAGAGAAGGAGTTTCTCTCGAAAGAAGTGAGTGGGAGGAAAGTAGAACTTGATGAGGTAACTGTACCTGCTCCCTTATTGGAAAGTAGTTCATCAAAGAAATATGTTCCTGTGACTACTAAACCAATTAGTGAGGAAGCTAATGATGATGATCATGTAACTTCAGATCAAGTTGCTACCGAACCTCGTAGGTAAACCAGAGTGAGATCCGCACCAGAGTGGTACGGTAATCCTATTCTGGAGGTCATGTTACTTGACCATGACGAGCCGACGAACTATGAGGAAGCGATGATGAGCCCAGATTCCGCGAAATGGCTTGAGGCCATGAAATCTGAGATGAGATCCATATATGAGAACAAAGTATGGACTTTGATTGACTTGCCCATTGATCGGCGAGCCATTGAGATTAAATGGATCTTCAAGAGGAAGATGGACGCTGATAGTAGTGTTACTATCTACAAAGCTAGAATTGTCGCAAAAAGGTTTTCGACAAGTTCAAGGTGTTGACTACGATGAGAGTTCCTCACTCGTATCTATGCTTAAGTCTGTCCGAATCATGTTGGAAATTGCCGCATTTTATGAAATCTAGCAAGTGGATAAACAAAACTGCATTCCTTAATGGATTTATTAAAGAAGAGTTGTATATGATGCAACCAGAAGGTTTTGTCAATCCTAAAGGTACTAACAAAATATGCAAGCTCCAGCGATCCATCTATGGACTGGTGCAAGCATCTCAGAGTAGGAATATATGCTTTGATAAGTTGATCAAAGCATATAGTTTTATACAGACTTGCAGTGAAGCCTGTATTTACAAGAAAGTGAGTGGGAGCACTACAACATTTCTGATAAGTATATGTGAATGACATATTGTTGATCGGAGATAATGTAGAATTATTCTGCAAAGCATAAAGGAATGTTTGAAAGGATTTTTTCAAAGAAAGACCTCGGTGAAGCTGCTTACATATTGAGCATCAAGATCTATAGAGATAGATCAAGATGCTTGATATGTTTTTCAATGAGTACATACCTTGACAAGATTTTGAAGTAGTTCAAAATGGAATAGTCAAAGAAGGAGTTCTTGCCTGTGTTACAAGGTGTGAAGTTGAGTAAGACTCAAAACCCGACCACGACAGAAGATAGAGAGAGAATGAAAGTCATTCCCTATGCCTCAGCCATATGTTCTATAAAGTATGCCATGCTGTGTACCAGACCTATTGTATACCCTGCCCTGAGTTTGGCAAGGGAGTATAATAGTGATCTAGGACTAGATCACTGGACATTGGTCAAAATTATCCTTAGTGGAATAAGGATATGTTTCTTGATTACGGAGGTGACAAAAGGTTCGTCGTAAAGGGTTACGTCGATGCAAGTTTTGACACTGATCCAGATGACTCAAAGTCTCAATCTGGATACATACTTAAAGTGGGAGCAATTAGCTAGAGTAGCTCCATGCAGAGCATTGTTGGCATAGAAATTTGCAAAATACGTACGGATCTGATTATGGCAGACCCGTTGACTAAACTTCTCTCACAAGCAAAACATGATCACACCTTAGTACTCTTTGGGTGTTAATCACATAGCGATGTGAACTAGATTATTGACTCTAGTAAACCCTTTGGGTGTTGGTCACATGTCGATGTGAACTATTGGTATTAAATCACATGGTGATGTGAACTAGATTATTCACTCTAGTGCAAGTGGGAGATTGAAGGAAATATGCCCTAGAGACAATAATAAAGTTACTATTTATTTCCTTATATCATGATGAATGTTTATTATTCATGCTAGAATTGTATTAACCGGAAACATAATACATGTGTGAATACATAGACAAACAGAGTGTCACTAGTATGCCTCTACTTGACTAGCTCGTTGATCAGAGATGGTTATGTTTCCTAACCATAGACATGAGTTGTCATTTGATTAACGGGATCACATCATTAGGAGAATGATGTGATTGAGTTGACCCATTCCGTTAGCATAGCACTTGATCGTTTAGTTTGTTGCTATTGCTTTCTTCATGACTTATACATGTTCCTATGACTATGAGATTATGCAACTCCCGTTTACCCGAGGAACACTTTGTGTGCTACCAAACGCCACAACGTAACTGGGTGATTATAAAGGTGCTCTACAGGTGTCTCCGAAGGTACTTGTTGGGTTGGCGTACTTCGAGATTAGGATTTCTCACTCCGATTGTTGGAGAGGTATCTCTGGGCCCTCTTAGTAATGCACATCACCTAAGCCTTGCTAGCATTCCAACTAATGAGTTAGTTGCGGGATGATGTATTACGGAACGAGTAAAGAGACTTGCCGGTAACGAGATTGAACTAGGTATTGAGATGCCGACGATCGAATCTCGGGCAAGTAACATACCGATGACAAAGGGAACAACATATGTTGTTATGCGTTTTGACCGATAAAGATCTTCGTAGAATATGTAGGAGCCAATATGAGCATCCAGGTTCCGCTATTGATTATTGACCGGAGACGTGTCTCGGTCATGTCTACATTGTTCTCGAACCCGTAGGGTCCGCACGCTTAAAGTTTCGATGACAGTTATATTATGAGTTTATGAGTTTTTATGTACCGAAGGAGTTCGGAGTCCCGGATGAGATCGGGGACATGACGAGGAGTCTCGAAATGGTCGAGACGTAAAGATCGATATATTGGACGACTATATTCGGACTTCGCAAAGGTTCCGAGTGATTCGGGTATTTTTCGAAGTACCGGAGAGTTACGGGAATTCGCCGGGGAGTATATGGGCCTTATTGGGCCATACGGGAATAGAGGAGAGAGGCAAAAAGGAAGGAGGTGCGCCCCCCCCCTCTGGTCCGAATTGGACAAGGGGTGCAGCCCACTTTTCCTTGTTCCTCTCCCCCTCTTTCCTTCTCTCATACTCCAACATGGGAAGGAGGAGTCCTACTCCCAGTGCGAGTAGGACTCCCCCCTTGGCGCGCCCTCCTCCTAGGCCGGCCACCTCTCCCCTTGCTCCTTTATATACAGGGGCATGGGGGCACCTCTAGACACACAAGTTGATCAGTTGATCTCTCCTAGCCGTGTGCGGTGCCCCCCTCCACCATATTCCACCTTAGTCATATCGTAGCGGTGCTTAGGCGAAGCCCTGCGTCGGTAGCAACATCATCACCGTCATCACGCCGTCGTGCTGACGGAACTCTCCCGTGAAACTCTGCTGGATCGGAGTTCGCGGGACGTCATCGAGCTAAACGTGTGCTGAACTCGGAGGTGCCGTGCGTTCGGTACTTGGATCGGTCGGATCGTGAAGACATACGACTACATCAACCGCGTTGTGCTAACGCTTCCGCTTTTGGTCTACGAGGGTACGTGGACAACACTCTCCCCTCTCGTTGCTATGCATCACCATGATCTTGCGTGTGTGTATGATTTTTTTTTGAAATTACTACGTTCCCCAACATTAATAGGTCGGAAGTTCGGTCGGGCTTGAGTAGTGTCATTTTTATATGGGCCGGTAGTAGGCCCGATGTGGCGTTGGGCCACATATGGCCCATGGATTTTGTCCGACGTTCACAGGCTAAAAGTCACAACAGGCTGAAAGTGGCCCAAATCTGTAGCGGGCCTCTAACAGGCCGAATGTTAGACATGGCTGAATATGACCCATATTCTTCATGGTCGTCTATAGGCCGAAAGTTTTAATGGCCTATAAATGGTCCCAAATGAAGCAGGACCTTTAACATGCCGGAAACACACCGGGCCATAATTAGGCCCAAATTCTTAGCAGACTATTAACGGGCCAGAAGTGACCATGGGCCGCGATGATGACAAGTTTAGGACGGGCCGTTGACGGGCCGATTTGACACTAGCCCTACGAGCCTTAACTGACAATGTTGGGCCTTCAGCTGGGCCGACCCATTATGGTCTGGAAAATCTTGTGGGCCTTTAGTTGGGCCGACCCATTATGGTCTGGAAAATCTTGTGGTCCATTTGTTGGGCCGGCCCATTGTGGCCCGCTAAATTTTGTGGGCCATTTGTTGGGCCGGCCCAGTATGGCCCGCTAAATTTTGTGGGCCTTTAGATGGGCCGGCCCATTTAATCTTTATGGGACACTTTTGGGCCGGTCCACGTGTCAACGTATTATAGGCGCATCTCGCCCATTGGATGAGTGACACCTGTCACAACGGTGAGCAAACACGTGTTTCCTCCGGCCAATGAGTATTTTACATGTGGAAATCCCCATTGGTCTGGGCTGTTAACAGGTTAACGGATCCAAGACCGGACCCGATAGCTTAAAGGCGTTCCGTTATGGTGGATGCCACGTGTCGGTCACCCTTGACGAAAGCACTTCAATGATGTGTCATTTATCGTCATGGAAGTGAACACTTCCGTGATGATAATTTTGGTAATGTCATCGAACACTTCTACGACAGCACAAGTATGACTATCTTGATTCTGTCATAAAATGATCATGGATGTACATGCATGACAGAAAACATGACCCACTGTGACAAACACGTATCATCATAGAAGTGTCTTTTTTTGTAGTGTAGGGAACTGCAAAAATAGGGAGCTCAAGGGTCTCGGGAACTTTGAGGAGTATCTTCGGAGTCTTCTGATGATGACACGCCATCTTATGGAAATGAGGGGGGGCTCTCCGGGAGAAAGCGGTTTCGAGAACCTAGGGTTAGAGTTAGTAAAATATTAACCCGAATAGACGAGAGATCAGAGTCCTAGAGTAAAGGCGAGGAATAAAAGATCCTAATACCATCCAATGGCGACGTGGGCCCGTAAGCCACAAAACCAAGTTAGTAAAACAATTTTGGACGACTAGACTCAACTTTGGCCAAGCAGTTGGAAAGGGGGATCCTACAGGCAGTCGACTCTGATACCAACTTGTGACGCCCCCGATTCGATCGTACACTAATCATACAGGCAAATGTGTACGATCAAGATCAGCGACTCACAGGAAGATATCACAACACTCTAGACACAAATTAAAATAATACAAGCTTTATATTAAAAGCCAGGGGCCTTGAGGGCTCGAATACATCCGCTTGAATACAAACGAGTCAGTGGAAGCAACAATATCTGAGTACAGACATAACTTAAACAATTTTGCATTAAGAAGGCTAGCACAAAATCAACATAATCAAAAAGGCAAGGCCTCCTGCTTGGGAGCCTCCTAACTACTCCTGGTCGTCGGCGGCCTCCACATAGTGGTAGGCACCCCCGGGGTTGTAGTAGTCGTTGATGGTGGCATCTGGCTCCTGGACTCCACCATCTAGTTGCAACAACCAGAAAGAAGAAAGAAGGGGGAAAGGGGGTAGCAAAGCAACCGTGAGTACTCATCCAAAGTACTCGCAAGCAAGGATCTACACTACTTATGCATCGACATAAATGAAAGGGGTAGTATCTGTGGACTAACTGCAGATGCCAGAATAAGAGGGGGAGGAGCTAGTCCTATCAAATACTAGCATCTTCTGGAAACCACCGTCTTGCAGCAAGAGGAGGGAGTAGAGTAGTACAACATAAGTCATATTTATGTTGTTGTCAACGCCCCGGGATCCTTTCTCGACTCCCGGAGCCACATATCCATCTCATGCCTCAGCATCCAGTTCTAGTTGTGTCGATCGCGATACAACTCCGAACATCCATTACCATAGGATAGGCTATCGATAGATGTATTCTTCCCTACAGGGGTGCACCAACTTACCCACCATGCTTGCTTAACTCCGGCCGGACACACTTTCCTGGGTCATGCCCGGCCTCGACCAAACAATATGCCGCAACCCGGCCTAGGTTTAATAGAGTGGTCAAGCACGTCGGACTAAACCTATGCCCCCAGGGGTCTTGGGGCATTGCCCTGGGAACTCCTGCATGTTGCGTGGGCGGCCTGGTGAGCAGACCTAGCTACCTCCTTAAAAAGGCAGGTGCTTACCAGTCCAACCCGGCGTGCGCCGCTCAATCGCATGACGTCTATTAAGCTTCAGCTGATGCATACGACGCAGAACGCCCATATTATGCCCACGTGATGGTTAGCGCTATCAGGCCAGAGGCCCTCGGATCAAATATCCAAATCATAGTGGATGGGGAGCATGCGGTAATGAGCAGAGACTCACGATCGATGTGACCTCGTCGCCCCGCCTCGAGGACTTGCGGCAAGGGCTAAGAATGCCCGGCCATGCCTCGTAAGTATCTCGTGGGCACCTTCTAGGTCAACCCGACTCCACGTCACTCACAATTAAGCTCGCGCGGGTACCCCTCAGGGCCGACCTGTCTTTAGTAACATGGTTCAGTGTAAAGTCATAGTAACCATAGTAACTATGTGTCTAACACCAAGGGGAACCCCGAGGAACCACCCTCGGTGGATTCCACTCGATGTAATCATCAAGGTTAATGTAAGAGGAACCACCCTCAAGGTTCAGACTTGAGGGGTTGCACGACAGAGTCATTATCGGGAGTGGTCAAAGAGGAATCACCCTCGATGACCACGACCGAATAGCTACACTACAGGCTTAACATCAGAAGTGTTGATGAGGGATCACCCTCGGCACTCGATAGTAACTCTGCAGAGTCATACAACTAGGGGGGTGATGTGCGGTGTCGAGGCCTGGACATCGATCACGTTGATCAAGTCATCGAACATAAGGTGGGGCAACTAGGACAAGGCGGGGGTCACTGATGGATCACTAACCAACCTATACTAAGCAGTTTAGGATAAGTAGGTAAGGTAAAATGAGCAGGTTACAAAAGCAGGCTATGCATCAGAATAGGAGCAATCAATTATAGTAGCAAAATCTAATGCAAGCATGAGAGAATGGAATGGGTGATATCGGGATGATCAAAGGGGTCTTGCCTGGAAGCTCTACTGTAAAGGAAGAAGGGTCGCCGGAGACGTAGTTGATCACAGGGGCAACATCGGTCTTGGGGTCTACCAGAGAGAAGAGGGGGAAGAAACAGTAAATACAGAGCAAACAGATGCAACACAGAGCATGCTATGCTACGGTGCAGTGCAGGGTTGCCTAAAGATATGTCTAAGTCATTTTAATTATACTAGGCTTAAGGTTGTATTTATTAACCAGTGTATATGCACTATTCATCTACTGGAGTCAGGCTAAAAAGCTGCGGGTTCTCCTATGTAGGGGGTTCCGACATGGAAACAGATGACACGATCAAATTCGTCTCGTCATTCTGAGCAACTTTCATGTATAAAGTTTTTCAATCCGAGCTACGGTTTATTTTCTTTGATTTTTCAAAGGTTTAGCAATATTCCGAATTTTTTTTAATTACTAAATTCGTTAGAAAATGAATTATGACGTCATCCTGGCGTCAGTCCTACATCAGCGGTCAACAGACCAGTTGACCGGTCAACGGGGCCCATGAGGGGCCCACTGGCAGTCACTGGGCGTTGCCCAGTCAGCATCTGACTGGGACAATGGGACCCAGGGGCCCAATGGCAGCGGCTGGGGGGAGGGGTCCACGTGGTCAGCCACATTAGCAACGCTGGAAACGGCGCCAGAGTTGTCTCCGGCGACCATATTCAATGGCGGCACGCTCGAGAACGGACGGAAATCGGCTATAAGGGGACGTTCGGCCCGCCGTAGGCTCATTTGAGCGAGCATCGAGCCACGCATCCAACGGTGCTGATGGGAGGGCTCGGGGTGGCCGGAGCATCGCTGGTGACGAGCAAGGGGCAGTAGCGTTCGGTGGCGCAAGGAGAAGTGGGCTGTGGGAGCTCTTTCGGTGCGGAATCTGGTCCATTCGAACCTGGGCATCGCACTGCGTCGAACGCTGGCAATGGTGGCCGTTGAAATGGCTCGCAGCATCCGCTGCGAAGTCTAACAACGGTGGCCGGAGCTCGAGCATGTATGGAAGCTAACTACGGTGCACGGGGAGGAGAAGGGAGAGGGGGTCGAAGTGTCAGCTCACCAGGCCCTGCAGGTGTGCACAAGTGGGCTCGGGGAAGGCTTGCCGGAGTTAGATTCGTCGGCGAGGTCGACATTGCCTGAGGAGGAAGAAGAAGGCCGGCTCGGCAATGGAGGGGCTTCCGGCTCCTGCTCGTGGGCGTGGACGACGATGCTGACGGCTGTGAAGCTCCGGGACACGCTGAAGAGGGTTGGGAGCAGTGGTCGCGGCGGTGGGCGGCGATAGGGGGTGCTAGGTGGAGGGTGGAATCTGGTGGGGAGTGAGAGAGAGGATGACATGGGGATGTGGGCGAGTGGGGAGGGAGCCCGAGGCGTCTGGGCTACCCTTATCCCCTCGCCGGTGATGTGGCAATGCAGGGCGCCGCGCCGGGTCCGCCGGGAACGAGCGGGGTTGTCTCGATTGGTCAAACAGAAGGGGAGGAGGGGATCGAGTGCGGGGAGGAGGCACCGGGCCCGCTGGCCGAGGTGGGCCGAGGCCCAAGGAGAGGCTAGGGGCTCTGGCCCTTTTCCTCTTTTTTGTTTTTCTTTTTAGTAGCTTTTGCATTTTCTTTTAGCCACAAATGACCTTGCAAAAATATGCCACTGGCCAAAACAAATTCAAAGAATTATTGTGCACTGCCACAAAAAGATTGTGAGGCTTTTGAAATAGTTTGCAATTTTTATAAATGAAAAAGGCATTTAATCTATTGTTTTACCCACTGCTTTAATTGGTTTAGGACATTTATACACCTGGCAAAAATGTTGGTTCACCACCAATATTTCTTATGGATTATTTGCCACAAGATGTACAATTTAGATTTCATGTGTGACAAATATGAATTTTTGACTTTAGATTGAATTTGAATTTGAATTGTGATTTGGACCAAGTGAAGATTAGCAACAGTAACATGATGACATGGCACCATTAACAAAGGATTAGTGTAGCATGACACTGGGGTGTTACATTAGTGAGGAAGTTAATGATGATGATCATGAAACTTCAGATCAAGTTACTACCGAACCTCGTAGGTCAACCAGAGTACGATCCACACCAAAGTGGTATGATAATCTTGTTCTGGAAGTCATGTTACTAGACAATGATGAACCTACAAACTATGAGGAAGCGATGATGAGCCCAGATTCTGACAGATGGCTTGAGGCCATGAAATATGAGGTAGAATCCATGTATGAGAACAAAGTGTGGACTTTGGTGGACTTGCCTGATGATCAGCAAGCCATTGAGAATAAATGGATCTTCAAGAGGAAGACAGACGCTGATAGTAGTGTTACTATCTACAAAGCTCGACTTGTCGAAAAGGGTTTTTGACAAGTCCAAGATGTTGACTACGATGAGATTTTCTCACTCGTATCGATGCTTAAGTCTGTCTGAATCATGTTAGCAATTGCCGCATTTTATGATTATGAATTTTGGCCAATGGATGTCAAAACTGCATTCCTTAATGCAACCAGAAGGTTTTGTTGATCCAAAAGGTGCTAACAAAGTTTGCAAGCTCCGGCGATCCATTTATGGACTAGTGCAAGCATCTCGGAGTTGGAATATACGCTTTGATGAGTTGATCAAAGCATATAGTTTTAAACAGACTTGCGGTAAAGCCTGTATTTACAAGAAATTGAGTGGGACCACTACAACCTTTCTGATAAGTATGTGTGAATGACATGTTGTTGATCATAAATGATGTAGAATTTTCTGGAAAGCATAAAGGAGTGTTTGAAAGGAGTTTTTCAAAGGAAAACCTCGGTGAAGCTGCTTACATATTGAGCATCAAGATCTATAGATCAAGACGCTTGATAAGATTTTTCAATGAGTATATACCTTGACAGGTTTTTGAAGTAGTTCAAAATGGAACAGTCAAAGATGGAGTTATTGCCTGTATTGCAAGGTGTAAAGTTGAGTAAGACTCAAATCCCGACCACGGCAGAAAATAGAAAGGGAATGAAAGTCATTCCCCATGCCTCAGCCCTAGGTTCTATAAAGTAAGCTATGCTGTGTACTAGACATATTATATACCTTGACATGAGTTTGGCAAGGGGGTACAATAGTGATCCACGAGTAGATCACTTGACAGCGGTCAAAATCATCCTGAGAAAACTAAGGAAATATTTCTCGGTTATGGAGGTGACAAAGAGTTCGTCATAAGGAGTTACGTCGATGCAAGCTTTTGCACCGATCCAGATGACTTCGCATCTCAATCTGGATACATATCGAAAGTGGGAGCAATTAGCTAGAGTAGCTCCGTGCAGAGCATTGTAGACATAGAAATTTGCATAATACTTACGGATCTGAATGTGGAAGACCCATAGACTAAAACTTCTCTCACAAGAAAACATGATCACACCTTATTGCTCTTGGTTGTTAATCACATAAGCGATGTGAACTAGATTATTGACTCTAGTAAACCCTTTGAGTGTTGGTCACATGGCGATGTGAACTGTGGGTATTAATCACATAAAGATGTGAACTATTGGTGTTAAATCACATGGCGATGTGAACTAGATTATTGACTCTAGTGCAAGTGGGAGACTGAAGGAAATATGCCCCAGAGGCAATAATAAAGTTGTTCTTTATATTTCCTTATATCATGATAAATGTTTATTATTCATGCAAGAATTGTATTAACCGGAAACTAAGTACATGTGTGAATACATAGACAAACAGAGTGTCCCTAGTATGCCTCTACTAGACTAGCTCGTTAATCAAAGATGGTTAAGTTTCCTGACTGAGGGAGTCCTAGATTAGGGGGTGTTCTGATAGCCGGACTATAACTTCAGCCGGACTCCTGGACTATGAAGATACAAGATTGAAGACTTCGTCCCATGTCCGGATAGGACTTTCCTTGGCGTGGAAGGCAAGCTTGGCGATGCGATATTCAAGATCTCCTACCATTGTAACCGACTCTGTGTAACCCTAACCCTATCCGGTGCCTATATAAACCGGAGGGTTGTAGTCCGTAGAGGATCAACTCCATACACAACAATCATACCATAGGCTAGCTTCTAGGGTTTAGCCTCCTTGATCTCGTGGTAGATCTACTCTTGTACTACCCATATCTTCAATATTAATCAAGCAGGAGTAGGGTTTTACCTCCATCGAGAGGGCCCGAACCTGGGTAAAATAAAGTGTCCCTAGCCTCCTGTTACCATCCGGCCTAGACGCACAGTTCGGGACCCCCTACCCGAGATCCGCCGGTTTTGACACCGACATTGGTGCTTTCATTGAGGGTTCCTCTGTGTCGTCGCCTTCAGGCCCGATGGCTCCTTCGATCTTCAACAACGATGTGGTCCAGGGTGAGACTTTTCTCCCCGGACAGATCTTCGTCTTCGGCGGCTTCGCACTGCGGGCCAACTCGATTGGCCACCTTGAGCAGATCGAAAGCTACGCCCCTGGCCATCAGGTCAGGTTTAGAAGCCTAAACTACACGACTGACATCCGTGGAGACTTGATCCTCGACGGATTTGAGCCACAGCCGAGCGCGCCGCACTGTCTCGATGGGCATGATATAGCTCTGCCGCTGAACAGCGCCTTGGAGGCTGCACACGCATCGGTTTCAGCCATTGATTCGGAACCTACTGCGCCGATCGAGGATCAGCGGTTGGACGCTGCCTCAGGGGCTGCGATCTCAGAGGCGATCGAGCCGAACTCCAGCCCCGCACTCCGCATGGCCCATGACTCCGAGGAGCCGGATTCCTCTCCAAACTCCGAGCCCCCCGCGCCCCTGCCAATCGAACCCGATCGGGCGCCGGTAATGGAGTTCACCGCAGCGGACATCTTTCAGCATTCGCTTTTTGGCGACATCCTGAATTCTCTTAAGTCTCTCTCTTTATCAGGAGAGCCCTGGCCGGGCTACGGTCAGCAAGGGTGGGATACGGACGGTGAGGAAATTCAAAACCCACCCACCGCCCACTTTGTAGCCACTGTCGACGATTCAACCGACACACTTGACTTCGGCTCCGAAGACATCGACGACATGGACGACGATGCAGGAGACGAACAAGAACCATCACCTGTAGGGCGCTGGAAGGCCACCTCATCATATAACGTATATATGGTGGATACTCCTAAAGATGGAGATGGCGATGGAACAATGGGGGACAATGCCACCAAGAAACAGCAAAAGCGCCGGCGTCAGCAGCGCTGCTCTAAATCCCGCCAAAGCAAAAACGGTGATTCCAGCACCGGAGATAATACTACCCCGGATAGCGCCGAAGAACACCAACCTTAGCAAAATTCGGCACAGGAAGATGGAGAAGCCAGCCCTCATGAGAGAGCGGAAGACCGAGAGGTCGAGGATGGTAACTGTACGCCTCCCTCCGAAGACGAGGCAAGCCTCGACGACGACGAATTCATCATACCATCAGACCCCGCCGAACAAGAGCGTTTTAAACGCAGGCTCGTTGCAACTGCACGCAGCCTAAAAAAGCAGAAGCGGAAGCTAAAAATAGCGGAAGATGCACTCCAAATCAGATGGAACAAGGTAATCAATACCAGAGATAAGTACGGCGACAGTCGCTGCACTAAAAGCTACCCGAAAAGAAAGCTACTGCCTGAATTCGACGAAGAGGCCTCAGAACCCTCGCATTCAGAAAATGAAGAAGCCACATGGTCAGATAGACGACCTCATAAAGCGGCAAACGGCGCCGCACCTAGATCGGCATGCAACCCACTTAAGGGTTCGCATCATGGCCCAGTCAGGTCCATTTATGGGCCAAGAAAGCAAGCTCTCGTGAGCAGCGCTATGAAGCCATCATCAGAATCCGGCACACCCAAATACAAGGGCGCCGCACACCCCCTATGTTTCACCGATGAGGTCCTGGACCATGAATTCTCAGAGGGATTCAAACCCGTAAACATAGAGGCATATGATGGAACAACAGACCCTGGAGTCTGGATCGAGGACTATATCCTCCACATACACATGGCTAGAGGAGATGATCTCCATGCCATAAAATATCTACCCCTCAAGCTTAAAGGGCCAGCCCGGCATTGGCTCAAAAGCCTTCCCGAAAACACAATTGGAAGCTGGGAAGAGCTCGAGGACGCTTTCCGAGCAAACTTTCAAGGGACCTATGTCCGCCCTCCGGATGCAGACGATCTTAGTCACATAAATCAACAACCCAGAGAATCAGCTCGGCAGTTCTGGAACAGATTCCTCACAAAAAAGAATCAGATAGTCGACTGTCCGGACGCTGAAGCCTTAGCAGCTTTCAGGCATAATGTCCGAGACGAATGGCTTGCCAGACACCTCGGCCAAGAAAATCCAAGAACAATGGCCGCACTAACAAGCCTCATGACCCGCTTTTGTGCAGGAGAGGACAACTAGTTGGCAAGGTGCAGCCCCAGCGACCCAAGTACATCCGAAACTAGGGATGGAAATGGAAAACTGCGACGCAACAAGGACCACCGCTGGACTAAAAACAAAAGTCCGAAGAGCACGGCAGTCAATGCCGGATTCAAAAGCTCACGGCAGAATAAGGAGAAATCGCCCCCTCAGGATAACAGGGACGATCCATCCAACCTAAATAAAATCCTAGACAGGATATGTCAGATACATAGTACTTCCGGGAAGCCTGCTAACCATACCCACAGAGACTGTTGGGTTTTCAAACAATCCGGCAGACTAAATGCCGAACACAAGGGGCTCGACACACCAAACGAAGACGAGGACGAACCCCAAAAGCAGAGCACCAGGAAACAAAAGAACTTCCCACAAGAAGTAAAAACAGTGAACTCGCTTCACATAACAAAATGTGCGGTGCCCGTAAAGGTACGCACCACACGGCCCATCCCCAAAGGATCCTGCCACTGGTTGTCAAAACCGATCACTTTCGACCAGCTAGATTATTCTAGGAATATCAAGAATGTAGGATGGACTACCTTGATACTCGATCCAATAATTGGCGGACTCAAGTTTTCAAATGTCCTCATGGACGGTGGCAGCGGACTAAAGCTGATATATCAGGATACAATATGGCACATGGGGATAAACCCAGCAAGAATCCGCCACAGCAAAACCTCCTTTCAAGGGGTAATACCAGGTACGGGCACCCATTGTACGGGTTTTCTCCGGCTCACAGTCACATTCGGCTCGGCCGATAACCTCCGCCGCGAAAAGCTGACCTTCCACGTCGTCCCGTTCTCAAGTCGCTATCAAGCACTACTGGGACGTGAAGCTTTCGCTCGATTTAACGCAATACCACATTATGCATCTCTTATGCTTAAGATGCCCGGTCCACGAGGTATCATCTCTTTGATAGGGAAGCACTAAAAGTGCGCCTCCCCAAGCAGAGGACAGTGCGGCCGCTTTAACAGCCCCACAGCAAAATGGCCTCACCGACCAAAAAACTTCAAAATAGGTCATTTAAAGACCACAAACGCGGATAGACGAGTTTGGTGCAAAATCATCATTGATGCAGGCATAGAAGCCATATATCCCCGCACAAGGGGCTCCACGCATATACAATAAGATACAATAAAGCTCAAACTTACATATCTTACTTTATACTTTGTTTACTTTAAACTTTTTTGACACGACTCGTTTTAAACTCAGTTCCTCTCTTTTACTGATGAACGTCGTGCGGCGCCCGTCCAGGATACGGCACAACGGAGACACAGGCACAGACGTGCAGTAGGGACCCGTCTTAAAGGATTCTTTTTAGATTAAGACCCTGTCACATCCCTAGTTCTGGCCTGACCTATGGTTGCTTCCATCTGTGTATCATGTTTAAATTTTTGAAACTTGAACTGAGGAATTTTGGAAGCCTCAAAAACCCTAAATAAAAGAAGGGCAAAAACCCTAAAATCTCATTCATTGCTCCAAAATGCTCTCCTTAGATGTTTAATATTTTTGGCAAGGGTTTTGATCCAAACCAAAAATAATGAACATTTTAAAAGGATTTATTTTTGGGACTTTGAATTTAAATCATTACTTATTTGCATTTGGGCATTTAAATACTATAAAATATTCTAAATGCTCAAATAATCCCAAACTGAAATGTTTACTGTAGAATATATTTCTAACGGTGGTCATGAGCAGTTGCATGATTTTTGGGATTGATTTAGTATTTTTAATAAAGCCACAAAGTTGCAGAAAAAAAATAGAAAACAATAAGTAAAAGACAGAGCAGAGAAAACTTACCTGACGCTTACCTGAGGCCCACCCACCTGGTGGCCCAGCAGAATCGGCCCAGCCCGCCACCGCCACCTCCCCGTGTCGTCTTCCTCCCTGCCAGGAGGACGGGCACGCGCCCGGCGCGCGCGGCCACGCGCCCCGGCCACCTCCTCCCTGCCTCGGCCACCTCCTGCCTCCCTGCTTGCCTCCGCAACGCCCCAGACGACGCCACGCAGCCCCGACCGCTCTCTCACTCTCCCTCGAGATCTTCCCCCTCCTCTGTTCTCTCTCTCGCACACAGCCACCGAACCCACCCGCTGCTGCCGTTCGTTGCCGCTGCGGCCACAGCCAGTGCCTCGCCCCGCCGATGCTCTTAGAGGCGCCGCCGCCACCTACTCTCCCTTCTCTCCGAGCTACACGAGCCAGGATGGCCCCAAGACGACGTTTGCGGCCTTCTTTTCTGACCACGGCCGTCGGATGCCGCCGTCCGATTCGCCGTCACCAAGCCATCCCCGAGCCCACTAGTCTGCTCTGCGAGTTCACCGTGAGCACCGGAATCTTTCCCCTCTCTCCCCTGCCCCGTTTGCACCGCGTAGCTATCAATCCGCCGGAGCCGCGAGCTTACCACCGCCGGCGATGTCGCCGCCGCCGTGCTAGTCACTGGAGCTCGTGTCCGAGCACTCCATCGTGCTCAGCACGCTCCCAGTAGCACATATCACCCCACCACCATCCTCCCCGTGCACCCCAACACAATCCCGAGCACGCCCGAGCTCCGGCCGCCGCTGCCGAGCTCGAGGCCATCATCTCCGGCCGCCCTAGCCGCTGCTGCTTGCTGAAACGGGCGCGGGTGAGCTCCAACTCTCCGTAGCCGCTCTCCTTCGTCCATTTGGACGCCGGAGGAGCGAGCCCGAGCCCTCCGCCGCGTCTGTTGCCACCGGCGACGAACCGCCGGCGGGTTAGGCCCTGTTGACCAGGGGTTTGACCTCCCCTGGGTCGATGACAGGTGGGCCCGGCCCCTGCTAACTTTTGGTTAGTTAATAACTAATTTCAGTTAAGCCACTGACTCACTGACATGCGGGCCCCGCCCGGCTAACCAAGTTAGTTAGGGTTAATTTTAATTAGGTTAGTTTAGTTAGACACTGACACTCGGGACCCACAGGTCAGGGTTTGACCGGACTGTGCCACGTTGACCTGCTGACGTCATCATAACGTCAGGATGATGCAGTAATGTTTTCTGGATTTATTTTTATTCAGAAAATTCCAGAAAATTGTATAAACTTCTAAAATTCATAGAAATTCAACCGTAACTCCAAATTAAATAAATTATATATGAAAAATTATCAGAAAGATTCAAGGAATCCATCTGTACCATTTTCATGCATGTTTGAACAATGTTTGTCCTCTGTTTTGGACAAAACAAATAAAGGGCATTTAAATAACCATATATGGAGTTGGAATTTGAATCATGTATTCAAACCAACTTCATTTAAATCATAGCTAAGTGCATTAGCTCAAACACATTCATATTGCCATGTCATGAGCATGCATCATATTGTGCATTGCATTGATTGTATTTCTTCTTTGTTGCCGGTATCTGTTCCCTCCCGGTAGACGATGTTCCGACGTTGTGATCGTTGACACTGATGAAGACTCAATGTTATCTTAAAAAGTGCCAGGCAAGCAAAACCCCCTTGTGCATTCCGATAAAATCCCACTCTCTCGCTCCTGCTCTCTTTTACTGGATTAGGACAACAACGATTCATCTGTTACTTGCTGCGGTAGTTGAACCCCTTTATCCTCTGCATGACCTGTCATTGCCACAGTAAATAGATGAAACCCACTAGCATGAGTAGGAGTTGTTTGAGCCCTGTTGTGCCTACTCATTCTTGCTTGTTTGTCATGCCTGCTACTGCTTAGAGTTGAGTCAGGTCTGATTCATCGGGGATGAATCAGAGGTGTGTGAACATGTCCTACCATTGAGAGCTAAGTGTGTGAACACGATTTGGTAAAGGTAGCGGTGAGAGGCCATGTAGGAGTACATGGTGGGTTGTCTCATTGCAGCCGTCCTCAGGAACTGAGTTCTGTGTTTGTGATCCATGACCAGCTACTACCACACATTGGAATGCTTAAGTGCCCCTCTCGACTTATTAATCAACCTGATCTCTGTCCAGGAGTTGCAACTAGTTTCTGGTGTTTGTAGGTAGTGTTAGTAGTCTACCAAGTGGCACCCGGTACAGGTGGGCTTGGGACAGACTAGGCACAGTGGCCCGGTGTACCAAGTAGCACCCGGATGGTGGACTTGGGAACCCTGCTCACATTGTTTGGGGCCGTGAGCGACACCCCGGCCGGATCTCCTTGCGGATGGAACCCGAATAGGCGATAAACCTGGACTAGAGACTTGTTCGGTTAGTCAGGTCGTGGCCGACTCCCTCGCCCGGCTTCCGCTTGAAGGTTGCCGAGGTACATGACGTGTACAGGGCGATAAGTGGCGAGAGCGTGTGTGAAGAAGTACACCCCTGCAGGGTTAACATCATCTATTCGAATAGCCGGATTCCTCGGATATGGAAACTTGGACCCCTTGCATAGTTCATAGACAAGTGAAAGTGGATACTCTAAAATACGCAAGATAAGCGTGAGTGATACGGATGGCGTTCTCGTAGGGAGACGGGAGCAGATCCATAGTGGCGTATTGATATGGTGAATATGATTCAGTGGACTCGTGTGCGCCACCTCAAAAGAGTTACTTGCAGTCGTAGTTCAGGTTAGCCACCGAGTCAAAGCTGGCTTGCTGCAGTCAAACTCCACCATCCCCTTTTTGATAATGATGCATATGTAGTTAGATCTGATGTAAGTCTTGCTGGGTACATTTGTACTCACGTTGCTTAATTTATGTTTTTGCAGAGAGACTTCGGTCTCGCTAGTAGTACCGCGTGGACTTCGACGTTTAGCTTGTTACCTCAGCTACGATCTGGTGCCCTCGGCAGGATCTGGTAGATAGTCAGGCTTCTCAGCCTTTTTCATTTATAGTTGTCTGTACTCAGACATGTTAAGCTTCCGCTTGTGCTTTGACTTGTATGCTCTGATTGTTGGGTCATGAGACCCATGTTTGTATTATCTCGCTCCTCGGAGCCTATTGAATAGACTACTTGAGTCGTAGAGTCATTTTGTGATGCCATGTTGTATTGCACATATCGAGCATATTGTGTGTATGTTATTGAAATTCTTGGTATGTGTGGGATCTGACTATCTAGTTGTTTATCTTTAGTAGCCTCTCTTACCGGGAAATGTCTCCTAGTGTTTCCACCGAGCCATGGTAGCTTGCTACTGCTCCGGAACACTTAGGCTGGCCGGCATGTGTCCTTCTTCGTTCCTGTGTCTGTCCCTTCGGGGAAATGTCACGCGATGAATACCGGAGTCCTGTTAGCCCGCTACAGCCCTGTTCACCGGAGTCCTGCTAGCCCAGTGCTACAGCCTGGATTCACTCACTGATGACCGACACGTTCGATGTTGGGTCATGGATGCCTGTCCCTGTAAGTTTGTGCCACTTTGGGTTTACGACTAGCCATGTCAGCCCGGGCTCCTTATCATATGGATGCTAGCGACACTATCATATACGTGTGCCAAAAGACACAAACGGTCCCGGGCAAAGGTAAGGCGACACCCGTGGGAGTACCGTGCGTGAGGCCGCAAAGTGATATGAGGTGTTACATGCTAGATCGATGTGGCATTGAGTCGGGGTCCTGACAGCGTTGGTATCAGAGCTTGACTGCCTGTAGGATTGCCAAGCCAAACTGGTCGAAGTTGAGTCTATAAATTCTTTAGTTATGTAAGGGAAGAGATTGTGGGATGAAACGTAAGGCTCTTTTTACTCCTTATACCTTATGCCCTTCTGATCTGAGTCATACTATCTTTCCTACGGGGATTAAGAACTAGGCTATCTCTTCTTTCTATCAGGATCACGTGTTATTAATCCGTAGACTTATAGATTGTTGGATTTAAGTCTCAGTTCAGTTCCTATTGTTTCTGTATGTTAACTGTTGATCTCCAAACCTTGATATTGTGCTTCTGAGTGGTTATGCCACCCTTTTGTGAATGTCTC
The DNA here is from genome assembly GCF_018294505.1 of Triticum aestivum. NCBI lineage: Eukaryota > Viridiplantae > Streptophyta > Magnoliopsida > Poales > Poaceae > Triticum > Triticum aestivum. The sequence continues at coordinate 206,164,285 of NC_057800.1, read as the reverse complement.
AAATCTTTTCTGAGCATTTACAGCCGTTATACTGTCTGAGTCATCCCAGGTTTCCAAAGAGTCTGATGCAAGCAAAATCCTTTTCCTCTGGTTTCAATGTCTTTTTAGGCCAGGTTAATCACACCAATTGTTGAGTTGAGGTACTCTACTGCCTCGACCTTTATGTTGGAGTTGTTACTATGACCCTAGGTGTCTCAGGGGATCATCTAGTAGTCTAGCCATGTTTTGTGTTTCAGTGTGATGATTCTGGCCTTTATTCGCGAAAGCATCCCGTGATGCCACTTAGTAGTAGGTATTCTACTCCTGGGTTTTGAACCCGAGATTCACTCTACTTACTTCATGTTGATGGTGTTTGCTAGTTCCTTTAGGATATTAGTAACTTTGCATTAGTCCTCGAGGTCCGTGGTATATCGTTCTTCCAAATACCATGAACCATTCTTGGCAGGAGTTCTTTTGAATCAAAAGATCACAACCAGAGTGCTTTTGATGGGTTCTCCATTCCACATTGTGAATCTGCATGTCCTTCCTTTTCAGCATGGGTTATCCAGAAGAAATATGCTAAATTTGTTCGGCATACTAATCCATGTATCCACAACTCAGAAAATTGTATGTTCCATTGAGTTGTCCCTCTTTAGTTGTATTCCAGTCTTCATCTATCCGTTGATAGTCAAGAGTAATTGTGCATTTGTGTTATCGATGCTTATTATTCTTGTGGTCCGTCAAGCCATTCTATTCCGGAATGACTAGGAGAAACAAACTCCAGTACCTCATCCATATCTAGGATTGGGTCAAAGCAGTTGTACCCTACAGCTCAAGTTGCTAATCCAGCTTTTGTTCTGTCCTACCTTGAAGTGTTACCCTCTTTATGTCAGGATTGTCATGAGAATTGCACCACCCCTTATGAACTCTTGACACAGTGATACTTCTTGCCATCATTGTTCATTCCTCGGTTCCTGTGTTATTGTAACCGGAATACCGACAAGTGAATCGTGGTGTGTGAAATCAATACTGCTAGCAACTCTATTGCTTGGTAGTTAAATGGACAATAACCTCATTCTTAACGTGTTGGTTCTTGAATCATCATTCTAAGATTGATCGTGCTACCTTGTCCATCTTCCTGGTGCACATTTCGATTGAGGAGTTAGGATTTTGTCAAGTCCTCGCTCATTTGATCATATCGTCTTACCCTGAAAAGAAAGATTGCTCTCGAGCTTAGTAACATACCGGTGGTTCGTGATTTTCCGAATATCTTCTCGGAAGTATTACCAGGTTGTCACCTGACCGCTATGTTGATCTCGTGATCAAGTTGGTTTCTTGTAAACCACCCCCTTCCCCAAAAACCGGTGTTAGATATCCCTGAGCTAGTTGGTTAAGCTAGACAACAACTTGGAGAGTTGGAAGATAAAAGCTTGCCTAACTTAGTTCGTTCCAAAAGGATATTCTTGTGTAGTGTGTGTTGAAGAAAGATGATATCTTCATCGATTGGTCCCTGTGATCAGTTGTTGGACCTATTGTCTTATCAATCCTTTGATTTGAGTGTGGGCTATCGTCAAATCAAATCAGAACCAACGATGTTCGTAATGTTGTCTTACTCGTGGCTGCCCCTCGAGCATACACCATTATATCTTTGGTCTGACCAATGCTATCACCGTGTTCACTTAACTATGGAATTCCTTTTAAAAGGGAACCCGGATGAATTGTTGTTGAGCCCATTGACAACATCCTTATCTCCTCCATGATTTTGTTGAAACATTAAGTTAGTGTTGGAAACTTTTGAAAGCATTTGTTCATGCTAGCTCATGAAGCATATGTTTGGATGAAGGTAGTGACTTCCTTTAATTCATGTGCATCTGATGCAAGTTGCCACCGTGGATTCGAGAAAGTCAATGTTGTTTCCTTTGGAATCATCTCAAATCAGTCATGCATACGTGCGAAGTATTCTGTGGCTCGGAGACTTGCAACCTCCATTCCATATGTATATCCTAGCACACCAAGCCACTGATTGAGTTGTTCAAAGATAAAGGAGTCTGTCCAAGGTGAACTCTTTGGACTTCCACGCGTGGAGACTTCGATGTCATTAATGATGGTTCCCCACCTGAACTCGGTAGTGTTTTGTTGTAAGACTACCATGTGATAATGTTTGTCTGGGACAACGTGTTCACATGTGCGTAGCAGAACCAGCTCATGTTTTGGAGCTTGCTATCGTAGTTTATTTCCCGAGAATCTCGCAACGTCATTTCGTCGATTTGTGTTGCAAACTTTCATTTTTCTTCCTAGACTCGATGGGTCTGGAATATCCTGACACCAACCAGATCTGAATCTCAGGCAGATATGATGGTTGGAACATTTCCCAAGAACTATAATATTGGTCCCTCGATAACCGGTAAGGTGGATGTCGTGGCCAACACACCCAGCCGAAAGACCTATTATTGTAGTGTCTTGATTGAAGAAGTTGACCACCTCCCCATAAGGATTTCGTAGGATTTACCTCCCTAGTTGTTCCCTATGGATTTTTGGGTTTCTGAAGTCCGACCTTTACTTGATGTTCTAGTTACCAAACCATTTCAATGAATGGGATACGCTAGCACATCAAAGAGAACATTAGGAGCGGAGTGCTAAATGTCTCTCGGTCGATCGTCTAGATTTTTGTCTCCGTGGCTTCGCTAGGGTGAAATCTGAGTTGATGTTATCTTCCTATGCATCTGCATCATCCATCATTATTCATCATGGTAGTATGTTGTGTTGTCAGCACCCTTGACACGGATGTTGATAAAACCCTGATGATTGTGGAAATGCTCAAGTTCTTGAGAGCACGCACAAGCGCTACGTGTTATCATCGGCACTAACTGGGATTCCTCTCAGTTTCCTCGGCAATGCTATGACCTTTTCAAACAGTGAATTCACTCTCTATTGTTGGGGCTTCCCCAGTTACCAGAATCATTCCCAGCATTTGCATTTTGTTCCCAGCTTGCGCCGCCAATGTGCCATTCTACCATGGGTCTCTTCCATTTCTGGTGATAAGGAAATTCATCCATTACGTTGTCTTCAACAAGGTAATCCACATCATCCAAGTCCGAGTATGCCATTCTACCGACCCCCGCCAATCGATTGCTGTGATTTGCCTTAGGCTGATATAGAGAGTCTCAATGATCTCTATATCAAAGGTAATTCTTTTTGCCACTTAAGGTAATAATCTATGAATCACCCTCCTCCAGGATGTTTCGTCGTGGTATCATGGCAACTCAACTCCTCGCTACATTGACAATCGTTTATCACCTTCTTAGGTGTGGAATTGTTGTCTACCTAGTGAACCTTCGTCATCTGCTTCACTCCATTCCCATGGATGTATGTTTAGTGTCTCAGCTCGAGAGAGGTTGCTATGTCTCATTCCGTGAGTTAATCCTGAATTGTTCGATCTTCGAGAAGATCGACCCTTCTAGAGTCTCCTTCTTCCCTCCATGTCATGTTGACAGGATTTCTCAGAGCAAGACTTCAAGACAATGATGGTGATCGAATCAACGTTCCTATGAAGTGCAACCTGGATCGTGAAGATTGTGCTAATTTGCGTTCCCCATCGTCTTACCCTACACTTGAATCTCGGGACGTGATTTTTGTTTAGTGGGGGTGGGTTGTCACATCCCTAGTTCTGGCCTGACCTATGCTTGCTTCCATCTGTGCATCATGTTTAAATTTTGAAACTTGAACTGAGGAATTTTGGAAGCCTCAAAAACCCTAAATAAAAGAAGGGCAAAAACCCTAAAATCTCATTCATTGCTCCAAAATGCTCTCCTTAGATGTTTAATATTTTTGGCAAGGGTTTTGATCCAAACCAAAAATAATGAACATTTTAAAAGGATTTATTTTTGGGACTTTGAATTTAAATCATTACTTATTTGCATTTGGGCATTTAAATACTATAAAATATTCTAAATGCTCAAATAATCCCAAACTGAAATGTTTACTGTAGAATATATTTCTAACGGTGGTCATGAGCAGTTGCATGATTTTTGGGATTGATTTAGTATTTTTAATAAAGCCACAAAGTTGCAGAAAAAAATAGAAAACAATAAGTAAAAGACAGAGCAGAGAAAACTTACCTGACGCTTACCTGAGGCCCACCCACCTGGTGGCCCAGCAGAATCGGCCCAGCCCGCCACCGCCACCTCCCCGTGTCGTCTTCCTCCCTGCCAGGAGGACGGGCACGCGCCCGGCGCGCGCGGCCACGCGCCCCGGCCACCTCCTCCCTGCCTCGGCCACCTCCTGCCTCCCTGCTTGCCTCCGCAACGCCCCGGACGATGCCACGCAGCCCCGACCGGTTTCTCACTCTCCCTCGAGCTCTTCCCCCTCCTCTGTTCTCTCTCTCGCACGCAGCCACCGAACCCACCCGCCGCCGCCGTTCGTTGCCGCTGCGGCCACAGCCAGTGCCTCGCCCCGCCGATGCTCTCAGAGGCACCGCCGCCACCTACTCTCCCTCCTCTCCGAGCTACACGAGCCAGGACGGCCCCAAGACGACGTTTGCGGCCTTCTTTTCCGACCACGGCCGCCGGATGCCGCCGTCCGATTCGCCGTCACCAAGCCATCCTCGAGCCCACTAGTCTGCTCTGTGAGTTCACCGTGAGCACCGGAATCTTTCCCCTCTCTCCCCTGCCCCGTTTGCACCGCGTAGCTATCAATCCGCCGGAGCCGCGAGCTTACCACCGCCGGCGATGTCGCCGCCGCCGCGCTAGTCACTGGAGCTCGTGTCCGAGCACTCCATCGTGCTCAGCACGCTCCCAGTAGCACATATCACCCCACCACCGTCCTCCCCGTGCACCCCAACGCAATCCCGAACACGCCCGAGCTCCGGCCGCCGCTGCCGAGCTCGAGGCCATCGTCTCCGGCCGCCCTAGCTGCTGCTGCTTGCTGAAACGGGCGCGGGTGAGCTCCAGCTCTCCGTAGCCGCTCTCCTCCGTCCATTTGGACGCCGGAGGAGCGAGCCCGAGCCCTCCGCCGCGTCTGTTGCCACCGGCGACGAACCGCCGGCGGGTTAGGCCCTGTTGACCAGGGGTTTGACCTCCCCTGGGTCGATGACAGGTGGTCCCGGCCCCTGCTAACTTTTGGTTAGTTAATAACTAATTTCAGTTAAGCCACTGACTCACTGACATGCGGGCCCGGCCCGGCTAACCAAGTTAGTTAGGGTTAATTTTAATTAGGTTAGTTTAGTTAGACACTGACACTCGGGACCCACAGGTCAGGGTTTGACCGGACTGTGCCACGTTGACCTGCTGACGTCATCATGACGTCAGGATGACGCAGTAATGTTTTTTGGATTTATTTTTATTCAGAAAATTCCAGAAAATTGTATAAACTTCTAAAATTCATAGAAATTCAACCGTAACTCCAAATTAAATAAATTATATATGAAAAATTATCAGAAAGATTCAAGGAATCCATCTGTACCATTTTCATGCATGTTTGAACAATGTTTGTCCTCTGTTTTGGACAAAACAAATAAAGGGCATTTAAATAACCATATATGGAGTTGGAATTTGAATCATGTATTCAAACCAACTTCATTTAAATCATAGCTAAGTGCATTAGCTCAAACACATTCATATTGCCATGTCATGAGCATGCATCATATTGTGCATTGCATTGATTATATTTCTTCTTTGTTGCCGGTATCTGTTCCCTCCCGGTAGACGATGTTCCGACGTTGTGATCGTTGACACTGATGAAGACTCAATGTTATCTTAAGAAGTGCCAGGCAAGCAAAACCCCCTTGTGCATTCCGGTAAAATCCCACTCTCTCGCTCCTGCTCTCTTTTACTGCATTAGGACAACAACGATTCATCTGTTACTTGCTGCGGTAGTTGAACCCCTTTATCCTCTGCATGACCTGTCATTGCCACAGTAAATAGATGAAACCCACTAGCATGAGTAGGAGTTGTTTGAGCCCTGTTGTGCCTACTCATTCTTGCTTGTTTGTCATGCCTGCTACTGCTTAGAGTTGAGTCAGGTCTGATTCATCGGGGATGAATCAGAGGTGTGTGAACATGTCCTACCATTGAGAGCTAAGTGTGTGAACACGATTTGGTAAAGGTAGCGGTGAGAGGCCATGTAGGAGTACATGGTGGGTTGTCTCATTGCAGCCGTCCTCAGGAACTGAGTTCTGTGTTTGTGATCCATGACCAGCTACTACCACACATTGGAATGCTTAAGTGCCCCTCTCGACTTATTAATCAACCTGATCTCTGTCTAGGAGTTGCAACTAGTTTCTGGTGTTTGTAGGTAGTGTTAGTAGTCTACCAAGTGGCACCCGGTACAGGTGGGCTTGGGAAAGACTAGGCACAGTGGCCCGGTGTACCATGTAGCACCCGGATGGTGGACTTGGGAAGCCTGCTCACATCGTTTGGGGCCGTGAGCGACACCCCGGCCGGATATCCTTGCGGATGGAACCCGAATAGGCGATAAACCTGGACTAGAGACTTGTTCGGTTAGTCAGGTCGTGGCCGACTCCCTCGCCCGCCTTCCGCTTGAAGGTTGCCGAGGTACATGACGTGTACAGGGCGATAAGTGGCGAGAGCGTGTGTGAAGAAGTACACCCCTGCAGGGTTAACATCATCTATTCGAATAGCCGGATTCCTCGGATATGGAAACTTGGACCCCTTGCATAGTTCATAGACAAGTGAAAGTGGATACTCTAAAATACGCAAGATAAGCGTGAGTGCTATGGATGGCGTTCTCGTAGGGAGACGGGAGCAGATCCATAGTGGCGTATTGATATGGTGAATATGTGGACTCGTGTGCGCCACCTCAAAAGAGTTACTTGCAGTCGTATTTCAGGTTAGCCACCGAGTCAAAGCTGGCTTGCTGCAGTCAAACTCCACCATCCCCTTGTTGATAATGATGCATATGTAGTTAGATCTGATGTAAGTCTTGCTAGGTACATTTGTACTCACGTTGCTTAATTTATGTTTTTGCAGAGAGACTTCGGTCTCGCTAGTAGTACCGCATGGACTTCGACGTTTAGCTTGTTACCTCAGCTACGATCTGGTGCCCTCGGCAGGATCTGGTAGATAGTCAGGCTTCTCAGCCTTTTTCATTTATAGTTGTCTGTACTCAGACATGTTAAGCTTCCGCTTGTGCTTTGACTTGTATGCTCTGATTGTTGGGTCATGAGACCCATGTTTGTATTATCTCGCTCCTCGGAGCCTATTGAATAGACTACTTGAGTCATAGAGTCATTTTGTGATGCCATGTTGTATTGCACATATCGAGCATATTGTGTGTATGTTATTGAAATGCTTGGTATGTGTGGGATCTGACTATCTAGTTGTTTATCTTTAGTAGCCTCTCTTACCGGGAAATGTCTCCTAGTGTTTCCATCGAGCCATGGTAGCTTGCTACTGCTCCGGAACACTTAGGCTGGCCGGCATGTGTCCTTCTTCGTTCCTGTGTTTGTCCCTTCGGGGAAATGTCACGCGATGAATACCGGAGTCCTGTTAGCCCGCTACAGCCCTGTTCACCGGAGTCCTGCTAGCCCAGTGCTACAGCCTGGATTCACTCGCTGATGACCGACACGTTCGATGTTGGGTCATGGATGCCTGTCCCTGTAAGTTTGTGCCACTTTGGGTTTACGACTAGCCATGTCAGCCCGGGCTCCTTATCATATGGATGCTAGCGACACTATCATATACGTGTGCCAAAAGACGCAAACGGTCCCGGGCAAAGGTAAGGCGACACCCGTGGGAGTACCGTGCGTGAGGCCGCAAAGTGATATGAGGTGTTACATGCTAGATCGATGTGGCATTGAGTCGGGGTCCTGACAGACCCTGCGTAAACCTTTTTTACTGTCTCTTGTTGCTATACATCCCCTGGTTTTTCTTTCTAATATAACCAAGGAGGAGGCTAGCGTCTTGGCATGTGGCCACGTCAGAATTTTCGCACGTACCTAGACACTAGGGGCTTTTTTTCAATAAAGAGTGTTCTTTGGCCCACACTCATAAAGACCGAACACCTTTGGGAGTGTTCGGCGTCGCGAGTTTTGGCACTATATGTATCGGCTCCGAATCATGTCTTTGGTCAAATGTTGGGTTGCCCGGCTCCTGAGTTCGGCTACCTTACGTTCCGCTCTATCTGCTAAGGTAGCACCAGGAGAACTACTGCGATTGTGCCCCCGGTTCGGCCAGGGTGAGCACCTCAGTAGAGAAAGCCGAAAACTGACTGTCATGATGTAGCGTGAGACTGGTCAGCCACTCGATGACCGATCGGAATCTATCGGATTCCTCCGCTTTGACGAAGGATCGCTTCCCGGTCAGGCACATACGCGCCCCTAATTCGGACGAGCGCAGTGGCCACCAAGGAGCTACATAAAGAGTCTCATTTTCAAACTCCTATGGCTAAGTGAAAGTGTTAAAGCATTATAGTCCGGTTGCCTGGCCCGCTGCGCTATCACCTCCTTTGTAGGACCAAGACGTTGGGTTAAGTGTGAGAATGCGCCTTCCGCGAGCACCCCCGCACTATGTGCGTGGGGGCTGAAGCCAACGACTTCCATCTTTAAGATTCTATACATATATATATATATCTTAAAACGGCCGATTAGAAGGTGTTTACAATACTTGGAGGCACAAGTATAAAATAAGCCACTACAGTTTATCAAAATATTACTTTATAATTATATATGCTATCATAACATAGCATCTTTCGAGCACTATGTCTCTATTACACGAGCGCCTTCAAGAACTTCCTGAAAATAGTGCTTGGAAGGTACTCGGCTTTGGTCCGAATCTCGGGAAGCAACAACGGTGGTCTCCATCTCTGCCCAGTATGTCTTAACACGGGCTAGAGCCATCCTAGAACCCTCTATGCATGCTGACCTCTTAATTGCATTTATACGCAGCACCGCGTCAAGGAATTGCTGCACCAAGCTGAAATAACTCTTCGGCTCCGCTCTCCTCGGCCATAGATGATCCATGACATACTTCATGGCGAGTCCGGACAACCTATTCAGTTCGGCCCACTGAGCCAAACGATCATCCACTGCCAGTGGACGCTCTGGATTATGAAACTGCGACCAGAAAAGCTTTTCCACTTCGCAATCTTTCGGATCTCGAAAGTGTTCGGTCGCATCAGCAGCACTCGTTACCAAGTCCAGATAGGTGTCCTTCACACTCCACATCCGGTCCAACGGAGCAAACTTCAGATCACAAACCTTCCTCCGCAGCATAAAGGGCTTTCCAGCCGTAATCTGTTCGGCCTGACGCAGCTCCTCTTTCGCAGCTCTCATCACAGAGCGAGCGTCCTTGGCATCGGCAACGGCCTTCTCTAAGTCCGTCTGTCTCGCCCTGTCTTCTTTCTCAAGAAGTTTGCAACGGTCTGCAGCGCTCTTTAACTTCTCGGCCATCTTGGCCATCTCCTCTTTTCTTTGGCAATGAGCAGCCTGTTCGGCTCTCAGCTCTTCAAGGGCCTTCTTGGCAGCCGCATCGCTTTTTCTGGCTTGCTCCTTCGCTCGGGCAAGATCTGCCCTAAGGTTCTCCACGGCGGCCGCACCATCTGCGTCAAGCACACACATTGTAAGACACTGGCATGAAGCTCCTCTTACCTGGTGCCGCCCGAAGAATTACATACCTTGAGCCTCATCAAGCCGCTTGTTGACAAGCGCGATGTCGGCATCTACCATGTCCAGTTGCCGCTTTAGTTCGGCCACACCATTAGTCCGGCCTGATTCCGGACACCTCGTCACCTACATTCAAAGGCGACATCTTAGACCTGGGATTATGATCCTCTATGTGCCGTCATTTCTTGACAACACGCAGAGTCTCAGGGGCTACTATCTACACAGGGCGCATCTTATTTATGAGCAACTGACAAAAGTGTACATTATCTAACGTACCTCAAAACCCGTCAGTAAACTTTTGACGGCCTCATGCAATCCGCTTTGTGCGGATGAAATCCTTTCAATCACCGTGCCCATCAAGGCATGGTGCCCTTCTGAGATAAAAGCTCGCCCCCGCAGAATCTTTAGTTCTTCCGGCCGAGCACCAGACGGTGCCGGACTTGTCCTATGGCATCTTTCGAAGGCCGGACAGGGAGGACTTTGGGGGGCCGCACTACCACCTCCCATCCCTGCCGGATTCGGAGAAACCCTCCGCGACGACACCTCAGGGTCGCCCGCCTCGCTGGGCGGCACGGCAGGGGGAGGTGTTCCGCTCTCCATCATCTCCGGAAGAAGATCCCCCGAAGACGAGCTCTGCTGCGAGGGGCTGAGGTACGAGCTACAAGGTAAAATTTCGGTTAAATCTTCTCAGATGCAAAATCAAGGATTTCTCTCATCCCTCGAAAGGAAAATCTTTTTACGGCTCGCTTGAGGGCTGATCCCCTTGAGGGCGTAGTCCGGTCAAGGAACTCCCTGGCGTCGGACCCTCTGACGAGGATTTTCTCCCCCGTTTTGAGGCCATGGTTTCTGGGTCGTCAGAGGCGGCTCTCTTCTTCCCTTTAGGAGAGGAATTGTCGGTTCCTCCCTTCGGAGCAGCCTCCTTCGGGGAGGTCGTAGCTTCCTTGTCCTCCCCCTCCAAAGGCATTATCTCCAGCATCCTGACTAGCACAGGATCCGGCCTGGTTTCAGGAAGGGGAGCCGGACACCTGATCAGCTTTGCCTTCTCTATCCACTCCTGTTCAAAAGGACGACTCTTTTAGGGGCAAGCTTAACGATTATACGGATAGAAGGTCCGGACATAAGGTTGCTTACTTGAGTATCCGGGTGATTGTACCTTAAGCCTGCGTCCTCGGTTGAATCTGGACACATCTCCTGTGATCCGAAGAACAATTTATACATCTCCGCAGGCGTTGCGCCCATAAAATTCTGAAGAGCTCGCGGTCCCTCCGGATTAAACTCCCACAGACGAAGGGGGCGACGTTTGCCGGGCAATGTTCGGCGAATCAACATGACCTGCTGTCAGGACCCCGATCCTAAGTCACACCGATCTAGCATGTAACACATCATATCACTTTGCGGCCTCACGCACGGTATTCCCACGGGTGCCACCTTACCTGGCCCGGGACCGTTTGCGCCTTTTGGCTCACGTATATGATAGTGTCGCTAGCATCCATATGACAAAGAACCCGGGCTGACATGGCTAGTCGTGAACCCAAAGTGGCACTAACTTACAGGGACAGGCATACATGACCCAACAACGAACGTGTCGGTCATCAGCGAGTGAATCCAGGCTGTAGCACTGGGCTAGCAGGACTCCGGTGAACTGGGCTGTAGCGGGCTAACAGGACTCCGGTATTCATCGCGTGACATTTCCCCGAAGGGACAGACACAGGAACGAAGAAGGACACATGCCGGCCAGCCTAAGTGTTCCGGAGCAGTAGCAAGCTACCATGGCTCGGTGGAAACACTAGGATACATTTCCCGGTAAGAGAGGCTACTAAAGATAAACAACTAGATAGTCAGATCCCACACATACCAAGCATTTCAATATCATACACACAATATGCTCGATATGTGCAAATACAACATGGTATCACAACATGACTCTACGACTCAAGTATTTATTCAATAGGCTCCGAGGAGCGAGATATTACAAACATAGGTCTCATGACCCAACATTCAGAGCATACAAGTCAAACACAAACGGAAGATATCATGTCTGAGTACAGACAACTATAAATGAAAGAGGCTGAGAAGCCTGACTATCTACCAGATCCTGCCGAGGGCACAAGATCGTAGCTGAGGTAACAAGCTAAACGGCGAAGTCCACGTGGAACTACTAGCGAGACTGAAGTCTCTCTGCAAAAACATAAATTAAGCAACGTGAGTACAAATGTACCCAGCAAGACTTACATCAGAACTAACTACATATGCATCATTATCAACCAAGGGGATGGTGGGGTTTAACTGCAGCAAGCCAGCTTTGACACGGTGGCTATCCTAAACTACGACTGCAAGTAACTCTTTTGAGGTGGCGCACACGAGTCCACATATTCACCATATCAATACACCACTATGGATCCGCTCCCGTCTCCCTACGAGAACGCCATCCATAGCACTCACGCTTATCTTGCGTATTTTAGAGTATCCACTTTCACTTGTCTATGAACTATGCAAGGGGTCCAAGTTTCCATATCCGAGGAATCCGGCTATTCGAATAGATAATGATAACCCTACAGGGGTGTACTTCTTCACACACTCTCCCGCCACTTATCGCCCTGTACACGTCATGTACCTCGGCAACCTTCAAGCGGAAGCCGGGCGAGGGAGTCGGCCACGACCTGACTAACCAAGCAAGTCTCTCGTCCAGGTTTATCGCCTATTCGGGTTCCATCCGCAAGGAGATCCGGCCGGGGTGTCGCTCACGGCCCCAAACAATGTGAGCAGGGTTCCCAAGCCCACCATCCGGGTGCCACTTGGTACACCATGCCACTGTGCCTAGTCTGTCACAAGCCCACCTGTACCGGGTGCCACTTGGTAGACTACTAACACTACCTACAAACACCAGAAACTAGTTGCAACTCCTGGACAGAGATCAAGTTGATTAATAAGTCGAGAGGGGCACTTAAGCATTCCAATGTGTGGTAGTAGCTAGTCATGGATCACAAACACAGAACTCAGTTCCTGAGGACGGCTGCAATGAGACAACCCACCATGTACTCCTACATGGCCTCTCACCGCTACCTTTACTAAATCGTGTTCACACACTTAGCTCTCAACGGTAGGACATGTTCACACACCTCTGATTCATCCCCGATGAATCAGACCTGACTCAACTCTAAGCAGTAGCAGGCATGACAAACAAGCATGAATGAGTAGGCACAACAGGGCTCAAACAACTCCTACTCATGCTAGTGGGTTTCATCTATTTACTGTGGCAATGACAGGTCATGCAGAGGATAAAGGGGTTCAACTACCGCAGCAAGTAACAGATGAATCGTTGTTGTCCTAATGCAGTAAAAGAGAGCAGGAGCGAGAGAGTGGGATTTTATCGGAATGAACAAGGGGGTTTTGCTTGCCTGGCACTTCTGAAGATAATATAGTTCTTCATCGGTGTCATCGATCACATCGCCGGTACACGTCTATCGAGAGGGGACAACTACCGGCAAACAAGGAAGAACACAATCAATGCAATGCGACAATATGATGCATGTGTGACATGGCAATATGATGTGATTTGAGCTAATGCAACTAGCAGCAAGTTAAATGGAGTTGGTTTGAACCCTAGGTTCAAATTCAAACTCCACATGTGATTATTTAAATGCCATTTAATTGAATTGTCCTAAACAGCAGCTATAAGTTGTTCTAACATGCATGAAAATGGTACAGATGGATAGATTGGATTTTTCTGATAATTTTTCATATATAAATTATTTCATTCTGAGCTACGGTTGAATTTCTATGAATTTTTGAAGTTTAAATCATTTTCTGGAATTTCCTGAATTAAAATAAATCCAGAAAATGATTTATTGCGTCAGCACTAGGTCATGCTGATGTCAGCAGGTCAACTAGGCGGGTCCAGGTCAAACCTGACCAGTGGGGCCCACTGGTCAGTGACTTAGGTGACTAACAGAGTTAATTAACTCTAACTAATCAAGTTAATAGCCACGGGGCCCACTGTCAGTGTCAGCAGGGGTAATTAGTTTAACTAATTTAATTAGTACTAATCCTAATTAACTAATGGGGCTGGGCCCATGAGTCAGTGGCCTAGGGGGTTGGTTAGTGTGGGGGGGGGGGTAGCCGCTAACGACGGCCACGTCGGATTCGCCGGCGGTTGGACGACGGCGACGACCCAGAGCGGCGGTGGCTCGCCGGAGTTGCGCCAGAAACGACGGATCGACGCGCCAGGGGCACCAGAGGATAGCCTGTGCCCGCGCGCATCTAGGGGAACCAACGGGAGGTGCAGGGGTGGACGGAGTTCGCCGGAAGCGAGGTCGTAGCGGCGGCCGGAGTTCGGGCGCCGATGAAAACGACGACACCGTGCACGGGAAGATCTACGGTTAGCACCTACGCGTTCTATGAGAGCTCACGAACCCAACGGAGGCACGCACGGGACCAAATGGCCACCGAAGCCTCGTCGGCGATGAGCTCGTGCGGCGGCGTGCTGTCGGGGGAGAGAGGCGCGGCGGCTACGGTATGCTAGAGAGAAAACGGAGAGGGGGAGGAGGAAGAGGAGCTCACGGGGAGTCGGTTGGAGCAGACGGCAAGCTCGGGGAGGCAGCGACGGCGGCGAATCGACGGCGGCGGTCCTCGGTGGCCGAGGAGGGGAAAAGCGTCGGGACGGCGCTTCGGGGCTTCTCCGGTCGCGTGAGCCGACGGAGAGGTCGAGGGAGGCACTGCGGAGCTCGGGAGCGCGTCGGGGAGGAGAGGGGGTGGCGGTGGCCGCGAGGGCAGCGAGGGTCAGCGACGGTGGCGCTCGGCCGGTTGTGTGCGGGAGGGACGGAGAAGGGGAGAGGCGATGGGAGAGGTCGAGGGGGTTCCAGGGGGGTGCGTGGCGTCTCCCGAAGAGGCCAGGGCGAAGCGGCAAGCAGGAGGTGGCCGGGGCGGCGTCGGCGCTCGCCATCGAGCAGCTTCGGGGCGGGGGGGGGGGGGAAGACGACAGAGAGGAGGAGGTGGGCTGGGCCGGTTTCTGCAGCAGGCCGCACAGGTAGGCGCCGGGTAAGCTTCTGCTCTTTTATTTCTGTTCTGTTGTTCTATTTTTCTTTTATTAATATCTTTTGCCATTGTTTTGAATTTAAACAAATTCAAACAATGCCAAAAACTCCTCTGAATATTTTTATTTTGCTAGATGGACTTTTCCAAAAGCTCATAAAATATTTCAGGGGTATTTGAAATTATATTCTAATTATATGAATATAATTCAAATTCAAATAGCTAATGATTTAAATTCAAAGTCCCAAAAATAAATCCTTAAAAATGTTCAATATTTTGGTTGGGACCAGAACCCTTGCCAAAAATTATCAAACATTTAAGAAGAGCATTTTGGAATAATGAATGAGATTTTAGGGTTTTTGCCCTTCTTTTATTTAGGGTTTTGAGGCTTCCAAATTTCCCCAGTTCAAGTTTCAGAAATTTAAACATGATGCAAACGCTAGGCAGCACCAGAAGCTAGGGATGTGACAACCCGCCCCCACTAAACAAGAATCTCGTCCCGAGATTCAAGCGTAGGGTAGGATGAAGGGGAACGCAACTAACGCAATCTTCACGATCCAACTTGCACTTCATAGGAACGTTGATTTGATCACCATCTTTGTCTCGACGTCTTGCTCTGAGAACTCTAGCTAACATGACAACGAGAGGGAAAGTAAGATTCTGGAAGGATCGATCTTCTCAAAGGTCGAACAACTCACGGAATGAGACATAGAACCATCTCTCGGGTTGAGACACGAGATACACATCAAGAGGGGTGGAAAGAAACGGATGACGAAGGTTCACTAGGTGGACAACAATTCCACACTTAAGAAGGTGGTAAACGATTGTCAACGTAGCGAGGAGTTGAGTTGCCACGATACCATAACGGGGCACCTTAGGGAAGGTGACTTGTGGAAATTTCCCCTTAAGTGGCAAAAGAATTACCTTTGATTCAGAGATCATTGAAACTCTTTATACCAGCCTAAGGCAATTCTCGAGCGATCGTTTGGAGGGGTTTGGTAGAATGGCATACTCGGACTTGGATGATGTGGATTACCTTGTTGAAGACAACGTAATGGATGAATTTGCTTACCACCGGAAATGGAAGAGACCCATGGTAGAATGGCACAATGGCGGTGCAAGCTGGGAACAGAATGCAAATGCTGGGAATGATTCTGGTAACTGGGGAAGAACCCAACAATAGAGAGTGAATTCACTGTTTGAAAGGTCATAGCATTGCCGAGGAAACTGAGAGGAATCCCAGTTAGAGCCGATGATAACACGTAGCGCTTGTGCGTGCTCTCAAGAACTTGAGCATTTCCATAATCATCAAGGTTTTACCAACATCCGTGTCAAGGATCCTGGCAACACAACTTGCTACCATGATGAATGATGATGGATGATGCAGATGCAAAGGAAGATAACACTTTCTCAGATTTCACCCTAGCAAGGCCAAGGAAGAAAATCTGGATGATCGACCGAGAGACATTTAGCACTCCGCTTCTAATGTTCTCCTTGATGTGCTAGTGTATCCCATTCATAGATATGGTTTGATAACTAGAACATCAAGTAAAAGGTCGGACTTCGGGAGCAATAGAATCCATAAGGAACAGTTACGGAGGTAAATCCTACGAAATCCTTATGGGGAGGTGGCCAACTTCTTCAATCAAGATACTACAATAATAGGTCTTTCGGCTGGGTGGTGCTGGCCACGACATCCACTTTACCAGTTATCGAGGAACCAATATTATAGTTCTTGGGGAAATGTTCCAACCATCATATCTGCCTGAGATTCAGATCTGGTTGGTGTCAGGATATTCCAGACCCATCGAGTCTAGGAAGAAAAATGAAAGTTTGCAACACAAATCGACGAGATGACGTTGCGGGATTCTCGGGAGATGAACTACGATAGCAAGCTCCAAAACATGAGCTGGTTCTGCTACACACATGTGAACATGTTGTCTCAGACAAACATGATCACATGGTAGTCTTACAATAAAACACTACCGAGTTCAGGTTGGGAACCATCATCGAGGATGTCGAAGTCTTGTGCATGACCTAGGATTAGCACATCAACTCCTTTTCCTGAACAAATCAGTCAGTGGCTTGGGGTGCTACGGAATACATATGGAGTGGAGGTAATTAATCTACCAAACCACAGTATACTTGGCACATGCATGACTGACTTGGGACGATTCCAGAGGAAACAAAACAAACCTTTCTCAACCCACGGCGGCAACTTGCACCAAATGCACATGAACTAGAGGAAGTCACTTCTTCCATCCAAGCATAGGCTTCATGAACGGAGCACGAAGGCATTGCTTACAAAGTTTCCAACACTAACTTAATGTTCAACAAAATCATGGAGGAGATAAGGATGTTGTCAATGGGCTCAACAACAATTCATCCAGGTTTCCATATAAAAGGATTTCCATAGTTAAGTGAACACGGTGATAGCATTGGTCAGACCAAAGAATATAATGGTGTATGCTCGAGGAAACCCACGAGTAAGACAACATTACGAATATCGTTGGTTCTGATTTGATTTGACGATAGCTCATACTCAAATCAAAGATTGGATAAGATAATAGGTCCAGCAACTGATCACAGGGACCAATCGATGAAATATCAATTTTCTTCAACACACACATACAAAGGGTATCCCTTTGAAATGAACTAAGTCAGGTAAGCTTTTATCTTCCAACTCTCCAAGTTGTTGTCTAGCTTAACCAACTAGCTCAGGGATATCTAACACCGATTCTTGGAGAGAAGGTGGTTCACAAGAAACCAACTTGATCACGAGCTCAACATAACAGTCAAGGGACAACCTGGTAATACTTCCGAGAAGATATTCGGAAAATCACGAACCACCGGTATGTTACTAAGCTCGAGAACAATCTCGCTTTTGAGGGCAAGACGATATGATCAAATGAGTGAGGACTTGACAAGATCCTAACTCATCAATCGAAGGGTGCACCGAAATAAGGACTAGGTAGCACGATCAGTCTTAGAAGGATGATTCAAAAACCAACACGCTAAGAATGAAATTATTGTCCTTTAACTACCAAGCAACGAGGTTGCTAGGAGTATTGATTTCACACATCACAATTCTTCTGTCGGTATTCCGGTTGCATCAACACGAAGACCGAGGAATGACTAATGATGGTGAGAAGTATCACTACGTCAAAATTCATGAGAGTTGGTGCAGTTCTCATGACAATTCTGACATAAAGGGGGTAATACTCCAAGGTAGAACAGAACCAAAAGCTGGATTGGCATTTGATCTGCGGAATACAACTGTTAAGACCCAATCCTGGGTATGGATGAGGTACTGGAGTTTGTTTCTCCTAGTCATTCCGCGATAGAATGGCTTGACGGACCACAAGAGTAATAGGCATCGATAAACGAACGCACGCATACTCTTGACTATCAATTGATAGACGAAGGTCAGTAGACAACTAAAGAGGGACAACTCAAAGGAACATATAACTTTTTGAGTTGTGGATGCGTAGATTAGTATGTCGAACCAGGTTCAACATAATTCTTCCGGATAACCCATGCAGAAAGGTAGAACTGCAGAGCCACAATATATAATGGAGAACTCATCAAGAGCACTCTGGTTGTGATCGTTTAGTTCAACGAGGAACTTCTGCCATAAGTAGTTCATGGTATTTGGAAGAAGAAGATACCACGGACTTCAAGGACTATCGCAAAGGTTACTAATAACCTAAGGGAGCTAGCAATTACTATCAACATGAAGTAAGTAGGGTGAATCTCGGGTTCAAAACCCAGAAGTGGAATGCCTACTAACTAAGTGGCATCACGGGATGCTTACGAGAATGATGGCCAGAATCATCACACTGGGACACAAATCATGGCTAAATTACTAGATGATCCCCTAAGACACCTAGGGTCATAATACCAGCGCCAACATATATGTCAAGGCAATAAAGTACCTCAACTCACTGATGATTAATCTGACCAAAGGCACATCGGAAACAGAAGGAAGGGATTTGCAAATGCATCGGACTATTTAGAAACCTGGGATGACTCGGACAGCATAACGGCTGTAAATGCTCAAAAAGATTTGAGACATGCTACAAAATGGTGGCATAACCACTCGATCATCAGAATATCAAGGTTCTAAGATCAACAATTAACATACAGAAGTCGTAGGAACTGAACTCAAGCTTAAATCCAACAATCTTATAAGTCTACGGATTAGTAACACATGATCCTGATAGAAAGAAGAGATAGCCTAGTTCTTAATCCCCGTAGGAAAGACAAGATGACTCAGATCAGAAGGCCACGAGGTAAAGGAGTAAAAAGAGCCTTACGTTCCATCCCACAATCAATTCCCTTACATAACTAAAGAATTTCTAGACTCAACTTCGACCAGTTTGGCTTGGTAATCCTACAGGCAGTCAGGCTCTGATACCAAAACTGTCAGGACCCCGATCCTAAGTCACACCGATCTAGCATGTAACACATCATATCACTTTGCGGCCTCACGCACGGTATTCCCACGGGTGCCACCTTACCTGGCCCGGGACCGTTTGCGCCTTTTGGCTCACGTATATGATAGTGTCGCTAGCATCCATATGACAAAGAACCCGGGCTGACATGGCTAGTCGTGAACCCAAAGTGGCACTAACTTACACGGACAGGCATACATGACCCAGCAACGAACGTGTCGGTCATCAGCGAGTGAATCCAGGCTGTAGCACTGGGCTAGCAGGACTCCGGTGAACCGGGCTGTAGCGGGCTAACAGGACTCCGGTATTCATCGCGTGACATTTCCCCGAAGGGACAGACACAGGAACGAAGAAGGACACATGCCGGCCAGCCTAAGTGTTCCGGAGCAGTAGCAAGCTACCATGGCTCAGTGGAAACACTAGGATACATTTCCCGGTAAGAGAGGCTACTAAAGATAAACAACTAGATAGTCAGATCCCACACATACCAAGCATTTCAATATCATACACACAATATGCTCGATATGTGCAAATACAACATGGTATCACAACATGGCTCTACGACTCAAGTATTTTATTCAATAGGCTCCGAGGAGCGAGATATTACAAACATAGGTCTCATGACCCAACATTCAGAGCATACAAGTCAAACACAAACGGAAGCTATCATGTTTGAGTACAGACAACTATAAATGAAAGAGGCTGAGAAGCCTGACTATCTACCAGATCCTGCCGAGGGCACAAGATCGTAGCTGAGGTAACAAGCTAAACGGCGAAGTCCACGTGGAACTACTAGCGAGACTGAAGTCTCTCTGCAAAAACATAAATTAAGCAACGTGAGTACAAATGTACCCAGCAAGACTTACATCAGAACTAACTACATATGCATCATTATCAACCAAGGGGATGGTGGGGTTTAACTGCAGCAAGCCAGCTTTGACACGGTGGCTATCCTGAACTACGACTGCAAGTAACTCTTTTGAGGTGGCGCACACGAGTCCACATATTCACCATATCAATACACCACTATGGATCCGCTCCCGTCTCCCTACGAGAACGCCATCCATAGCACTCACGCTTATCTTGCGTATTTTAGAGTATCCACTTTCACTTGTCTATGAACTATGCAAGGGGTCCAAGTTTCCATATCCGAGGAATCCGGCTATTCGAATAGATAATGATAACCCTGCAGGGGTGTACTTCTTCACACACGCTCCCGCCACTTATCGCCCTGTACACGTCATGTACCTCGGCAACCTTCAAGCGGAAGCCGGGCGAGGGAGTCGGCCACGACCTGACTAACCAAGCAAGTCTCTCGTCCAGGTTTATCGCCTATTCGGGTTCCATCCGCAAGGAGATCCGGCCGGGGTGTCGCTCACGGCCCCAAACGATGTGAGCAGGGTTCCCAAGCCCACCATCCGGGTGCCACTTGGTACACCGTGCCACTGTGCCTAGTCTGTCCCAAGCCCACCTGTACCGGGTGCCACTTGGTAGACTACTAACACTACCTACAAACACCAGAAACTAGTTGCAACTCCTGGACAGAGATCAAGTTGATTAATAAGTCGAGAGGGGCACTTAAGCATTCCAATGTGTGGTAGTAGCTAGTCATGGATCACAAATACAGAACTCAGTTCCTGAGGACGGCTGCAATGAGACAACCCACCATGTACTCCTACATGGCCTCTCACCGCTACCTTTACCAAATCGTGTTCACACACTTAGCTCTCAACGGTAGGACATGTTCACACACCTCTAGTTCGAATCAGACCTGACTCAACTCTAAGCAGTAGCAGGCATGGCAAACAAGCAAGAATGAGTAGGCACAACAGGGCTCAAACAACTCCTACTCATGCTAGTGGGTTTCATCTATTTACTGTGGCAATGACAGGTCATGCAGAGGATAAAGGGGTTCAACTACCGCAGCAAGTAACAGATGAATCGTTGTTGTCCTAATGCAGTAAAAGAGAGCAGGAGCGAGAGAGTGGGATTTTATCGGAATGAACAAGGGGGTTTTGCTTGCCTGGCACTTCTGAAGATAATATAGTTCTTCATCGGTGTCATCGATCACATCGCCGGTACACGTCTATCGAGAGGGGACAATTATCGGCAAACAAGGAAGAACACAATCAATGCAATGCGACAATATGATGCATGTGTGACATGGCAATATGATGTGATTTGAGCTAATGCAACTAGCAGCAAGTTAAATGGAGTTGGTTTGAACCCTAGGTTCAAATTCAAACTCCACATGTGATTATTTAAATGCCATTTAATTGAATTGTCCTAAACAGCAGCTATAAGTTGTTCTAACATGCATGAAAATGGTACAGATGGATAGATTGGATTTTTCTGATAATTTTTCATATATAAATTATTTCATTCTGAGCTACGGTTGAATTTCTATGAATTTTTGAAGTTTAAATCATTTTCTGGAATTTCCTGAATTAAAATAAATCCAGAAAATGATTTATTGCGTCAGCACTAGGTCATGCTGATGTCAGCAGGTCAACTAGGCGGGTCCAGGTCAAACCTGACCGGTGGGGCCCACTGGTCAGTGACTTAGGTGACTAACAGAGTTAATTAACTCTAACTAATCAAGTTAATAGCCACGGGGCCCACTGTCAGTGTCAGCAGGGGTAATTAGTTTAACTAATTTAATTAGTACTAATCCTAATTAACTAACGGGGCTGGGCCCATGAGTCAGTGGCCTAGGGGGTTGGTTAGTGTGGGGGGTTAGCCGCTAACGACGGCCACGTCGGATTCGCCGGCTGTTGGACGACGGCGACGACCCAGAGCGGCGGTGGCTCGCCGAAGTTGCGCCAGAGACGACGGATCGACGCGCCAGGGGCACCATAGGATAGCCCGTGCCCGCGCGCATCTAGGGGAACCAACGGGAGGTGTAGGGGTGGACGGAGTTCGCCGGAAGCGAGGTCGTAGCAGCGGCCGGAGTTCGGGCGCCGATGAAAACGACGACACCGTGCATGGGAGGATCTACGGTTAGCACCTACGCGTTCTATGCGAGCTCACGAACCCAACGGAGGCACGCACGGGACCAAATGGCCACCGGAGCCTCGTCGGCGATGAGCTCGTGCGGCGGCGTGCTGTCGAGGGAGAGAGGCGCGGCGGCTACGGTATGCTAGAGAGAAAACGGAGAGGGGGAGGAAGAAGAGGAGCTCACGGGGAGTCGGTTGGAGCAGACGGCGAGCTCGGGGAGGCGGCGACGGCGGCGAATCGACGGCGGCGGTCCTTGGTGTCCGAGGAGGGGAAAAGCGTCGGGACGGTGCTTCGGGGCTTCTCCGGTCGCGTGAGCCGACGGAGAGGTCGAGGGAGGCACTGCGGAGCTCGGGAGCGCGTCGGGGAGGAGAGGGGGCGGCGGTGGCCGCGAGGGTAGCGAGGGTCAGCGACGGTGGCGCTCGGCCGGTTGTGTGCGAGAGGGACGGAGAAGGGGAGAGGCGATGGGAGAGGTCGAGGGGGTTCCAGGGGGGTGCGTGGCGTCTCCCGAAGAGGCCAAGGCGAAGCGGCAAGCAGGAGGTGGCTGGGGCAGCGTCGGCGCTCGCCACCGAGAAGCTTCGGGGCGAGGGGGGGAAGACGACAGAGAGGAGGAGGTGGGCTGGGCCGGTTTCTGCAGCAGGCCGCACAGGTAGGCGCCGGGTAAGCTTCTGCTCTTTTATTTCTGTTCTGTTGTTCTGTTTTTCTTTTATTAATATCTTTTGCCATTGTTTTGGATTTAAACAAATTCAAACAATGCCAAAAACTCCTCTGAATATTTTTATTTTGCTAGATGGACTTTTCCAAAAGCTCATAAAATATTTCAGGGGTATTTGAAATTATATTCTAATTATATGAATATAATTCAAATTCAAATAGCTAATGATTTAAATTCAAAGTCCCAAAAATAAATCCTTAAAAATGTTCAATATTTTGGTTGGGACCAGAACCCTTGCCAAAAATTATCAAACATTTAAGAAGAGCATTTTGGAACAATGAATGAGATTTTAGGGTTTTTGCCCTTCTTTTATTTAGGGTTTTGAGGCTTCCAAATTTCCCCAGTTCAAGTTT
This sequence comes from Triticum aestivum, assembly GCF_018294505.1. Classification (NCBI taxonomy): domain Eukaryota; kingdom Viridiplantae; phylum Streptophyta; class Magnoliopsida; order Poales; family Poaceae; genus Triticum; species Triticum aestivum. Next base: position 206,141,140 of record NC_057800.1, on the reverse strand, counting down.
CAGAAATTTAAACATGATGCAAACGCTAGGCAGCACCAGAAGCTAGGGATGTGACACCTGCGTCACCTTGACCAAACTAAGGTCTCCTTCCAAGAGATCCTTAATTCGGCCCTGTAACAGGGGCACGTCTTTGGGCATACCCCAATCTAATCCTTTGTTGACCCATGACACTAGCCGTGGTGGGGGACCCGAGCGAAAGGCAGGAGGCGCCGCCCACTTGGCGCTCCTGGGAACGGTGATATAGAACCATTCTTGTTGCCACAAGCCGAGCTCTTCTCGAAAGGAGCCCTCGGGCCATGGAGCATCAGCATTCTTACTGATGACAGCACCTCCCGCTCTGCATGCCGTCCCTCGATCATCTTCGGCTTCACTCCAAAGGTCTTGAGCCACAATCCGAAGTGAGGGGTAACATGGAGGAATGCTTCACATACAACGATGAATGAGGAAATATGGAGGATGGACTCCGGAGCTAAGTCGTGAAGTTCCAGCCCGTAATAAAACAGCATCTCCCTCACGAAGGGATCCATCGGGAAGCCTAACCCCCAAAGGAAGTGAGACATGAACACTACGCTCTCACCAGGCTGGGGATTGGGAATAGCTTGCCCTTGAGCAGGCAACCTATGCGGAATTTCGGCAGTCAGGAACTTAGCCTCTCTCAACTTTAGCACATCCTCCTCCGTGACGGAGGAGGGCATCCATCAGCCTTGAAGGTCGGAACTGGACATTGTCGAAGGTCCGAAGCGCCTGGAATCTGAAGCCTAGGGTGTTGGGACTCGAGGCGACGGGTGAACTCGTTTGAGATTGGAAAACGAAGTAAGGCCTTGGTCTCTTTATAAGAGGTTGAATACCAGGAGCCCTCCCCGTAACCGTTTGGGACTCGCCTTTAATCGAGAAAACATGCTAGCGGGCATGATTTGGTTACCCACGTCCGTATTGATGAGGATCTCGTAAAAGGGGGGCACACAATCTCTGCTTTGACAAGACGTGCCAAGGAAACCGCCTCGCAAAACATGCTGAGGTGGAAAAGTAAAAACGATTCGAGTAAAGGACTTGGCTTTAGTGTGATGGCGCACTGCAGAATACATCAGCGGATTTGATTTGTGTTAATATTAATCTCTCTATGGCAATATGTGGAAACTTATTTTCAGAGCCGGACACTATTCTTGGTGATTACAATCTTCTATGAAGGACTTGGAGGAGGAACCCGCCTTGCAATGCCGAAGACAATTTGCGCGCCGGACTCGTCGTCATTGAAGCCTGGTTCAGGGGCTACTGAGGGAGTCCTGGATTAGGGGGTGTTCGGATAGCCGGACTATACCTTCAGCCGGACTCCTGGACTATGAAGATACAAGATTGAAGACTTCGTCCCGTGTCTGGATAGGACTTTCCTTGGCGTGGAAGGCAAGCTTGACGATGCGATATTCAAGATCTCCTACCATTGGAACCGACTCTGTGTAACCCTAATCCTATCCGGTGCCTATATAAACCGAAGGGTTGTAGTCCGTAGAGGATCAACTTCATACACAACAATCATACCATAGGCTAGCTTCTAGGGTTTAGCCTCCTTGATCTCGTGGTAGATCTACTCTTGTACTACCCATATCTTCAATATTAATCAAGCAGGAGTAGGGTTTTACCTCCATCGAGAGGGCCCGAACCTGGGTAAAACAAAGTGTCCCTAGCCTCCTGTTACCATCCGGCCTAGACGCACAGTTCGGGACCCCCTACCCGAGATCCGCCGATTTTGACACCGACACTGACCATAGACATGTGTTGTCATTTGATGAATAGGGTCAAATCATTAGAGAATGATGTGATGGATGAGACCCATCCATTAGCTTATCATTATGATCGTTGAGTTTTATTGCTATTGCTTTCTTCATGACTTATACATGTTCCTATGACTATGAGATTATGCAACTCCTAAATACCAGAGGAACACCTTGTGTGCTACCAAACATCACAACGTAACTGGGTGATTATAAAGATGCTCTATAGGTGTCTCCGAAGGTGTTTGTTGGGTTGGCATAGATCGACATTAGGATTTGTCACTCTGTGTATCGAAGAGGTATCTCTGGGCCCTCTCGGTAATGCACATCACTATAAGCTTTGAAAGCAATGTGACTAATGAGTTAGTTGCGGGATGATGTATCACGGAACGAGTAAAGAGACTTGCCGGTAATGAGGTTGAAATAGGTATGATGATACCGAAGATCGAATCTCGGGCAAGTAACATACCGATGACAAAGGGAACAACGTATGTTGTTATGCGGTTTGACCGATAAAGATCTTCCTAGAGTATGTAGGAACCAATATGAGCATCCAGGTTCTGCTATTGGTTATTGATCGGAGATGAGTCTCGGTAATGTCTACATAGTTCTCGAACCCATAGGGTCGGCACGCTTAACGTTAGATGATGTTATGTATTGTGAGTTATGTGATTTGATGTACCAAAGGTTGTTTGGAGTCCCGAATGTGATCACGGACATGACGAGGAGTCTCGAAATGGTCGAGACATGAAGATTGATATATTGGAAGGTTATGTTTGGACACCGGAAAGGTTTTGGATAGGTTCGGGCATTTTCCGGAGTACCGGGGGGTTACTGGAACCCCCCGGGGGATTAATGGGCCTTCATGGGCCATAGTGGAAGAGAGGAGGAGGCGGCCAGGTGTGGCGCGCACCCTCCCTAGGCCCAATCTGAATTGGGGTAGGCTTTGGGGTTCCGCCCCCTTTGCTTCTCTCCCTATTCCTCTTCCTTCTTCTCCTACCTCGACGAGGAAAGGGGGAAACCTACTCCTACTAGGAGTAGGAATCCCCCATTAGGGCGCGCCCCTTGACGCCGGCCCTCCCCCTCCTCCACTCCTTTATATACGGGGGAGGGGGCACCCCATAGACACACAAGTTGATTTCTTAGCCGTGTGCGGTGCCCCCCTTCGCAGATTTCCACCTCGGTCATATTGTCGTAGTGCTTAGGCGAAGCCCTGCATTGGTAACTTCATCATCACCATCACCACTCCGTCGTGCCGACGAAACTCTCCCTTGGCCTCAGCTGGGTCTAGAGTTCGAGGGACGTCACCGAGTTGAACATGTGTAGACCGCGAAGGTGTCGTGCGTTCGGTACTTGATCGGTTGGATCATGAAGACGTTCGACTACATCAACCGCGTTACTTAACGATTCCGCTTTTGGTCAATGAGGGTACATGGACACACTCTTCCTGCTTGTTGCTATGCATCTCCTAGATAGATCTTGTGTGATCGTCGGAATTTTTTGAAATACTGCGTTCCCCAACACAGCGGAGCAGTCCGAACCATGATTCTAATGCAAGCCAGAACCAAACATGGGGGAGAAGGGCTTTGTAGGAGTCCAAACATGAGACACATCGGACTCTAACACCCCTAGCCCACCCAACAGAAAGGTGGCGCTCGTGCTTTTGTAGCTACCCGCAATGTTTCCGCATCAAAACCACCCACTCTTCTTCCATCCTGCCGCTCTCCACCCAATTCTCGCCCTGTTCTCCCACTGTCTTTCTTCCCTCCTGCTGCCGATACATGGAACCGAAGGAGAACCTGCCAGAGATGAAGGTGGTGGAGGTGCTATATGATCTAAGAATCACACTCGCTCGAAAGATTGATGGAGGATCAATCGTAGTCCTTTCGATAAGTAAGAGTGTCGAACCCAAGGAGGAGCAGAAAGAAATGACAAGAAACTTTTGGCAAGGTGTTTTCTGCAAGCACCGATTGTCTAGAATAGATAGTTTGATAGCAAGATAATTTGTAACGAGCAAGTAATGAAGGAAATATGCCCTAGAGGCAATAATAAAGTTGTTATTTTATATTTCCTTATTAATGATAAAGGTCTACTATTCATGCTAGAATTGTATTGATCGAAAACTTAAATACATGTGTGAATACATAAGAAAATACCGTGTCCCTAGTGAGCCTCTACTAGACTAGCTCGTTGATCAAAGATGGTTAAGGTTTCCAAACCATGGACATGTGTTCTCATTTGATAACGGGATCACATCATTAAGAGAGTGATGTGATGGACAAGACCCATCTGTTAGCTTAGCATATTGATCATTCAGTTTATTGCAATTGCTTTCTTCATGTCAAATACATATTCCTTCGACTATGAGATTATGCAACTCCCGGATACCGGAGGAATACCTTGTGTGCTATCAAACATCACAACATAACTGGGTGATCATATAGATGCTCTAGAGGTATCTCCAAAGGTGTTTGTTGAGTTGGCATAGAATGAGATTAGGATTTGACACTACGAGTATCGGAGAGGTATCTGGTGGCCCTCTCGGTAATACACATCATAAGCTTGCAAGAAAATGACTAAAGAATTAGTTACGAGATGATGTATTAAAGAATGAGTAAAGAGACTTGCCGGTAACGAGATTGAACTAGGTATGGAGATACCGACGATCGAATCTCGGGCAAGTAACATATCGATAGTCAAAGGGAACTACGTATGTTGTCATAAGGCTCGACCGATAAAGATCTTTGTAGAATATGTAGGAGCTAGTATGGGCATTGAAGTTCTGTTATTGGTTATTCACCGGAGAGGTGTCTCGGTCATGTCTACATAGTTCTTGAACCCGTAGGGTCCGCATGCTTAACATTCGTTGACGATATAGTATTATGTGACTTATGTATGTTGGTGACCGAATGTTGTTCGGTGTTCCCGATGCGATCACGGACATGACGAGGAGCTCTAGATTAGTCCGGAGGTAAAGATTAATATATGTGATAATATTGTTTGGTCTTTGGAAGGGGTTCCAGATGTTTCCTGAAATGTTTCGGGTACGAGAAAACTTTATTTGGGCCAAAGGGGAAAGCCCACGAGGCTTTTGGAAAGTGCAAAATGGAGTTTTGCGGAGACTAGAGGCCAGACGCCAGGAAGCCTGGCGTCTGGGGGTAGACATCTAGCCCTGGAGTCCAAGAAGGACTCTTGCTTTCGGGTAAAACCGACTTTGAGGAGGCTTTTACTCCAAGTTTCAACCCCAAGGCTCAACATATAAATAGAGGGGCAGGGATAGCACCCAAGACACATCAAGATTCATCAAGCCATGTGCCGGCAACCCCGCCCCCTCTAGTTTATCCTCTGTCATAGTTTCCGCAGTGCTTGGTGTCGGTGTCAAAACCGACGGATCTCAGGTAGGGGGTCCCGAACTGTGCGTCTGAGGTTGATGATAATTGGAGACAGGGAACACAATGTTTACCGAGATTCGGACACTCTCGATGGAGGTAAAACCCTACGTCCCGCTAGATTAATATTGATGAGTATGGGGGTTACAAGAGTTGATCTACCGTGAGATCATAATGGCGAAAACCCTAGAAGTCTAGCCTATTTGATTATGATTGATTCTACGGACTAAAACCCTCCAGTTTATATAGACACCGGAGGAGACTAGGGTTATACAAAGTTGGTTACAGAGAAAGGAATCTTCATATCTGAACGCCAAGCATGCCATCCACGCCAAGGAGAGTCCCATACGGACACGGGTGAAAGTCTTCGGTCTTGTATCTTCATAGCCCATCAATCCGGCTCACGTCCAACAGGCCGGACGCCCGAGGACCCCTTAGTCTAGGACTCCCTCAGTAGCCCCTGAACCAGGCTTCAATGATGAGGTGTCCGGCGCGCAGATTGTCTTCGGCATTGCAAGGCGGGTTCCTCCTCCGAATACTCTAAAATAGTTTTTGAACACATAGAATGTGTCCAGATCTACAAAACAAGTACCACACACCACCACAGAGAATATAATATTTCATGGGTCCAATCTGCTGACAATCTTTTTGTAAAGTGACATCACGTTCCTGCCCGGTTACTATTTCGAAATGTTTTTGGGCCTGTCGCTCCATGTTTCGAGACGTGCTTTTATTGGCACGTTTTGTTGAAGCAGAGATCGTGTCCCCTTATCGTGGGATTCTCATCAATACGGGCATGGGTATCCCAATTGTTCTCTTGGCATGATTCCTTAGGAATAGGCAGGTTTTAAGGCCTAGGAGAAGACATTCGATATTCATCGTCTTTATAAAGGGGCTATGACCCGACTTTCTCCTTTACGCCAACCCTTTACTCAACCTCTACAACCTCGAGTTCCAACACCCAAGGTTCAATCTAAGTGCTTCGAGCTTCCCAGTCATGTCCGAACCTAGCCTTCAAGGCCGGTGGGTGGCTTCCTCTGTCATAGAGGAGGATATTGCGAAGCTCCAGGCGGCGAGGTACCTGACGGCGGAAATCCCCCATAGGCTTCCTGCTCAAGGGCAAGCTATTCCTACCCCCAGATCTGGCGAGAGGGTTGTATTCATCTCCCACTTCCTCTAAGGGCAAGGGTTCGCTCTTCACCGCTTTGTTCGGGGGCTCATGTTCTATTACGGGCTAGATTTTCACGATCTAGCCCCGGACTCTTTTCTTCTCACCTCGGCGTTCATCGTCATGTGCGAGGCCCTTCTCCATATTCCCCCACATTTCGGCTAATGGCTCAAAACCTTTAATGTGAAGCCGAAGGTGATTGAGGGGAAACAAGCGAAGTGTGGTGGCACTGCAGCGAGCAAGCTCACCAACGCTCTTTGGCTAAAGGGATCCATCTCAGAATCTTCCAACTTATGGCAGCGGTGGTGGTTTTACATCACTGAACCCCATGGTACCAAGTGGGCAGCTACACCTGCGTTCCGATCCGGCCCTCCAATTCAACTCGCTTCATGGATCAACAAGGGGCTGGTGTCGGTGTCAAAATCGGCGGATCTCGGGTAGGGGGTCCCAAACTGTGCATCTAAGGCAGATGGTAACAGGAGGCGGGGGACACAATGTTTACCCAGGTTCGGGCCCTCTCGATGGAGATAATACCCTACTTCCTGCTTGATTAATCTTCATGATATGAGTACTACAAGAGTTGATCTACCACATAATCGAAGAGGCTAAACCCTAGAAGCTAGCCTATGGTATGATTGTTTTTTGTCCTACGAACTAAAATCCTCCGGGTTATATAGACACCGGAGGGGCTAGGGTTACTCAGAGTCGGTTACAACGGAGGACATATACATATCCAAATCGCCAAGCTTGCCTTCCACGCAAAGGAGAGTCCCACCTGGACACGGGACGAAGTCTTCAATCTTGTATCTTCATAGTCCAACAGTCCAGCCAAAGGATATAGTCTGGCTGTCCGAGGACCCCCTAATCCAGGACTCCCTCAGTAGCCCCTAAACCAGGCTTCAATGACGATGAGCCTGGCGCGTAGATTGTCTTCGGCATTGCAAGGCGGGTTCCTCCTCCGAATACTCCATAGAAGATTTTGAACACAAGGATGGTATCCGACTCTGCAAAACAAGTTCCACATACCACCGTAGAGAGTATAATATTTCCACAAATCTAATCTACTGACACCCTTTCATAACGTGACATCATGCCATGGCCCCGGTCATTATTGGAACCGTTTTTCTCAACCATCTACTGCACATATTGCGAGGCGGTTTTCTTGGCATGTCTTGTCGAAGCAAAGATCGTGTCCCCTTATCACGGGATGCTCATCAATACGGGCGTGGGTAACCCAACCGCGCCATCAATCCCAATGTTTGGGGAATAAGCGAGTTTATCAGGCCAGTGGGGGGCGCACAGTTTTTACCGCCCTTATAAAGGGACAAGGACTCCTCTTTTTCAGCCACGCCCTCTCCTTTTCTGCCCATCCATTCTTGCGCACTCGAGCTCCAGCGCCTAAGTTCGCATTTTCTCCGAAGAACCACTCCAAATATGTCCGGAGCGGGAGGCAAGTGGATGGCCTCTACCGCCCGGAAGAAGGACATCAAGAAACTTCGGGAGGCCGGGTATCTAGCCCAGAAAATCGGCCACTGTCTCCCGACGGCGGGACAGATCGTCCCTACCCCGAAAGGGTCGTATTCCTCCCTCATTTTATCCATGGGCTGGGGTTTCCCCTCCACCCATTTGTTCGTGGCATCATGTATTATTACGGGATCGATTTTCATGATCTATCCCCCAATTCCTTCCTCAACATCTTGACATTCATTGTCGTGTGCGAGGCTTTTCTCCACATCCCGCCACACTTCGGCTTATGGCTGAAGATCTTTAATGTGAAGCCCAAGGTAGTGGGCGGTGAGCATGCTGAGTGCGGGGGCGCTATGGTGAGCAAGATGCCCAATGTCACATGGCCAACAGGTACCTTCAATGATTCCGTCAGGGAGTAGCAACATGAGTGGTTTTACATCACTGAACCGTGCGGCACAGAGTGTGCCGCTACTCCCGACTTCCGATCCGGAGCCCCTCTGCGGCTTACGTCCTGGCTCAAGAAGGGCCTGGACTGGTCTTCGTCTGATGAACTGTTGGCGCTCCAGACGCGCGCCAACGATATGGAAGACAAGAATATTGATCTTGTCAATGTAGTCCATGTGATGTTAGTTGTCGGATCCTACCTTGTCAACACCGGACTTGCAATCTATGGGAATTCGACCCGGCCAAGCACCAGACCCTGCGAGAGCTCTTTGGCTCCTCGCACAAAGACATCTAGAAGGTGCTTTTTAAGCCCGGCAGATCATGGCTGGACTCGGTCGAGGACCGCGGTACCAACTGTCCCGCCCTGCAAGCTCGGTGTCGGTGTCAAAACTGGCGGATCTCGGGTAGGGGGTCCCGAACTGTGCGTCTAAGGTGGATGGTAACAGGAGGCAGGGGACACGATGTTTTACCCAGGTTCGGGCCCTCTTGATGGAGGTAAAACCCTACGTCCTTCTTGATTAATATTGATGATATGGGTAGTACAAGAGTAGATCTACCACGAGATCAAGGAGGCTAAACCCTAGAAGCTAGCCTATGGTATGATTGTTGTATATGGAGTTGTCTCTACGGATTAAAACCCTCCAGTTTATATAGACACCGGAGAGGGTTAGGGTTACAGAAAGTCGGTTACAATGGTAGGAGATCTGGAATATCCGCATCTCCAAGCTTGCCTTCCATGCCAAGGAAAGTCCCATCCGGACACGGGACGAAGTCTTCAATCTTGTATCTTCATAGTCCTGGAGTCTGGCTGAAGGTATAGTCCGGCTACCCGAACACCCCCTAATCCAGGACTCCCTCAGTAGCCCCTGAACCAGGCTTCAATGACGACGAGTCCGGCACGCAGATTGTCTTCGGCGTTGCAAGGCGGGTTCCTCCTCCAAATTTTTCATAAAAGTTTGTAAACACCAAGAGTAGTGTCCGGCTCTGCAAAATAAGTTTCCACATATTGCCATAGAGAGAATAATATTTACACAAATCTAATCTGCTGACGTATTCCGTAGCGTGACAATCACCACGGCCAAGCCTTCATTCGAATCATTTTACTGTTGCACCTCAGCGTGTCATGCGAGGCGGTTTCCTTGGCACGTCTTGTCAAAGCAGAGATCGTGTCCCCTCATTCTGGGATTCTCATCAATACAGGCGTGGGTAACCCAACCGCGCCATTGATTACGATGCTTGGAGATAAGCGAGTTTTACCAGGCTGGTGGGGACACGTAGTTGCGTCCGCCCATATAAGGGGATAAGAATCCACCCTTTCACCTACGGCTTCTTCCTCCTTTGCCTATCCATTTTCCGCACACTCGAGCTCCAGCGCCCAAGTCCGCACTTCCCAGCTCTAACGCCGGAATGTATCCGAGCTCCAACGCCGGACTATGTATCCGAGCTCCAACGCCGGACTATATCCGAGGTGTCATAAATCACCTTGGTTCAAAGAAGTTTTGAAGGAGTTTAGCCGAGCATAATGCCGGAAATGCCCTCTATGGAGCCAGCCACTAGCGCCCGAGCTTTATGCCGGGCTGCTTCCGAGGTGGTGCACCACCCCGAATGTGGGCCGATTTTTGTGAATATATTTTTTTATTGACGCAATTTATTCTCTGCCCAGATATATAGCCAGTAGCCCTCACGGTGTGCATCGGTCTAAAACCCGAGATGCACCCGAAGGATGACGTAAGACCGCTGATTCCAGTAGCCGCTGAGACTCGGGTTGATTTGCAAAATCGGCCTGAGGATCAAGTCCAAGATCGGCAGAATACTTCGGGACACTAAAAGCGGCATGCTCAGTCCTCGAGACTCAGGTTGGGTGCGGCCGACCAACCTGAGGATCAAAATCTCCTCGGAAACTATATTGCACATAAAATTTTCTGCATTGGACAAGCAATGCAGTAGCCCCCGAGACACTGGTCCGGTGGCAACACCAGATCAGGGGATCGATGTGCCCCTTTAATATTTGTAAATAATAAGCCCGAAGCCCAGTAGCCCCCGAGCCTTAATGCGGGCACGGGTGGCCGAATTAAGGATCAATATCCATAATAAAATCACAAATTATGTGTAATGACTCTATGTATCCAAGTACTTTACGTCATTAATGCTCAGATCCGCATTGTACAAAACTTTGTTGACCGACCATCGGCTTCCACCTCCTCGGCCAGTAGCCGAGGAGTGTTTGTCCTACTTTATAAAGCCTTTATGAGGGCAAAGATTTACAACAAGCAAGGCAATCTGGCCATACGGTTTTATAAACAAAGGTACACAGAGAGATATGTTATATTACTGTTTAACAGTAGAAATGTCTTCCAAAGAAAATAGTCCCGCTATCGGTTCCTTTCTTTGGGTTGTCGTGCTAAGCATGATCATTAAACCTTAGCTCTAATGTAAGAGCAAAATATCGAGAATTTAGTTTGGGAGGCCAGTTAATAGCCCCCGGTAGTGTTCGGCGACAGTCGGGGTCAAGCTGTAAACACTTCGGCCAATGTTATGAACGGCCTATTATTTAACATAGTCATCAGATCACTGACCAGTTTACGCTTATTGTGACAGTCAGTTTTCGACTTTCTCCACTGAGGTGCTTAACCATGTGAGCTGGAAGCACAATCGCAGTGGTTCTCCCTTTGCACGCCTAGCCGAACAAAACGGAACGTAGGAAGCAAGTGCAGGAGCCGGGCAACCCAACTATTGACCAAAGACACAATTCGAAACCGATGCATATATAGCAATATCTGAGAATGTTTTTGCCGAATCCCTAAAAGGTGTCCGGCGTTGCACTGCGAGACTAATGCTGGAAAAGCACAAATAGTTTAAAAGTGCCAAAAAGCTTGGAAAACCAAGAAACGTCTGAAAAACATGATGTCCGAACAATATCAAGTGTTCGGTGCCAATACGAAAATTGGTCTTAGAAAAAGGAAGTGCTCCTGTCATGCTTTAACATGATACATCCTATCTCAAGACTTCGAATGGGTCAGCCTACGGCTTCAACCTCCTATCCCGAGGGCAGAGTACTTCTCATCAGGCCACTTTAGCGAACTAAACTCTAGCGGCTTTGAGAGAGAAATTAGGCTCTCCGGCTAGTGACCGCACACTCGTGTCGAAAAAAGGAGTGATAAATAATAATAATAAAACTTTGCAACGACTAAGAAGAAGAACACTTATTATAAGACGGCTCAAATAAACTTAAGAGCCCCCAAGTGACTTGGGTAGGAGAATGATTGCATGTACCGAAGTACTTATATCATATCTATGTTCAACTGAACTTTAAACGCGTCTTAACCGACCGTTGGCTTCTCCCTCTTCGGTCAAGGACCGAAAAGTGTTATGTACTCCATCGGTCGAGAATATCGACGGTGTTTCCAATAACCAGGCAATCAGGCCATAAGGCTGTAACAAACAAAGTGCGCTCAGGGAACTTATGCTATATTACTGCAAAGAGTAAGAAGAATCTTCGAAGAAAATAGTACACCCACCGATACCTTTCTTCGGTCTCATTGTTATTATGAGACTTGTGCAATAGATTTTTTGTACTCATGAGTTCCGTTGTGTGCCGACCATCATTGAATAACTAGAAGAGCGCTAGCTTTCGGCTTCACCCAGTCTGAGGTCCGGCTCGGGTGACCCGATCGTGACAATCGCAGAGGTGCTCCCTTTACTCCCTAGCCGAACAATCGGGAATGTAGGGGTAAACACAGGAGCGAGGCAACCCAGCTTGCAAATCGCTTAAGTCAATATGGTGCATATTGTGGCGTAATAGACGAACAAGGAACGAAGCCGTACAAGTATAATCATATGCAACAGGAAAAGCTTCATAAAGGAAGCCCCCAAGTAAACGGGGTATTTGAATTTATGCGTCACAAACAAAGTTTGGACAAGGAAATTTTTTAGAAGCAACTTTTTTCCAAAAAAGTATAATGCTTGGTCGAACCGAACGCAAGTTAGAAATTAAAGCTTTGAGCATGAAAGCGACTTAGCTGGTTAATGTGTTCGGTATTGATGATGCGGTCCGAGCTTGATGCGGGGCAAGGTTCCATCCCCCAAGCCGGTCCCGAGGTGACGGAGCGGAGAGCTTGACACGCCGAAGTGGTGACATAGCACGATCAATGCAGACCGACAGAGTGACGCCGAAGTCCCCGGATCATTTTCCTATGCACAAAAAATAGTGCAAACCGGAGATAATAGTAATAATGATAATTAAAAAAAATCATTGCATAATAAATAATTTATCCAAAGTGAGTAATAAAAGAAATATGGACTGGCGCCGAAGTCAATGTCGATGCAGGGCGTCGGCGTGATGCGGTAAAGGCGTGGCAAAACCTGAATATGCAGGTCGGTCCGAGCTCTGGATGCGGCGTTTGCCGGACTATGTATGGAAACTGACCGAACCACCATGCGACTGTCGTTAATGCGGCCACCATTTGATGGACCTGTGTACATATGATGGACAAACCAGAGTAATAATTCCTTGGGAAAAATGAACCCAAACAAGCAAGAAATACTAGGATTGATAGCACCTGGTTTATTCGTCGTAGCCATCCGAAGGAAGGTGATTCCCAAAATTGGGACTCGATCCGCACACCCATTGCCTGATGGGCGCTAAAACGACAGCATGGCAATGCTGGTAAAGGTTGGCTCACCGAGGCAAAGCCCTCGGCCCAGCTAACGTGATGGAGCTGGTCGGCTAGCGACGCTGAAGTGTCCGGAGTAGGTTGATGAAGAGATGGCGAAGCCCCCGGTCCAATCGAGATGTCGAAGCCCCGATGTCAGCCGATGAGTCGAAGTAGGTCGGCGTGATGGACACCAGGTTGAAGAAGCGATAGTGCGGCCCTGTCGATGCAGGTCGTGACGTGGTCGATGCCGGCTTGATGAAGCAACCGTGCGGCGATGCCGGTATGCCCGCTCCGTGTAATCCGTGGGGCAGCAATGTTGGTGATGATTTATCCTTCGCGATGCCGGACTCTTGTTCGACTTGCCGAGATGATGATCTGAAGAAGTTGAGCTCGACTCAACAAAGTGACGCCATGTCTTAGCGCAGGTCGGCAGCCGTGGAGTAATATTGCCGGACTGGTTTGACACCAGTATGATGTTGAAGAACATGTTCAAAAGATCTTAAAGTTAGTGGGATGTGTTCGGGAACAAAACACAACACCCCATACAAAACTTCCTTCAAAAGGGATGTCCGAAATCCCGTTCATAGAAAAGATGAAATCGGGTCGGACTCGTTTTCGCGCAGAAAACAGATCCGAAAAGTGATGCACTAATCGGAAGGTTCCCGGAGTTTGGACGGTTGGATCGAGCTGAAATTTTGAGAGGTGGTAGATACAGGAATTCCGCAGCCGATCAACGGTTGGATCTTCCAAAGGACGTTCGAGCTAGAAGCTGGACACCACGCCCTAAACACATCCAAATTCCCGTCCAGATTTGACAGGGCTCCGGTATATCGTGGATTGCCAGAGATTCCTCCATCGGAACTCGACGAAATTTTCCAGGGTTGTTGTAGACTCAATTCCGCACAATTCCACCAAAGAGATCGTCAAAGCGATACTCGAGGAGGTGGTGACAGCAGATACGAGTTCGCTGTCCAGAAAAACAGCACGATCGCTTGAGGGCAATGTTGACGTTGATCCCCCGAGCTCCATGGATGATTCCTCCGTGATCTTGATAGAGATCGGAGTTGATGTTTGATGAAGGCCCTCGTTCGAACATGGTGATCTGAACACGGGGCGCAATTCTTGGTCGAACCAAGGTGACCAGTCAAGCTGGTGACGAAGATGCCGAAGTCGCAGTTGATCTGCAGGCGAGCCATCGATCCTTTTGTCGATCACACAGCAGAACTCTTAATGAAAGCACCAATGTCGGTGTCAAAACCGGCGGATCTCGGGTAGGGGGTCCCGAACTATGCGTGTAAGGTGGATGGTAACAGGAGACAGGGGACACGATGTTTTACCCAGGTTCGGGCCCTCTTGATGGAGGTAAAACCCTACGTCCTGCTTTATTAATATTGATGATATGGGTAGTACAAGAGTAGATCTACCACGAGATCAAGGAGGCTAAACCCTAGAAGCTAGCCTATGGTATGATTGTTGTATATGGAGTTGTCTCTACGGATTAAAATCCTCCGGTTTATATAGACACCGGAGAGTTTTAGGGTTACACAAAGTCGGTTACAATGGTAGGAGATCTTGAATATCCGCATCGCCAAGCTTGCCTTCCATGCCAAGGAAAGTCCCATCCGGACACGGGACGAAGTCTTCAATCTTGTATCTTCATAGTCCTAAAGTCTGGCTGAAGGTATAGTGCGGCTACCCGAACACCCCCTAATCCAGGACTCCCTCACTCGGTAAGTTATCATACGTTTTATTCGCATAACTCAAGGGAAATGCTTAATGTGTTTTACACAACTCTCCTAGGGCTGGACGTAGAAGGCGGGGCGGATCCAATGTCCGGCCCTGCTGCCCGAAGAACCGGCCGGCCCACTTCTGAAGAAGATGCTGGACCCGACGCCTTACAAGGTGCCGGAGAAGAATACCGAAAAGGGAGCCAAAAGAACCGGGGCAGCCTTCGTCACTGTCGGTGTCAAAACCGGCAGATCTCGGGTAGGGGGTCCTGAACTGTGCGTCTAAGGTGGATGGTAACAGGAGGCAGGGGACATGATGTTTTACCTAGGTTCGGGCCCTCTTGATGGAGGTAAAACCCTACGTCCTACTTGATTATTCTTGATAATATGAGTAGTACAAGAGTTGATCTACCACGAGATCAGAGAGGCTAAACCCTAGAAGCTAGCCTATGGTATGATTCTATCTCGTCCTACGGACTAAACCCTCCGATTTATATAGACACTGGAGGGGGCTAGGGTTACACAGAGTCGGTTACAAGGAAGGAGATCTACATATCCGTATTGCCAAGCTTGCCTTCCATGCCAAGGAGAGTCCCATCCGGACACGGGACGAAGTCTTCAATCTTGTATCTTTATAGTCCAACAGTCCGGCCAAAGGATATAGTCCGGCCAAAGGATATAATCCGGCTGTCCGGATACCCCCTAATCCAGGACTCCCTCAGTAGCCCCTGAACCAGGCTTCAATGACGATGAGTCCGGCGCGCAGATTGTCTTCGGCATTGCAAGGCTGGTTCCTCCCTCGAATACTTCATAGAAGATTTTTAACACGAGGATCGTGTCCGGATCTGCAAAACAAGTTCCACATACCTCCGTAGAGAGAATAATATTTCCAAAAATCTAATCTGCTGACGTACCCCATAGCGTGGCATCACACCACAGCCAGGTCTTTATTCGAATCGTTTTTCACAACCTATCTCAGCGTGTTTCGTGAGGCGGTTTCCTTGGCACGTCTTGTCGAAGCAGAGACCGTGTCCCCTTATTACGGTATTCCCATCAATACGGACGTGGGTAACCCAACCATGCCATCAATTATGGCGCTTGGGGGATAAGCGAGTTTTACCAGGCTGGTGGGGGTGCATAGTTTCATCTGCCGTTATAAAGGGATAAGGTTTCACCTTTTTCTACCCACGCCTTCTTCCTCCTTGCTCATCCATTCCCGCGCACTCGAGCTCCAGCACCCAAGTCCACATCCTTCTCCTCAACTCTCTCCAAACATGTCCGGAGCGGGAGGCAAGTGTATGGTCTCCTCCGTCATAGAGGGACACATCAAAAAACTACGTGGGGCCAGATACTTAGCCGCGGATATCACGCACCGGCTGCCAGCCGCGGGGCAAATCGTCCCTACCCTAGAACCTTACGAAAGGGTGGTTTTCCTCCCCCACTTCATCGACGGACTGGGGTTTCCCCTCCATCCATTCGTCTGCGGCCTTATGTTCTATTATGGGCTAGACTTTCATGATCTGGCCCCGAATTTCATCCTCAACATCTCAGCGTTCATCGTCGTGTGCAAGGCTTTCCTCCGCATCTGACCCACTTCGGCCTGTGGCTGAAGACCTTCAATATCAAGCCGAAGGTAGTAGGCGGATAACAGGCAGAATGCGGCGGAGCCATGGTGGGAAAAATACCCAATGTTACATGGCTCGAGGGCTCCTTCATGGAGACCATAAAGGGGCAGCAATCAGGGTGGTTCTACATCACCGAGCCGCGCGGCACCAACTAGGTGGCGGTCCCCGAGTTTCGATCCAGAATCCCCATGCGGCTCACTTCCAGGGAGGAGAAGGGCCTGTCCTGGGGCTCATCGGTGGAGCTGGACGGACTCCAGAAGTGTATCCGGAACATGATAAGCAAGAAACTTAAGCTTGTCAACATAGTCCAGCTCATGCTCTTCCGCCGGATCCTGCCGTGTCAACAATGGGCTTTCAACTTACGGGAGTTCGACCTGGCCCAGCACCAGACTCTACACGAGCTCTTCGACACGACGCATAAGGACGTCTGGAAGGTGCTGTTCAAGGGCGCCGAGGTACCCCCTTCTCTTACCGAGGACCGCGGGCTAAGCGCGAAGCGCCCTGCGAATCCGGTAAGTTCTGTATATCTGGTAGGGTATTTATTTCCCATAGCTTAACCATGTGCGGGGTCTGAGCTCCCATGCCTTTGACAGGACTGGGTGGAGACATCGGAGCAGATTAACTGTCCGGCCCCTCTGCTCGAAGACCCTATAGACGCACTCCTAACAGAGATGCAGACTTCGGCTCCTTATGAGGTGACGGAGAAGACCAAGAAGAAGGCCACGGGAACCCGAAAGAGTTCCCGGCACCAGGTGGTATCGGACACATCGTTCGATAACTCCGAGACGCACTCCTCCCGTGAAAACGAGGAGGAGGAAGATGAAGATTCTCCCCCTCCAGCCGTGGGAGACAAGAAAAGGAAGGCCGCCCCAACCGGGGAGGCCGAAGGGTCCAAGAAGGGAAGGACTCTCCTTCTGGACTGTTCCACCACCGCTGCCGACAGCGAAGACGAGTGGCTACTCAAGGCCAAGCCCCTGGCGAAGTCGTAAGTATTCAGATACCAGAGTAATTCATAGCATACTTTTGTTGCACTGCTTCTCCAAATGTCAAATATGATTATGCAGTCCGCCCCGAGCCCGTATCGATGTATCCTCGTTGGACGGTTACTTGGACTCGTCGGATATGGATAGTGATACACTTCCAACCGCCTCCTCTCCTTGCCCTACGGACAATGTCGAGGTACTGTCTCAAGGGGCACCGAGCCGGGGGGAGACAGTCCTGGAGGCGCCTCAAGGCGACCTTCCGGATTCCAGGCCCGAAGAGAGCAAGAATCCCAAGGGCTCCAAGTTCGGCCCCCGGTCGAATGCCGCGCCGGAACCTCCAGTGGTTTCGGACTCCGGTAGGCGGCCCCCTTCCAAGAGGGGCAAGTCGCCCGTGCCGGTGACCTCTGTCCATCCAGAGGCACCGGACAACCTGCTGGGAGCGCTTCACGGTGCTTCCATCGATGAAGAGCACCACACTATTATGAGTGCGGTGATCAAGAAGGTTCAGTCCGCCAAGAGCGGACTGATTGAAGCCTGTGCCAGCCTTCTAACAGGCTTTGAGGTAAGTATTTAAAATATAGGAAAATATTACCGCATAGACAGTAGCCCCTGATGCTTTGTTTGGTGTTCACAAAGAAAAGCTGAATGGAGGATCAAACAATATATGCAGGAGTCTAATATAAGTATGTCTGTATGCGTATGCAGGCTTCGCTGCTGACCTCTGCCGCACTGACTGCGGAGGTCGCTACACTGAGGCAGAACCTCGAGCGGTCCGAGAAAGTGCTTGGTCTTGCCAAGAGGCAGCTCGAGGAGAACAAAGGTAAGTAATGCCTTGTCCATATATAAGATGCGGTTGCAAAATGATAGGATCATCATGGATGTGCCAGGGGCCACCACTGAAGTGGCGACCCTGAAGCAAGCGCTGTCCGAGGCCGAAAACAAAGCAGCCAAGGAGCGCACCGAGCAGGAAAAACAAGGTGTAGCAAGAGCTCTAGGCTCTCGTGAAGAAGCATGAGGCTTTGGAGCTTGACTCGAAGACGCGAGAGTCCGAGCTTGCCGCGGCCCTCGAGAGCACAAAATATGCCAAGGCTGAAGCCCAAAAGTCCCTCCAGGAAATTGAGGTGATGAGGAAGATAGCGGCGAGTAAGGCCTTCAATATGCAAAGTAAGCATGTGAAAGTAAATTACTTGTTACTTACCCAAGTCCGGAGCTCTCCAGGAGCATTCGCAGGTTTGCCCCGCAGCATGTCGGATGCCGCGAAGTATTACCAGGCCGAGGAGGGAAGCTCAACGGAGAAGTTGTTCTGGTCTCAGTATACTGGGACCGAACACCCGATGCCTGTGAGCGACCAGCTGAAGCAACTGGTCGAGCTACACAAGGCGGCCGAACAGGCCATGAGGGGCCTTATACTCCGGATGTGGCCTGGCGACTCCCTTCCCAACAACTACTTTGGCCTGGTGAGGCGGCTTGTGGATGCCTACCCACGGCTGGAAGTCATAAAGCGGTCCGTCTGCATCGAAGGTGCACACCAGGCTTTTGCCCGTGCGAAGGTGCACTAGGCCAATATGGACGCCGAGAAGCTGGTGAAGGAGGGGCCGCCGCATGGCAAAGAGCATCGCCACCCCGAAATATATTATGAGGGTGTCCTGAAGGGTGCCCGTCATGTGGCGGACGAGTGTGCGAAGGGTGTTATTTTTGAATGAACTTGCTCGTGTGATCCTGTATTATGAAAAAATGTTCATATGTGCTATGCAACGGTTGTTTGAATTTAAAATATTACCTTCTGTGCGGCTGTTTATTAAATCTGAGAGATGGCTAGTCGTCGGCTTCTGCCCCCATGCCACGAGTGCTGGGGTGTTCGGGATAAATCTGAGCACTCTTGTTCCCATTGTTGGGTCCTTCGAGGGAGGTGCTCAGCACAACGAACAAGGCAATCGGACTATAATGCTTTATCACTCTCACTTAGCCATAGAAGTCTACAATTTTAAATTTTGGCGAAGCCCCTAGTATTCGGAAGGCCGAATTCAGGGCGCTATACACGCCTTAAGCCGGACAAAGCCGACTCCTCGCTCTAAGCAGCATAAGTCTTTAGGGACTCGAGACCTCTCGAACAGCGACCAGCCCTCGCCTTATCATGACGGTTAGTTTTAGCTTTCTCTACTGAGGTGCTTGCCCAGATGAACCGGGGCACAATCGCAGTAGTTCTCCCAGTGCTACCTTAGCCGATATAGCGGAATGTAAGGTACTAAAACATGGGAGCCGGGCAAACCCAACTATTGACCCAAAACATGATTCGGAGCTGATGCATATAATGCTATAAGTTTGGGGTGCTGCACTGTCGAAAGTGTTCGGACTTCTCATGCCGTATTATGGGGTACGCTTATGCCCCTGGCGTATTGGCTGTACCAGAGTGTACGGGTGCTGAATGTCATGAATGAACATATATATAAAAAAGAATAGAGAATGCGGTAATAGTCTAGTGCCATGCATTGTTTATTCAAAAAGGTGCGTCGAAGCAGAATGATACATGTAGTGCGATAAGCAAAAACTAGGACTATTTGACATGTCCCCTCCAAGGGCAACCTGAGGAATGGTATTTAAAGCAAGTATTTCACTCGTTATCAGAGACCACCTGGGAGTTCTGTGGTGCGACGTAGCTTTCTGCCTCCTTGGTTGTTGCATCGTGTGTCCGGCAATCGTACTGCCGGACGGGGTTTCCAGAGATTAAAGTCCCGAAAGAGAGAAAAATAACAAAGCGGAAAGCCCCTAGTGCGGTTGAGCCGCGTCTTGGGGCGTGCCGTAGTCGTGCCCTCCTCCCCACCTGTGCCCATGGTATTTTCAATGCGTAATTATGTACGCGTGGCACGGATTTCACTGTTTGGCTGGGACTGGGGTGGGGGCCGCATTACTATGCGAGCTCAGAACGTGCCAGGCGGTCTTGTTGCCGATTACTCCGAGCGCGCTTGAAGGTGTCCGGGTCTTTAATCGCCAAACTGGTGGATTGCCTTAAGAGGCTGCTTTGTGCTTGTACTGCGAGGGCCGCAGTGTGCTCCTCCGTGCGGAGAGAGCGCTCTATGTTTCCATTGACTGTGATGACCCCCCAAGGTCCTGGCATCTTGAGCTGGAGATATGCATAGTGCGGTACCGCGTTGAATCTCGCAAATGCGGTTCGCCCGAGCAGTGCACGATAGCCGTTGCAGAACGGGACTATATCGAAGATTAACTCCTCGCTTCGGAAGTTATCCGGGGATCCGAAGATAACTTCCAGTGTGACTGAGCCTGTGTAATGGGCCTCTACACCTGGTATGACGCCTTTGAAGGTCGTTTTGTGGGTTTGATCCTTGAGGGGTCTATACCCATTTTGTGCACTGTGTCCTGATAAAGCAGGTTCAGGCTGCTGCCGCCGTCCATAAGGACTCGAGTGAGGTGAAATCCGTCGATGATTGGATCTAGGACCAGTGCGGCGAATCCACCATGATGGATACTAGTGGAGTGGTCCCTGCGATCGAAAGGGATCGGACAGGAGGACCATGGGTTGAACTTTGGGGCGACTGGCTCCAACGCATATACGTCCCTTAGCGTACGCTTCCGCTCCCTCTTGGGGATGTGGGTTGCGTATATCATGTTCACCATCCGCACTTGTGGGGGGAACCTCTTCTGTCCTCCGGTATTCGGTGGCCGGGGCTCCTCGTCGTCGTCGCTATGTGACCCCCTATCTTTGTTTTCAACATGTAACTTGCCTGCCTGCTTGAACACCCAACATTCCCTGTTGGTGTGGTTGGCTGGCTTGTCGGGGGTGCCGTGTATTTGACACGAGCGATCGAGTATACGGTCCAAACTGGACGGGCCCAGGGTGCTTCTTCTGAATGTCTTTTTCCGCTGATCGGGTTTAGAGCCTCTGAATCCGGCATTGACTGCCGTATCCTTGGTATTGTCGCTATTGATGCGGCGCTTGTGTTTGTTGCGACGTGACCTTCCATTGCCATCCTTGGTATCTGAAGTACCATGGTTCTTTGATATATTATTGCTGCGAGCCAGCCAGCTGTCTTCTCCCGCGCAAAAGCGGGTCATGAGTGTCATGAGGGCTGCCATAGATTTCGGCTTTTCATGGCCAAGGTGCCGGGAGAGCCACTCATTGCGGATGTTGTGCTTAAAAGCTGCTAGGGCCTCTGCATCCGAACAGTCGACGATTTGATTTTTGTTTGTAAGGAACCGTGTCTAGAATTGCATGGCCGATTCCTCTGGCTGCTGAATTATGTGGCTCAAGTCATCGGCATCTGGTGGTCGCACATAAATGCCTTGGAAGTTGTCGAGGAATGCGGCTTCCAGATCTTCCCAACAACCAATGGATTCTGCTGGCAGGCTGTTGAGCCAATACCGAGCTGGTCCTTTGAGCTTGAGTGGGAGGTATTTGATGGCGTGTAGATTGTCACCGCGGGCCATGTGGATGTGCAGGAGGAAGTTCTCGATCCATACCGCAGGATCTGTTGTGCCATCGTATGATTTGATATTTATAGGTTTGAGACCCTCTAGGATTTGGTGATCCATTACTTCGTCTGTGAAGCATATGGGGTGTGCGGCACCTCTATAGTGGGCTATGTCGCGACGCAGCTCGAATGAGTCTTGTCCACTGTGTTCGGCCCGGCCGGATTTACTTTTACTGTATCTGGCGTGACGGTTATCGTCTCGCGTAGTGGCGCGCCCTCGTGATCCATAGATCGATCTTGCGTGTTTTTCTTTGTCCTCCAATACGTCTCGCAGGTCTAGCGTGTTTCCCCGTGCCTTGTGATTTTTATTTGAGTGGTGTCAGGGTGTGGGCTGAGTTTTTGGCTGAAATGCCTCTCTGTTGCGGCCACGAGGTAGCCGATCAGCTGCGTCATATGCTGGAGATGTAGGTTTTAATGCTTCCTCCTCCAGTCGGGGTAGCAACCTGCGCTTTGGGTAACTCTTGGAGGGGCGTTCGAGTTCATATTCCTCGGCCGCAAGGACTTCAGTCCATCTGTCAGCTAGCAAACCTTGATCAGCTTGAAGCTGCCGCTGCTTTTTCTTAACGCTATTTGCCGTGGCTATAAGCCGGCGCTTGAAGTGCTCTTGCTCGGCGGGATCCTCCGGCACGACAAATTCGTCGTCGTCGAGGCTTGCCTCGTCTTTGGAGGGAGGCATGTAATTATCATCCTCTGCCTCTCCATCTGCCGCTCTCTCGGGAGGGCTGGGTTCTCCATCCTCCTGCTATAAATCTAGCTGGAGGGGATTGTTGTCGTCTTCGGCACTGTCCAGAGTGCTATTATCTCTTGTGCTGGTGTCACCGCTTTTGCTTTGGCGAGACTTAGAGCGGCGCCGCTGACATCGACACTAGGGTTGCTTCTTGGAGGGCTCATCCTCCGCTGTCCCATCGCTATTGCCTTCTTTGGGTGTGTCCACCATGTATATATCATATGACTAGGTGGCTGTCCAGTGCCCTATGGGTAGTGGTTCCTCTTCGTCTCCCGCATCGTCGTCCATACCATCGATGTCTTCGGAGTCGAAGTCGAGCATGTCGATTAAATTGTCGACAGTGGCTACTAAGTGAGTGGTGGGTGGGCGGCGAATTTCTTCGTCATCCGCATCCCAATCCTGCCGAACATAGTTCGGCCAGGACTCTCCTGACAGGGAGAGAGACCTTAATGAGTTCAGCGTGTCGCAGAAGGGCGAGTGCCGAAAGATATCCGCGGAGGTGAACACCATGATTGGCGCCCAGTCGGATTCGATAGGCACAGGCGCAGGCGGTTCGGAGTCCGTGGCCGGGGAAGAATCCGACAATTTGGTGTCACGGCTCTCATGAAGGGTAAGGTCGTTACTTGGCTCGATCGCCACTGAGAATGCGGCCTTTGTGGCGGGGTCTATCCCCCCGTCCGTGGAAGGCGCAATCGGCTCCGAATTGAGGGTCGGAGCGGTTGCCGGTGCGATCTCCTGCACACTGTCCGATGGTAGAGCTAAATCATGCTCATCGTGACCGTCCGGCGTACTCGGCAGGGGCTCGAATCCGTCGAAGATCAAGTCTATGCTGATGTCGGCCATGTAATTTAAGCTTCCAAACCTGACCTGGTGGCCAGGGGCATAACTCTCAATCTACTCCAGATGGCCAAACGATTTGGCCCGCAGTGCGAAGCCGCCGAATACAAAGATCTGTCCGAGGAGAAAAGTCTCACCCTGGACTGCATCGCTACCGATGATCGAAGGAGCCATCAAGCCTAATGATGACGACACAGAGGAACTCTCAATGAAAGCACCAATGTCGGTGTCAAAACCGGTGGATCTCGGGTAGGGGGTCCCAAACTGTGCGTCTAAGGCGGATGGTAACAGGAGGCAGGGGACACGATGTTTTACCCAGGTCCGGGCCCTCTTGATGGAGGTAAAACCCTACTTCCTGCTTGATTATTCTTGATAATATGAGTTGTACAAGAGTTGATCTACCACGAGATCAGAGAGGCTAAACCCTAGAAGCTAGCCTATGGTATGATTGTATCTTGTCCTACGGACTAAACCCTCCGGTTTATATAGACACCGGAGGGGGCTAGGGTTTCACAGAGTCGGTTACAACAAAGGAGATCTACATATCCGTATTGCCAAGCTTGCCTTCCATGCCAAGGAGAGTCCCATCCGGACACGGGACGAAGTCTTCAATCTTGTATCTTCATAGTCCAGCAGTCCGGCCAAAGGATATAATCCGGCTGTCCGGATACCCCCTAATCCAGGACTCCCTTAGTCACCGTGCCCGTCTCATCTCCGAAGAGGACGAGGAGGAGGAGGAAGACAAATCCCCAGTGGGGGAAGAAAGAAGAGGACGGCCTCCATACACTTGGAGGCTGAGTCGCTTAAAAGGGGAAAAACTCTTCTTCCAAAAGAGTCCTTTATCGTCACCGATAGCAGCCCAACATGGGGCCCAGCCCCAAGTGAAATCGTAAGTATATAAAATCCGAACACGTTCATGTGTCCAGACCCATCATGGCATAGTATTTTAACTTGAACCATATTTTTTGTAGTCCGACGGGGTCCCGTTCCAAACAATCCTCGTCAGAGGACTTGCTAACCTCAGATGCTATGGAGAGCGGGACACCTCCGAAGGCCCCTCCCCCCAAATATGTGATAAACATCGAGGCTTCATCCCAAAGGGACTCCGTCCAAGGTGGGGCGAAGAAAATCATGAAGGCGGCGCCTGGAGGTCAAACTTCAGGGGCCGAAGACATGGGGGAGAAGATCTCCATAGGAGTTTACGGCGGGGACCATCTTGAATTCGGCCCCCAGCCGGACACAGTTTCGGAGACCCTTACGGCTCCGGAATCAAGCAGGCGGCCTTCCTCGGCTGGAGAGGGCGTCCCTGTTCCATCGGCAACCTCTGTCCAACCAAAGGTGCTGGGTGCTTTATTGACGGCGCTGAAGAGTGCCTCCATTGTCGATGAACACTGTGCCCTTATGGGTGCGGTGATTGAGAAGATTCAGTCCATTGAAAATGGACTGAATGAAGCCTGTATCGACCTTATAAGAGGTTTTGAGGTATGTTTTATACAGTTTCGAAGAGTGTCATAGTATGGATAGTAGCCCCTCATACACTATCCGGTGAACGAAAGAACCGGACAGAGGATCAAATATATTTTTCGCAGGAAGACTCATTTGATCACATCTATCTCTCTTCTTTTGTAAGAAGGCATCTGTAGCGGCTACTGCCGCTCATACCACGGAGGTTTCTGGACTGAATCAAAGTCTAGAGTGGGTCGAAGCGGAGCTTGGCCAGTTAAAAAGGCAATTGGAAGATCAACAAGGTATGCACAAATCCTATCTGTGTTCAGTGCGAACGAATTTTCAGTATGATAGAATATGTGTCATGATTTGCGACAGGGGTGATGACCGAAGTCGAGGCTCGGAAGAAGGTTGTTGCCGAGGCCGAGGAAAAGGCAGCCGCAGAGCAGGCTCTTCGTGAGAAGCACGAGGCCAAGGTTGTGGAAGCTAAGCGAGAGCTCCAAGAGGACATGAAAAAATGCGAGACCCTGGAGCAGAGTTTAACGGAGAAAGAATCTGAACTCACCAGGGCTCATCAGGCCATGTGCGATGCCCGTGGGGAAACCCAAGGCGCCCTGCAGGAGATCCAAGAGGCGAGGGAGATCACGGCGGGTAAGGTCTTCTTCCATGTAAAGCAAGTATTTGAGGAGAAAATTATGCTTTATAATTTTAAGTTCGGATTTCTCCAGGGGTATTTGCGGAACTTCCTCGCAGCATATCGGATGCTGCCCAATTCTACCGAGCCGGAGAGGGGAATACTATGGATAAGCTCTTCTGGTCGCAGTATCTGGCACCGAATTGTCCAGTGCCTTTTACCGATCAACTGAAACAGCTGATCGAACTGCGTAAGGCGGCCGAACTAGCCATGAAGGATTTGATTATCCGGCTGTGGCCTGCCGAGCCGATTCCAGGTACCTACTTCAGGCTCGTGAAGCGACTTGTTAGTGCCTGCCCTCGACTTGACGTCATCAAGCGGTCGGTCTGTATAGAAGGTGCACGAATGGCCTTTGCCCGCACAAAGGTGCACTGGGGGATGCTGAAAAGCTGATGACCGAGGGACCACCAGAGGGAAAGGAGCACCGCAAGCCCGAATTGTATTATGAAAGTGTCCTGAAAGGATCCTGCCTTGCGGCGGAGCAATGCACCAAGGACATTATATATCCATGAATATAGTCATGTTGTCCTTTGTAATGTGTGAACAAGGTCATTTCTATCATTTATTGCCTGTTATAAAAGTTTACCCTCCTGCGCGGCCGTTTTATATATTAAACCTGAGAATTGGCCAGTCGTCGGCTTCTGCCCCCTCGTAAGAAATACGGGGGTGTTCGGGATAAACCTGATCATTCTTTACCCCAGTTTTGGGTCCTTTGAAGGAGGTGTTCAGCACAGCGAACCAGGCAATCAGACTATAGGGATTTATCATTCTCACTTAGCCATAGGAGCACTAGGAAGGTAGGCGCAGCCCCTAGTGTTCGGAAGACTGCACGAGGGGCCCTATAGGCACCTGATCGGAAGAAGAGCCGATTGCTACCTCTTTTAGCACTGCGTTGGTTTTCCCCAAAGAGGAAGGGATGATGCAGCAAAGTAGCGTAAGTATTTCCCTCATTTTTTGAGAACCAAGGTATCAATCCAGTAGGAGGCTACGCGCAAGTCCCTCGCACCTGCACAAAACAAATAAATCCTCGCAACCAACGCAAATAGGGGTTGTCAATCCCTATAGGGCCACTTACGAGAGTGAGATCTGATAGATATGATAAGATAATATTTTTGGTATTTTTATGATAAAGATGCAAAGTAAAATAAAGGCAAAGTAAATAACTAAGTATTAGGAGATTAATATGATAAAGATAGACCCGGGGGCCATAGGTTTCACTAGTGGCTTCTCTTGAGAGCATAAGTATTCTATGGTGGGTGAATAAACTACTGTTGAGCAATTGACAAAATTGAGCATAGTTATGAGAATATCTAGGTATGATCATGTATATAGGCATCACGTCTGAGACAAGTAGACCGATTCCTGCCTGCATCTACTACTATTACTCCACTCATCGACCGCTATCCAACATGCATCTAGAGTATTAAGTTAAAAACAGAGTAACGCCCTAAGCAAGATGACATGATGTAGAGGGATAGACTCATGAATATGAATAAAACCCCATCTTGTTATCCTCGATGGCGACAATACAATACGTGCCTTGCTGCCCTTACTGTCACTGGGAAAGGACACCACAAGATTGAACCCAAAGCTAAGCACTTCTCCCATTGCAAGAAAGATCAATCTAGTAGGCCAAACCAAACTGATAATTCGAAGGGACTTGCAAAGATAACCAATCATACATAAAAGAATTCAGAGAAGATTCAAATATTATTCATAGATAGACTTGATCATAAACCCACAATTCATCGATCTCAACAAACACACCGCAAAAAGAAGATTACATTGAATAGATCTCCACAAGAGAGGGGGAGAACATTGTATTGAGATCCAAAAAGAGAGAAGCCATCTAGCTACTAACTATGGACCCGTAGGTCTGAAGTAAACTACTCACACTTCGTCAAAGAGGCTATGGTGTTTATGTAGAAGCCCTCCATGATCAATGCCCCCTCCGGTGGAGCTCCGGATCAGGCCCCAAGATGGGATCTCGTGGATACAGAAAGTTACGGTGGTGGAATTAGGGTTTTGGCTCCTGTTCTGATCGTTTGGGGGTACGTGGGTATATATAGGAGGAAGAAGTACGTCGGTGGAGCAACAGGGGGCCCACGAGGGTGGAGGGCGTGCCTGGGGGGGGGGCAGGCGCGCCCCCATACCTCGTGGCCTCCTGTTAATTGGCTTGACGTAGGGTCAAAGTCTCCTGAGTTGTATTCAGTGAGAAAATCACATTCCCGAAGGTTTCATTCCGTTTGGACTCCGTTTGATATTCCTTTTCTTCGAAACCCTAAAACAGGCAAAAATCAGCAATTCTGGGCTGGGCCTCCGGTTAATAGGTTAGTCCCAAAAATATTATAAAAGTGGATGATAAAGCCCAATAATGTCCAAAACAGTAGATAATATAGCATGGAGCAATCAAAAATTATAGATACGTTGGAGACGTATCAAGCATCCCCAAGCTTAATTCCTGCTCGTCCTCGAGTAGGTAAATGATAAAAACGGAATTTTTCATGCTGAGTGCTACTTGGCATAATTTTAGTGTAATTCTTCTTAATTGTGGTATGAATATTAAGATCCGAAAGATTCAAGACAAAAGTTCATATTGACATAAAAATGATAATACTTCTCAAAATAACATGGCCAAAGAAAGTTCATCCCTAAAAAATCATATGGTTTAGTCATGTTTCATTTTCGTCACACAAGAATGCTATCATCATGCACAACCCCGATGACAAGCCAAGCAATTGTTTCATAATTTAGTAATCTCAAACCTATAAACTTTCACGCAATATATGAGCGCGAGCCATGGACATAGCACTATAGGTGGAATAGAATATAATGAGGGGGGTTATGTGGAGAAGACAAAAAGGAGAAAGTCTCACATCAATGAGGCTAATCAATGGGCTATGGAGATGCCCACCGATTGATGTTAATGCAAGGAGTAGGGATTGCCATGCAACGGATGCACTAGAGCTATAAATGTATGAAATCTCAACAAAAGAAACTAGTGGGTGTGCATCCAACTTGCTTGCTCACGAAGACCTAGGGAACTTGAGGAGGCCCATTGTTGGAATTTAGAAGCCAAGTTCTATAATGAAAAATTCCCACTAGTATATGAAAGTGATAACATGAGAGACTCTCTACGATGAAGATCATGGTGCTACTTTGAAGCACAAGTGTGGAAAAGGATGGTAACATTGTCCCTTCTCTCTTTTTCTCTCATTTATTTTGGGCCTTTTCTCTTTTTTATGGCCTTTCCTCTTTTTTTATATATTCCTCACTTGGAATAATGCTCTAGAAAATGATGATCATCACACTTCTATTTATTTACAACTCAATGATTACAACTCGATACTAGAACAAAGATGACTCTATATGAATGCCTTCGGCGGTATACCGGGATATGCAATGAACCAAGAGTGACATGTATGAAAGAATTATGAACGGTGGCTTTGCCACAAATACTATGTCAATACATGATCATGCTAAGCAATATGACAATGATGAATGTGTCATGATGAACGGAATGATGGAAAGTTGCATGGCAATATATCTCGGAATGGCTATGGAAATGCCATAATAGGTAGGTATGGTGGCTGTTTTGAGGAAGATATAAGGAGGTTTATGTGTGAAAGAGTGTATCATATCATGGGGTTTGGATGCACCGACGAAGTTTGCGCCAATTCTCAATGTGAGAAAGGGCAATGCACGGTACCGAAGAAGCTAGCAAGGATGGAAGGGTGAGAGTGCGTATAATCCATGGACTCAACATTAGTCATAAAGAACTCACATACTTATTGCAAAAATCTACAAGTCATCAAAAACCTCGGTACTACGCGCATGCTCCTAGGGGGGTAGATTGGTAGGAAAAGACCATCGCTCGTCCCCGACCGCCACTCATAAGGAAGACAATCAAATAACACCTCATGTTTCAAATTTGTTGCATAATGTTTACCATACGTGCATGCTACGGGACTTGCAAACCTCAACACAAGTATTTCTCAATTTCACAACTACTCAACTAGCACGACTTTGATATTATTACCTCCATGTCTCAAAACAATCATCAAGCATCAAACTTCTCTTAGTATTCAACACACTCATAAGAAAGTTTTATTATTAATCTTGCATACCAAGCATATTAGGATTTTAAGCAAATTACCATTCTATTAAGACTCTCAAAATAATCTAAGTGAAGCATGAGAGATCAATAGTTTCTATAATACAAATCCACCACCGTGCTCTAAAATATATAAGTGAAGCACTAGAGCAAAATTATATAACTCAAAAGATATAAGCGAAGCACATAGAGTATTTTAACAAATTCCAAATCATGTATGGCTCTCTCAAAAGGTGTGTACAGCAAGGATGATTGTGGTAAACTAATAAGCAAAGACTCAAATATTACAAGACGCTCCAAGTAAGACACATATCATGTGGCGAATAAAAATATAGCTCCAAGTAAAGTTACCGATAGAAGTAGACGAAAGAGGGGATGCCTTCCGGGGCATCCCCAAGCTTTGGCTTTTAGGTGTCCTTAGATTATCTTGGGGGTGCCATGGGCATCCCCAAGCTTAGGCTCTTGCCACTCCTTGTTCCATAATCCATCAAATCTTTACCCAAAACTTGAAAACTTCACAACACAAAACTTAAAGTAGAAAATATCGTGAGCTCTGTTAGCGAAAGAAAACAAAAGACCACTTCAAGGTACGTAATGAACTCATTCTTTATTTATATGGGTGTTATACCTACTGTATTAGGGATGGAAATGGGTAGGGTATGGGCGGGTACAACCTCCTTCTACCCAAACCCATGCCCATAGAAACTTTTTATACCCACCCACTTCAATACCCATGGATATAAACTGACACCCATGCCCATACCCATCGGGTATTTTATATCCAATGGGTATCTATTGGGTACAATATATAGCATTCAAATTCTTAAGAGGTAGAGAAATGAGTTCAAAATTCAAGTGATCATGGTAGAGTAGTATAGCACGTATGTGGCCTCCTCCAGTGGGTGGCCTCTTGGAGGCATCAGGGGAGTATGAGCAGCGGTTGGTGGAAGGCCGACGTAGTGGAAGGTGGTGGTGGGAATTGGGATCTCTGAATCAAGTGGTCGACAAGAGTCTGGTAGAGAAGAGTCGACATTTCATCTTTTTGAGGAGTCACATGGGACGTATGAGGAGTGGTGAGCAGGTGATTATGAGCCTATGAGCTAGGACTTGTTTATGGAATACGGGATTTAGGGTTGGAGCATATGAGTTGGATGTTAACCCCACATGTTATAGGAGTTGTTTTCATTTTTATGGGTATCCATTGGGTTACCCATGGGCACAATTTCTTACCCATGCCCTACCCATATATTTTGCGGGTATGGGTATTCATTACCCGTGGGTAGAAAATCTCTTCAAGTCTTGCCCATACCCATTGTTTTTAGGTAGGGTACCTGCGGGTACCCATACCCATGGGAAAAACTGCCATACCTATACTGTATTCCAACTTCTCTATGGTTTATAAACTATTTTACTAGCCATAGATTCATCAAAATAAGCAAACAACACACGCAAAACAGAATCTGTCAAAAACAGAACAGTCTGTAGTAATCTGTAGCTAGCGCAAGATCTGGAACCCCAAAAATTCTAAAATAAATTTCTCGACGTGAGGAATTTATCTATTAATCATCTTAAAAAAGAATTAACTAAATATCACTTTCCAAATAAAAATGACAGCAGTTCTCGTGAGCGCTAAAGTTTCTGTTTTTTACAGCAAGTTCAACAAGACTTTCCCCAAGTCTTCCCAACGGTTCTACTTGGCAAAAACACTAATTAAACACAAAAAACACAACCAAAACAGAGGCTAGATAATTTATTTATTACTAAACAGGGGCAAAAATCAAGGAATAAAAATAAAATTTGGTTGTCTCCCAACAAGCGCTATCGTTTAACGCCCCTAGCTAGGCATAACAGGCAAGAATAGATCTAGGTATTGCCATCTTTGGTAGGCAATCCATAAGTGGATCTCATAATAGATTCATAAGCTAATTTAATTTTTTTTCTAGGAAAGCGTTCCATGCCTTTCCTTAACGGAAATTGGAATCTAATATTTGCTTCCTTCATATCAATAATTGCACCAATCGTTCTAAGGAAAGGTCAACCAAGAATAATAGGAAATGAAGGATTGCAATCTATGTCAAGAACAATAAAATCTATGGGCACATAATTCCTATTTTCAAAAATAGGAACATCATTAATTCTTCGTATAGGTTTCTTAATAGTGGAATCCGCAAGGTGCAAGTTTAGAGAGGAATCATCAAAATCACGGAAACCTAACAAATCACACAAAGTCTTTGGAATCGTGGAAACACTAGCACCCAAATCACATAAAGCATAGCATTCATGATCTTTAATTTTAATTTTAGTAGTTCGTTCCCACCCATCATAAAGTTTTCTAGGGATAGAAACTTCCAATTCAAGTTTTTCTTCATAAGATTGCATCAAGGCATGAACGATATGTTTAGTAAACGCTTTATTTTGACTATAAGCATGAGGAGAATTTAGCACGGATTGCAACAAGGAAATACAATCAATCAAAGAGCAATCTTCATAGTTAAATTTCTTGAAATCCATAATAGTGGGTTTAGCAACATCTAGGGTTTTAATTTCTTCAATCTCACTTTTATCAAATTTAGCATCAAGATCAAAAGATTCAGAATTCTTGGAACGCCTTCTAGGTAAAGCTGGATCATATTCAGTCCCATCATTATCAAGATTCATATTTCAAAAAAAGATTTAATAGGGGACACATCCATAACTTTTAGATCTTCATCATTATTTTCATAGGAACTAGAAGAACATGCTTTTATAAAGGCATCTTTCTTAGCACGCATCCTAGCGGTTCTTTCTTTGCATTCGTCAATGGAAATTCTCATGGCTTTGAGAGACTCATTGATATCATGCTTAGGTGGAATAGATCTAAGTTTCAAAGAATCAACATCAAGAGAAATTCTATCAATGTTCCTAGCCAAATCATCAATCTTAAGCAATTTTTCTTCAATCATAGCATTAAAATTCTTTTGCGAAGTAATAAATTCTTTAATATTAGATTCAAAATCAGAGGGAATCTTATTATAATTCCCATAAGAATTGTTGTAGGAATTACCATAATTATTAGAGGGATTACTAGGATAAGGCCTAGGATTGAAATTTCCTCTATACGCGTTGTTACCAAAATTGTTCCAACCAACAAAATTCACATCCATAGATTCATTATTATTCTCAATCAAAGTAGACAAGGGCATATCATTAGGATCATAAGAAACACTCTTATTAGCAAATAATTTCATAAGTTCATCCATCTTTCTACTCAAAACAATAATTTCTTCTATCGCATGCACCTTTTTATTAGTAGATCTTTTAGTATGCCATTGAGAATAATAAACCATAATATTATATAGGAGTTTAGTAGCTTCTCCTAAGGTGATTTCCATTAAAGTGCCTCCCGCGGCCGAATCCAAGAGATTTCTAGAAGCAAAATTCAATCTAGCATAAAAATTTTGTACAATCATCCACAAATTTAAACCATGAGTAGGGCAATTACGTATCATTAATTTCATTCTCTCCCAACCTTGTGCAACATGTTCATGATCAAGTTGCTTAAAGTTCATAATATCGTTTCTAAGAGATATGATTTTAGCGGGAGGAAAATACTTAGAGATAAAACCATGTTTGCACTTGTTCCATGAATCAATACTATTTTTAGGCAAAGACGAAAACCAAGCTTTAGCACGATCTCTAAGCGAAAAAGGAAGTAGCTTTAATTTAACAATATCATTATCCACATCTTTCTTCTTTTGCATGTCACACAAA
Organism: Triticum aestivum; assembly: GCF_018294505.1. NCBI lineage: Eukaryota > Viridiplantae > Streptophyta > Magnoliopsida > Poales > Poaceae > Triticum > Triticum aestivum. The sequence goes on along the minus strand of NC_057800.1, from coordinate 206,107,858 downwards.
TCAATGAAGCTATTTAGATGGGTAATGGCATCTTCACTAGGAAGGCCGGAGAACAGATCTTTCATGACAAGATTCAGCAAAGCAGTATTAATTTCACAAGATTCAGCATCGGTAAGAGGAGCAATCGGAGTGCTAATAAAATCATTGTTGTTGGTATTGATGAAGTCACACAATTTAGTGTTATCTTGAGCCATCGCGACAAACAAGCAAACTAACACAGAAGCAAACAAAAAGCAAGCGGACAAAAAGGGGCAAATAGAGAAAGAGAGGGAGGATAGAGAGAGAGGGCGAATAAAACGGCAAGGGTGAATTGGGGGGGAGAGGAAAACAAGAGGCAAATGGCAAATAATGTAATGCGGGAGATAAGGGTATGTGATGGGTACTTGGTATGTTGACTCTTGCGTAGACCTCCCCGGCAACGGCGCGAGAAATCCTTCTTGCTACCTCTTTTAGCACTGCGTTGGTTTTCCCCGAAGATGAAGGGATGATGCAGCAAAGTAGCGTAAGTATTTCCCTCAGTTTTTGAGAACCAAGGTATCAATCCAGTAGGAGGCTACGCGCGAGTCCCTCGCACCCGCACAATACAAATAAATCCTCGCAACCAACGCAAATAGGGGTTGTCAATCTCTATAGGGCCACTTACGAGAGTGAGATCTGATAGATATGATAAGATAATAAATTTGGTAATTTTATGATAAAGATGCAAAGTAAAATAAAGGCAAAATAAATAACTAAGTAGTAGGAGATTAATATGATAAATATAGACCCGGGGGGCATAGGTTTCACTAGTGGCTTCTCTCGAGAGCATAAGTATTCTATGGTGGGTGAACAAATTACTCTTGAGCGATTGATAGAATTGAGCATAGTTATGAGAATATATAGGTATGATCATGTATATAGGCATCACGTCCGAGACAAGTAGAACGACTCCTGCCTGCATCTACTACTATTACTCCACTCATCGACCGCTATCCAGCATGCATCTAGAGTATTAATTTAAAAATAGAGTAACGCCTTAAGCAAGATGACATGATGTAGAGGGATAGACTCATGCAATATGAAGAAAGCCCCTTCTTTTTTATCCTCGATGGCAACAATACAATACGTGCCTTGCTGCCCTTACTGTCACCGGGAAAGGACAAGCAAGATTGAACCCAAAGCTAAGCATTTCTCCCATTGGAAGAAAGATCAATCTAGTAGGCCAAACCAAACTGATAATTCGAAGAGACTTGCAAAGATAACCAATCATACATAAAAGAATTCAGAGAAGATTCAAATATTATTCACAGATAGACTTGATCATAAACCCACAATTCATCAATCTCAACAAACACACCGTAAAAATAAGATTACATCGAATAGATCTCCACAAGAGAGGGGGAGAACATTGTATTGAGATCCAAAAAGAGAGAAGAAGCCATCTAGCTACTAACTATGGACCCGTAGGTCTGAAGTAAACTACTCACACTTCATCGGAGAGGCTATGGTGTTGATGTAGAAGCCCTCTGTGATCGATGCCCCCTCCGGCGTAGCTCCGGAATAGGCCCCAAGATGGGATCTCGTGGATACAGAAAGTTATGGCGGTGGAATTAGGGTTTTGGCTCCTGTTCTGATTGTTTGGGGGTACATGGGTATATAAAGGAGGAAGAAGTACGTTGGTGGAGCAACAGGGGGCCCACAAGGGTGGAGGGCGCGCCTGGGGGGGAGGCGCACCCCCTACCTCGTGGCACCCTGTTAATTGGCTTGATGTAGGGTCCAAGTCTCCTGAGTTTTATTCGGTGAGAAAATCATGTTCCCGAAGGTTACATTCCATTTGGACTCCGTTTGATATCCCTTTTCTTCAAAACCCTAGAACAGGCAAAAATAGCAATTCTGGGCTGGGCCTCCGGTTAATAAGTTAGTCCCAAAAATAAAATAAAAGTGGATAATAAAGCCCAATAATGTCAAAAACAGTAGATAATATAGCATGGAGCAATCAAAAATTATAGATACGTTGGAGACGTATCACCGATCCATCGCACACTGCATTGGTTATGGCATTATGCGGGAGAAATCCTGAAAGATTTTACAACCTCTCGAACAGCTGACCAGCTCTCGTCGTATCATGACAGTCAGTTTTCGGCTTTCTCTACTGAGGTGCTCGTCCAGAAGAACCGAGACACAATCGCAGTAGTTCTCCCTGTGCCGCCTTAGCCGATATAGCGGAACGTAAGGCAGCAAAACATGGGAGCGGGGCAAACCCAACATTTGACCCAAGACATGATTCAGAGCTGATGCATATAATGCTATAAGTTCGGGGTGCCGAACTTCCGTGAAGGTGTTCGGACATTATTGCTGTATTATGGGTAAAACGAAGCCCCTGGCAAAGGAATATTGCGGTGTACGGATGCCACTTAACAAAAGAGTTTCAATAAGAAATAACAGCAAATAAGCGTCATATAAATCCACATGTTGTATTTGAATGATACGTCGATGCGTATGAGTACAGGTAATGTGATAAAAAGGGGAATACGACTGTGGAACCTGCTGGGACCAGGGAGGAAGAAGCTGTGTGCAGATCCGGAGTGTAGTCGGATGGACGTCACGAGGAATATTTAAAGATTCCCTGGTGTGTTTGAGCTGTTACCATGTCACCCGTCCCGGTCTGCGCAAAGGTGAGCCTGCAAAGGAAATGTAAGAAATATTTGTGTGCCGGAGAGCGGTTGAGCCGCGATATGTGGCATGTTCTAGACTTCGCCAGAAAATTTGTTGAGCCCTGGACGAGCCGGGCTATCCTGCCGTGAAGTAGTTTGGACTACTTTCAATGTGTCCGGGGTTTGGCCGTCGACTCAAGATTTGACTGAAAGGTGCCTCCATTGCTTCTGCTATTTAAAGCGGCGGCGTACTCTCTGATACCAAGAGAGAGTTCGGCCTCGCCATTAACCGTGATGACGCCGCGCGTACCGGGCATCTTGAGTTTACGGTAGGCATAATGTGGCACCACGTTGAATCAAGCGAACGCAGTTCACCCAAGCAGTGCCTGATAATCACTACAAAAGGGGACGATGTCGAAGATTAACTCTTCGGCACGGTAATTGTCTGGTGATCCGAAGACTACCTCAAGGGCGATGGAGCCGGTATAGCTGGCCCCCACGCCTGGTATAATACCTCTGAAGGTGGCTTTAGCGGGTTTGATCATCGAATGATCGATGCCCATCTTGCACACTGTGTCCTGGTAAAGCAGATTTAGACTGCTGCCGCCATCCATAAGGACTCGTGTGAGGTGGAACCCGTCAATTATTAGGTCGAGGACTACTGCGGCTGGATTGCCGTGACTGGTGTTGACCAGACGATCCATTCGGTTGAAGGTGATCGTCCCTAGTTTGTATTGCGGGCTGACTGGTTTCATTAGGTCGACATCCCTAAGGGTGTGCATTCGGTCCGGGTTGGGAGTGTGGGTGGCGTTTACCATATTCACCGTTTGGATTTGCTAGAGAGATTTCTTTTGCACTCCTCTACTCGATGATCTGGGATCCTCGTCACTGTCATCGCTTTGAGACCCCTTGCCTTTGTTTTGGCGCCTAACCTGCCAGCTTGTTTGAAGACCCAACATTCTCTGTTGGTATGATTGGTTGGTGTTCCTAGTTTGCCATGAATTTGGCATGGAAGTTCGAGTATGCGATCCAAACTGGATGGACCTTAATTGTCATTTTTGAGTGGCCCTTTCCACTGACCGGACTTAGAGCTATTAAATCCGGCATTGACTGTCGTGTCTTCGGCGCTTTCACCATGTTTACGGCATTTGTGTTTGTTGTGTCGGGGTTTGCCGTTGCTATCTCTGGCCTCTAATTTGCCAGTGTTGCTTGCTGTGTTGTTGCTACGAGCCAACCAGCTATCCTCGCCCGTGCAGAAGCGGGTCATGAGTGTCGTGAGGGCTGCCATGGACTTTGGCTTCTCTTGGCCGAGATGTCGGCCGAGCCACTCATCATAGATGTTATGTTCAAAGGCTGCTAGGGCTTCGGCATCCGGACATTCCACAATTTGGTTCTTTTTGGTTAGGAACCGGGTCCAAAATTTCCTGGCTAACTCTCCGGGCTGTTGTGTTATGTAACTCAAATCATCAGCGTCCGGTGGTCGCACATATGTGCCCTGGAAGTTATCCAGGAATGTGTTTGCCAGGTTCTCCCAACTTCCGATGGAGTTTGCTGGCAAGCTATTCAGCCAATGACGAGCCGGTCCTTTGAGTTTTAACGGGAGATACTTGATGGCGTGTAGATCATCCCCGCGGGCCATGTGAATGTGGAGGAAGAATCCTCTATCCATACCGCGGGGTCAGTAGTACCATCTTATGATTCAATGTTAACGGGTTTAAACCCTTCTGGGAATTCATGATCCATTACTTCATCAGTGAAGCATATGGGGTGTGCGGCGCCTTTGTGCCGGGCTATGTCACGACGCAGTTCGTACGAGTCTTGTCTGCTGTGTTTGGCTCGGCCGGATTTGCTTTTGGTATATCCGTCATGACGGTCGTCGTCATGTGTTGGGGCGCACCCTCGTGATCCGAAGATCGATCTTTTGTGTCCTGCTTTGTTTTCCAATACGCCTCGCAGGTCCTGCGTGTTACCCCGGGCCTTGCTATTTTTGTTTGACTGGCGACGGGGTGCGGGCTGGACTTCGGGCTTATATGCCACTTTGTCCCGGCCACGAGGTGGCCGGTCTGCCGCATCATACCTTGGAAGCGTAGGCTTTAATGCTTCCTCTTCAAGTTGGGGTAGCAACCTGCGCTTTGGGAAAGTTTTGATTGGGCGCTCGAGTTTGTGTTCCTCGGCTGCCTGGACCTTAGTCCATCTATCCGCTAGCAGATCTTGCTCAGCTTGAAGCTGTTGTTGCTTTTTCTTCAAGCTTTTTGCTATGGCAATAAGCCGGCGCTTGAAGCGCTCCTGTTCGACGGGATCCTCAGGCACGATAAATTCTTTGTCGCCGAGGCTCACCTCGTCTTCGGAGAGAGGCATGTAATTGTCATCCTCTGATTCTTTGTCTGCTGCATGTTCCTTAGGGCTGGCGTGCCCATCCTCCTGCTCAAAGCCTGGCTGGAGGGGATTGTCTTCGTCTTCGGCACTATTTACGGTGTTATTGTCTCCTGTGCCGCTATCGCTGTTTTTCCTATGGCGGGGCTTAGAGCGGCGCCGATGACGCTGGTTCTTGGATTGCTTCTCGGGGGGATTATCCTCCATTGCCTTATTGCCATCGCTTTCTTTGGGGGTGTCCACCATGTATATATCATCCGATGAGGTGGCAATCCAGCGTCCTGTGGGCGGTGGTTCCTGTTCGTCTCCCGCATCGTCGTCCATACCGTCAATGTCTTCGGAGTCGAAGTCGAGCATGTCAGTTAGGTCGTCGACAGTGGCTACTATGTGGGTGGTGGGTGGGGAACGAATTTCTTTGCCGTCCGCTTCCCACTTGAGTCGGACATAGTTCGGCGAAGGGTCTCCTGACAAGGAGAGAGACCGTACTGAGTTTAGCACTCGCCCCTGAAATATATTCGCGGAGGTGAACTCCATGATTGGTGCCCAATCAGATTGGATGGGCACAGACGCGAGCGGTTCGGAGTCTGTGGCCGAGGATGAATCCAAGTGTCCGGCAACACAGGTCTCATAGGAGGTGAAGTCAGTTTTCGGCTCTATCGCCGCTGAGTGTGTGGCCTCCATGGCGGGGTCCATCCACCCGTCCTCGGACGGCACGGTCTGTTCCGGATTGAGGGCTAGAGTAGTTACAAGTGTGATCTCCCGAACACTGTCCGATGGCAGAGCTAAATCATGCTCATCGTGACTGTGCGGCGCACCTGACATGGGTTCGAATCCGTCGAAGATCAAGTCTCCGCGGATGTCGGCAGTATAGTTCAAGCTTCCAAACTGGACCTGATGGCCAGGGGCGTAACTCCCGATCTGCTCCAGATGGACGAGCGAGTTGGCCCGCAGTACGAAGCCACCGAATATGAAGATCTGTCCGGGGAGGAAAACCTCACCCTGGATCGCATCATTGCAGATGGTCGAAGGAGCCATCAAGCCTTACGGTGATGACATAGTGGAACTCTCAATGAAAGCACCATTGTTGGTGTCAAAACTGATGGATCTCGGGTAGGGGGTCCCGAACTGTGCGTCTAAGGCGGATGGTAACAGGAGGCGGGGGACACAATGTTGACCCAGGTTCAGGCCCTCTCGATGGAGGTAATACCCTACTTCCTGCTTGATTGATCTTGATGATATGAGTATTACAAGAGTTGATCTACCACGAGATCGGAGAGGCTAAAACCTAGAAGCTAGCCTATGTTATGATTGTTTTTTTATCCTACAGACTAAAACCCTCCGCTTTATATAGACACCAGACGGGCTAGGGTTACAGAGAGTCGGTTACAAGGGAGGAGATCTACATATCTGAATCGCCAAGCTTGCCTTCCACGCAAAGGAGAGTCCCACCCGGACATGGGACGAAGTCTTCAATCTTGTATCCTCATAGTCCAATAGTCCGGCCAAAGGATATAGTCCGGCCGTCCGAGGACCCCCTAATCCATGACTCCCTCAGCTGGATTGGGGATCAATCAACAAAGTGCAGACTTTACAGAGCCGCATCCGGAGTCTCCTTGAGAAGGACACCGGTCTTATCGATGTGATTCAAGTAATGTTAGTCCGCCGGGTTCTCCCGAGCCAGCAACGACCCCTCCATATGTGGGAGTTTAATCCGGAAGGACCACGAACCCTTCAGCACTTCTTCGGCATGACGCAAAGAGGAATGTGGAAGTTATTTTTTAGGACACGAAAACAATGGCCAAACACCACCGAGGACACCGACCTTGACTGCAATCATCCAGATACCTTGGTAAGAACTTGACTCCTGGACACAACATAATTAAATATCCCGTAATAAGATACTAAGAAAACCATTTTTTCCAGGGCTCGACGAAGAAGGCGGGGCGAATTGGGTGTTCAGCCCCTCTTCCCGAAGATTTAGCTACTCATGTGTTAACAAGGATGCTAGTTCTGGCACCAATCACTGTGTCGGTGAAAGAGGACAATGAGGATAGCAGGGAGGCCAAAGGTGGCCTCCATTCCGAATGTACACCAATCACTGTGTCCGGAGAAGTTAAGGTTCCCTCTTCCGAGGATAAAAGAAAAGGAGAAGCTGACATCCTTCCTCCTCATGGTAAGAAAAGGGCCGCCCCGAAGGTCGGGAGGTGAAGGCTCCTAAGCGGAGTAAGACGCTCCTATCACGCGGTTCGGATTTGGAAGACTACATTGCCACGCAGTTCCTCCGTAAGGACGATCCTTTAGCCGAATCATAAGTGAACAAGGGTGTTTTAAACATGTCCTGTTACTTTTCCTGTTCATAAGGATAACATCTAGAATACATGTTCTGTAGTCCGGTACGCAGTCTTCCTCAACAATCCTCTTCGGGGGATCTTCTTCCAGAGATGATGGAAAGCGACACGCCTCCACGGGATTCCTCGCCCAATGGGGCGGACGACTTCGAGGTGTCGTCTCGGAGGATCACTCCTGATCAATAAGTGGTGCAGAGGATAACGAAGACAGCACCCCAAGGTCCAGGGTGTGTGGAGACCAACAATAAAGGCCCTGGACTATCCGGCTTACAGACGGAGACGACTCTAGGGTCGGACGAACATATCCCTTCAAAGGGGGTCCAGACCCCCACAGCTGCTTCCCTGGATCCGGAGGCGCCGGATACACTGATGCACATGTTGCGGTATTTGACCGTCTCAGAGGAACATCGTCCCCTGATGGGTACGGAGGTTGAGAGGATTACGTCCGTGAAAAGTGGATTGAATGAAGCTTTCAAGGGCCTGCTAAGAGGCTTTGAGGTACGTAATGTAATATTTTTGATTGTGCTCTATACGCAAAATGTACCCATGTATAAATAGTAGCCCCTGAGACTCTGGTTGGCGTACAAAAGAAGGCAATCAGAGGATCGAAAAAGATATGCGCATGAAATAATCTGACTAATTGAAACACAGGCTGTCACGTCCACGAGGACTGCGCATGGTATAGAGGTTCCAGGTCTGGAGCAAAAACTTGATGCGGTGAATGATGACATCATGCTGATTAACAGGCGACTCGACGAAGCGCAAGGTATGTTTTGAGGTAGTCAGTGTATGTATGTATAATAACATGAGCACAAAGCTAAATATTATATACTGAGACATACATAACTGCAGATAGTGTTGCCGCCATGGAGGCCCTTCGGGCTGAACTTGCCCGAGCCAAGGAGCAAGCCCAGATGAGTAATGTGGCTGCCTAGAAGGCAGAAGATTAGTTAAAAGCCGAATAGGCCGCTTAGCGCCAGTGCGAATAGAGAATGTCTACCATGGCCCGCGAGCTACAGGAAGCCACTGTCCGGTGCGAGTTCCTGGAGAGGGATAACAAAGCCAAAACGGCCGATCTCGACAATGCCTTACGAGAGGGGAGGGAAGCACGATCCGAGTCTAGGGCGGCTCGGGAGGAGATCCGGCAAGCTGTGGAGATAGCGGTCGGTAAGCCTTTCTTATTACAGACTAAGTTCGGTGATTCGAAATATTCCCCGCTTAATCAAATGTGGAGCTCTCCAGACGCATTCTTGGACTTGCCGAAGAGCACTTCCAACGCAGTGCAATTTTAACAAGTGCAAGAGGGGTATGCAACGGAGAAGATTTTCTGGACACAATTCGGCACGCTAAAGCGCCCGCTGTTGCTGAACGAACAGATGGGCCAATGGGCCGAGCTCCACAAGATATCCGGTTCTTCCATGAAGGACGTCGTGGTCCGGCTGTGGCCGACTAAACCAATTCCGAATAGGTATTTTGGTTTGGTGCAGCGGCTTATGGATGTGGTGCCGCGTATCGACGCCGTGAAGCGATCGGTGTGCATTGAAGGTGCACGGATGGCCTTTGCTCGTGTCAAGACGTATTGGGCGAAGATGAAGGCCACTGATATTGCAGCGAAGAGTCTGCCTAGGGGCAAGGACAAACACACATCGGAGTATTATTTTGAAGATGTCCTAGAGGGCGATCGCTTAATAGAGGTTCAGTGCTCAAAGGATATAGTCTTCGAGTGAATGTGCCAAAATTGTAAAAACAATATGATGATATTTTAAGTCTATGCCTAAAAGTTTTGGCTCCTCCTGTGCGGCCGTTTTTGTATAATTTGAAAGTTTTCCAGTCGTCGGCTTCAGCCCCCTCGCATAAAATGCGGGGGTGTTCGGAAAAGCACTTGATCACTCTTGACCCAACGTCTTGGTCCGTGAAGGAGTTCTCAATGTGGAGAACTAGGCAATCAGACTATAGGGCTTTAACACTTTCACTTAGCCATAGGAGTTTGACGGCGGGTCTACGATATAGCCCCTGGTATGTATGCTTTTATCCGAATACGGTGCGTTACATAGTTGACCAGAAGAACCGTCCTTCGTGAATATGGAAGGAATCGTGAAAGATTCTGATAAGTCATCGAGTGGTTGACCAGCTCTCGCCGCATCATGACAGTCAGTTTTCGGCTTTCTCTACGGAGGTGCTCATCCGGATAAACCAGGACACAATCGCAGTAGTTCTCCCTTTACTACCCTAGCCGATAGAGCGGAACGTAAGGTAGTAAGCACATGAGCCGGGCAACCCAACTATTGACCAAAGACATGATTCAGAGCTGATGCATATAAGGCCGAACTCGTGATGCCGAAGTGTGATATAGAGCTGTTCGGACTTGCCGGTAATTTATTTGTTCCCATATTGAACCTGTGTCAATTTGTGCGGAGGTGCGTGTGTGAAACAATCGAAGAAGCAAGACCCAGTTCTCTTTTGTTTAAAAAAAAGGATGAATATTGAATATGGAGTATGTTCACTGGGACCTGATTGATACGCCAATTGCCATTTTACAGATAATAACGCCACGACCCAGGCTATTTGACATGTCGGTGGTCGAAGGCTAAGGGAGAAGGCACTTTACGGGCTCTAAATAGAGAGTACGGTCTACTAAGAATTACTTGGACCTCCTGCCGCACGTCTGCGCTACCTTGCCTCAGTGAAAGGACTCCTTGACAGGAATAGCCTTTGGGTAGGTGAACGGGGCAGAACTCCGAAAGAGTCCGTGAGATGACCCGTCTTTGTGCCACCTGTGGTAAAAGATAAAAAAATGATTAGAAAATAAAATAAAAGGAAGATATGAGAGAGCTTTGTAACACCCACGATGCGGCTATATCTCCCACGTGTCGGAGCACAACTTAGAGGCATAACTACATAGTAGGCATGTCGCAAGAGGGGTAATCTTTACACATCCCATGTACTGAATAAGAAAGGGATAAAGAGTTGGGTTACAATCGCCACTTCACACAATACATAAATATATCATACATCATCCAGAATACAATCAAGGTCCGACTACGGAACCAACATAAAAGAAAGGCAACCCCAAATGCTAGTTCCTTGATCGCCCCAATTGGGCTCCTCTACTGATCATCCGAAAAAGACACATAGTAACGGCCCGAATCCTCGTCGAACTCCCACTTGAGTTCGGTAGTGTCCCCTGCACTGGCATCATTGGCACCTGCATCTGTTTGGAAGTATCTGTGAGTCACAGGGACTCAGCAATCTCACACCCTCTCGATCAAGACTATTTAAGCTTAAATGTAGGACAGGGTAGTGAGGTGGAGCTGCAACAAGCACTAGCATCTATGGTGGCTAACTTATGCAAATGAGAGCGAGAAGCAAAGCATGACCGAGAAGCTAAAAGTGATCAAGAAGTGACCCTGAAGCTACTTACGTTCAAGCATAACACGAGACCGTGTTCTCTTCTCAGACTCTGCCGAAAAGAGACCATCACGGCTACACACACACCTCTGTCATTTTAATTAAGTTAAGTGTCAAGTTCTCTACAACCGGACATTAAGAAATTCCCATCTGCCCATAACCGTGGGCACGGCTTTCGAAAGTTCAAAACCCTGCAGGAGTGTCCCAACTTAGCCCATCACGAGATCTCATGGTCAACGAAGGATATTCCTTCTCCTAGGAAGACCCGACCAGACTCGGATTCCTGGTTACAAGACATTTCGACAATGGTAAAACAAGACCAGCAAGACCCCCTGCTGTGCCGACAAATCCTGATAGGACCTACACATATCTCGTTCTCAGGGCACACCAGATAAGCTAAGCGTACAGGAACCAACATAACCCAAGTTGCCAAGGGACGGTCCCGCACGGTGCTCTAGTTTGGACCAACACTTAGAGGAGCACTGGCCCTGGAGTTTGAAATAAAGATGACCCTTGACTCCGCGTAACCCAAGGGGAAAATGCTTAGGTGGCAAATGGTAAAACCAAGGTTGGGCCTTGCTGAAGGAGTTTTATTCAAGGCGAACTGTCAAGGGGTTCCCATAACACCCAACCGCGTAAGGAACACAAAATCAAGGAACATAACACCGGTATGACGGAAACTAGAGCGGCAAGAGTGGAACAAAAAACTAGGCATAAGGTCGAGCCTTCCACCCTTTACCAAGTATATAGGTGCATTAAAGTAAACAAGATATAATAATGATATCCCAACGATATCCATGTTCCAACAAGGAACAACTCCAACTTCACCTGCAACTAGCAACGCTAAAAGAGGGGCTGCGCAAAGCGGTAACATAGCCAAACAACGGTTTTCTAGGAAAGGTGGGTTAGTGGCTTGTCATGGCAATATGGGAGGCATGATATAGCAGGTGGTAGGTATCGCGGCATAGCAATAGAGCGAACAACTAGCAAGCAAAGATAGAAGTGATTTCGAGGGTATCACTACAAGGGAAAACCCTAGCAGTAGCGCTGGTTTTGTGCTCACTAGTAGCGTGGGTAGGCGCGCTACTAATAAGGCGCTACAGCTATTGCTTAGCAGTAACGCGTGCCGCACGCGCTACTGCTAGTACAAATAGCTGCATCGCTTGTTCACTCCCACGCTGCTGCTAATGTAACTACTGACAGCGTGTTTTCTTTCCATCGCTACTAGTATTGTTTTTTTTATTTTTTTATTTTTAGTGTATTTATGCGCCATCGTACAAATATTGGTACAATACTAGTTATGAGGTTTACATCATTATGTCCATAACAGTGTGTCAAATGAAGGTGGATTAGGTTCAAGTGGAGGCAATATGTGGTGCATGTCAAAAGTATACTACTAATCCAAACTTGATCTAGTTTGGACTAGTAGTACTTTTGATGTGCACCACATGTTGCCTCCACTTGAATCTAATCCGCCAGCACAAGCTATTTAATCATCATTATAATCATTAGCACCAACAATATTTATTTAATCACCACTAACACTAGCTAATAATAATCATCAATCATTACCACCAACACTAGCTATTTTATCATCATAGTAATAGTGTAGCACATCATCATCCTCAAACTCATTTCTAGCTAATCACTCCTGCTGCTCTCTCTTAGGTAAAACAACATAAAACATGTGTAGCTCTCCTCCTTGATCAAGTTGGAGCATGCAGATGAACTTGTCTCCTAATTTTTGGTAGCACATCTGTTTGCTGCCCCCTAGTACTTGTCTGCGCTCCCCCATCACATATCTGGTCCAGTCTTGCACTATTAAGCATTCATCACTGATCTTGAATGCACTAAAGTAACATGTAGGATATCTTGGCCGTAAGATAATAATACTCATGGTACCTTTAGTCTCGATCCCATAAGGCACAACATTCATCGGGAGTCCCTGTTGAAGAACATCGTATGGTCACATACTTAGCAATGAAGTTTAGCTTCACAAATAATGTATGGAAAAGATGCACTAAGGACAAATAGTAAAAATCTTACCATCCTTCCTAAATAGATGTGACCGTAGTTCATGATGAACACTATTGGTCACACGTTTTCAGTACTAAGATTTCTAAGTCCAGGAAGAAAATTTGTCTTCACGGTATCAAGATCCTCAAGCCATGAAAAATAATGACTTAGCTCCTCGCAGTTTAGTTCAGCCCCGGGACAATAGTAGGTCCTGTCTACCAAGCGCTGGACATGTTTGCTTGCACTGAAATAAGCTGACAATACAAATTAGTTGTCAACTATTTTTGAATAAACAATATCAAAGACATAAATATGGTTGAGAAACTTACATTTTGGTGTAACTGGAGGCGTCTGCACATCGACCCAGATGTCGGTATTACCTTCAATATCATCTTCCGGACGAATATCAAAGGTGATAACCATATCAGGCTGAAATGCATAAGTCTTGCATAGTGCTCGCCATGTTTTGCATCCAAAATAGGTGTAGTCGTCTGAATTGTATAATTTTGCGTGGAAAATATAACCATGCTCGGTCTTCAAATAAACTTTCTTTACCTCCATAGTATGACTGAAACCTATCTTATCCAATACAAAAACCCTTGCATGGCAGGGGATACGCTAGTAGCATTGTAAAAAAAATATAAGTTGAAGCAAATGAAGAAGATGTCATGCTTAATTACAAAAAAAGACTTGTCGTTGTGACTTACTGTATCCACTTCGAAGTTCTCGTCCAGCTTGATGCTGAAGCGCCTATTATCATCTAGGAAGATTCCGTCGCACAGGCCGCGCTCGTCTTCGCAGTATTTGCAAATACCAAAATCCTTTTTGTCGTCAGACATTTCCTGTGTTCATAGTTAAAACATTAATTGAAAATCGATAAAAGACAACTACCAGGATACTCAACACACAAATCCGGGGCACTTGATATTTCCTACATATTCTGGCAAAAGTCATGCCAAAATTCACGGAAAAATCCGGCATGACCTTTGCTAAAATAGGATATATCGAGCGCCTGAAATTTGTTGGAACGGAAATAAATCAACACTCCGGCAAAACATAGGCCACTCGGAGGTGTAACCTGCAAACATGAACGGCCACTTGGATATTGAGCAACACAAGATATACATTTCAAAATATCTTATAAGACTCAAATTAGCATGCATTCAATAAGCAAAAGTAAATCATCTCATGCGTCCGTACATCGTCGAATATTATCACTAATACATCCCGAATAGTGTCATACATATAACATCACTAGTACAACTAAAACCCTAGCACACGACGGGTATCGGCGCGGGCGGTGGACACCCACAGAGAAGGAACCATTACGGGATCATAGCTCCAGTGAGATCCCTGGAGAACCTGCTAGGTATTGGAGAACCTGTGCTCCAACGCAAACAAGTAGCGACGGACGTGCGCGTTCTCCTCACTGACACGGTGACGCACCACCTCCACAGAGTCCTCGAGCCTCTGGACCATCACTGGCCCACGCGACCGCCACCAAAGAAGGTTCGGGTCAACGACAGGCTGGCTCCTCACCAACATGCGCCCCCCGGTAGGTAGCGCCTCCCAGTACCACCCCGGAGGAGCCCAATCCCGGACATGGCCCATCTGGTCAAGTAGGTGTCGTCCCCCGCCGACTCGACGACGAGGATGCGGGATAGGCATCGTCCACGTTGATGCGGGAAAATTGCTTTAACTAGAAAATAGCAACAAGTTCTTACTAACTAGTTCTATTAATTCAACTAGTTCTTACTAAAAATAAACTTACTATAAATAAAAATATTCTAGTACCTAATTAGTACCTAGTTCTTACTAACTAATTAGTACCTAAGAACTACTGCCCTAATTACCATCTAATTTGATGAACCTATAGGGGTGGAAAGTGGTAGCGGATATTCCAATTATCCAACTATAAACTGAAATAAGTGGTCAAATTTTACTCGTTTTATGATTTATGTTAGAAATTTGATTCGTTTCCACCCTTACATGAACCCTAACTCATTTGAGCCGCATCCGCATCCGACTCGTTTCCACCCTAACTAATTTGATGGAGGTAGAAACCCTCGGCAGAGGTAGGGGAGAGGGAGGAGCAGGCGTGCTCACCTCGGGTGCCTGCGACGAGGGAGGGGCAGGCGGCGTCGAGGTCGTGGTCGGGGCTCCGGGGCGGCGTTGAGGTCGGGGGGCGGG